>NC_135861.1:14334886-14707386 GCF_031162955.1 Sander vitreus | reverse complement strand
TGGCCTGGCCTGGCTGATAATGATGAGGCCTCTTCTCCTACGAGAGCGAGCGAGAACCGTTGCTGGGAGAGGGATAGAGGGGATGAGCGAAGAAAAAGATGGAATGAGGCGAGTGGTAGAGGGCAGAAGGTGGAGAGAGGGGGCAAGCAGAGATAGAGGGAGAAGGCGTGATGTTGGCAGAGGTGGGGAGGGGTAAATAAAGTATCGTATCTATCGTACAAAAAAGTCATTATTTGTCTTTCTAGCCTTTCTATTTTTTCCACTTCCACCTCTTTATTTCCTCACATTTGCTTGAAACTGGTCAGCTCAATTCCGAAGCGTGACAGATGGACTTAGCACTATGTGCTAATTTCATACATCCCTGCCAAAATGTTGTTTTTGTTTATCCTTGTTCAGTGTGTGTACGTTTTATGTGTTTAAGTGTCTGAATGCATATATGGATGTAACATGGGGATTAGACAAGGCATAACAATCATTTCCAGTATTAATGAAAAACATTGGATGTTTTTATGAGCTACCTGTATACTTAGCCCTTACATCCTTCACGACAGGACAACAAACTTTTTAAAGTATGCTTCACTTCTGCTATTTTGCCTGAAACTTGTAATGTTCACTCTTACAGCTAATGTGCAACACTTAATATAAGCCATCAACTGCAAGCTGGTGAAATGTAAAGTCAGTAGGATTTTCTGTTTAAAATACAAAGTGCAGAGCTGAGTTTCCATTAATATCTTACTGTGAGCAGCTCAATACTAAATTTGTTTTTATCCTCCACTCTCTGTCTCCCCTTCAATTCTTGCCTCTCCTCTGCTTTTTTCATCTCTTCTTTCCTCAACTTAATCCTTCATCATCTTTATCATGTCCACTTGCATCTTCCCATCTCTCTCGCTCCGCTGTGCTTTCTCTGTTTTGTCCCTTCTCTCCTTATTCAGACTTGCTGCGTGCTCGCCAGGAGGCGTTGGCTGCAGCGGTTAGGAATCCAGCGGCCTTAGAAGCTCACCTGCCTTCTGCGGGCAGCTCCTCTTCATCCAGCCAGAGACGCAAGCAGGGTCTGCCGCAGCACCGGGACGCACATTACACTGACAGGTTAGAAACGGATGCAAACACACACTCACTTGCAACCAAAATCTCTACATCAGACCGGCCACAGCTAGCTATAGAAATAGCAACCCTGCCCTGGCAGCATTATTAATCATTCATCATTAATGAAGCCCAACACCCACATCCTATACACACATACGGCATAAGAGGCCCCAGTTGATGTGAGCACATGTAAATGTGGAAATTACAATGCAACAATGTTCAGATTTAAAGCTTGTCAGTGGGAGAAACTGTAGGAGTTAATAACCTGCCAGTTTGCATCACCAGACCACTGCACTTGTCTTCCCATTCTTCCACCCATTCCTATCTTCCTCAGCAGGATTTGATCTCATATTTAGCTTTTTCAGTGTGCTGTAGTACACGCCTGTGTGTGTGTGTGTGTGTGTGTGTGTGTGTGTGTAAGATACATGGTTAAACTAAGGATCCAATAACCTCTTGGCTACCACTGTGGAGCTGCACGCCTGCATCCCCGGCACTCCCTCCCTCCTCTCCCCCCAGCGCTGGCCCCTGCGCCTCCCAAACAAAGCCGGGGGCAGTGGGAGTGGGCGGGTAATTGCTTGTCGATTATTTATGTGGCACAGGGAGAGGCGGGGGATCGATAATGGGCCGGCGGTGCGGCAGCAGGGGAGGGGAGGGTGTGCGTTTGTGTCTGTCTGTGTGTGTGTGTGTGTGTGTGTGTGTGTGTGTGTGTGTGTGTGTGTGTGCGTGCGTGTGTGAGAGAGAGAGACAGAGAAGGGGGTGGAATGGGGTTGTGGTGGGGATATAAGCAGGAAGCAGAGCGGCCAGGCGCTGTGTGGTGCAGCTCTGGGAGGCTGTGGGGGTGTATATAGTGTATGTGTGTGTGTGTGTGTGTGTGTGTGTGTGTGTGTGTGTGTGTGTGTGTGTGTTCTTGTTTAACTATATTCGTGGGGTCCAAAAACCAGGAATACAGTATACTTGTGTGGTCCGGACAGCTTTGTGGGGCCAAAATGCTGGACCCCACAACTTTAAAGGACTGTTTGAGGGATAATACTTGGTTTTAGGATTAGGGTTAGAATTAGCAGTCCCTCCAGAAAAACGTGATTATGCGATCGCATAATCCAATGCATAATCGGCCAAAGTCCGCATATCTATGCGGCGGCCGCATTCTTTCAAATACGCTGCACTTTCGCCGCATAAATTGCCGATTTCCGCGCAAAATATGCAGAGCTTGCATGATTTCATAATCCCTGCATTTTTGTTGCAAAAAAGTCACATATATCTAAGCAGAAAAATGAAAAATGTTGTGTTTACTTCACACAAAAGCAGCTATTTTCCCCTGTTGCCATAGGAACGTTATGAAGTGACGTAATTACGCGACGTGAACATCATCAAAAAGCTGCAAACCCCGCGATGAAGCCATGATGAAACCGCAGTTTTTGCAAGTTCCCGCAATTCCATCGCATAAAATTGCATAAATATCCCGCATATTCCATCACATTTTTTAAGAAAACGTGCCGCATAATCAAGGATTTTTGCCCGCAACAATCACAAAAAAACTCATTTTTCTGGAAGGACTGAATTAGGTTATGGTTAGGGTTAGGGTAAGGGTTAAGGTTAGGCATTTAGTTGTGATGGTTAAGGTTAGGGTAAGGGGCTAGGGAATGCATTATGTCAATGACGGATCCGCACAAAGATAGTGCCACGCACTATGTGTGTGTGTGTGTGTGTGTGTGTGTGTGTGTGTGTGTGTTCAGGTGAGGAGGGGGGGCTGATTATTTGCGTGTGTTTGTTCCATTTTTCAAGCTGGCGGTCTGCATGCACGCTCATCTATGTGGATTGAATTTGGGTTTGTTTGTGTGAATGTCAGCTAATTTGTGTGTGTGTGTTTGTTTGTGAGAGGCCAGTAATGCAGTGTGAATGTAGTCAGTGAGCCGCGGCTGTTCTCTGACAGCCCATAGAGTAATTAGCCACACAGGACCGGGGACAGTCACCCTCCCTCCCTCCCTCCTTTTTCCATCCATCCATCCATCTCTACTCACTCCGTCCCCCTCTACCTCCCACTGCCTCCTCTTTAACCCCTTAACTCTCAGTATGTTTTGAGTGAATAAAAAATCGGGGTTAATAAGGAAAATGTGTTGTGCCCTTTCCAACTTGTACGATTATCCAAATGAGAGAATGCAAGAATTGAAACGTCAAGGAGTGATGCAAAACCTGTATGATGTTTTACCTGTACATGCTGTTCTCATGTGCACATTCACTATAGGGCCAAAAGTATGTGGATACATAATTTTGTGTACTTTTGGCATTGGGATGTTTTATATTTTACTTCCTATTAAGGGAAATCGTAATGCATCATCATTAAACATATATTTTTTAGACAATAGTGTGCTTTGTGGTAACAGTTGGGGAAGACCCCCCCATGTTTCAACATGACAATGACCCATAAAGAAATGTATTTCTCAGTTTGGTGTGTTAGAACTTAAATGGCCTGTATATGTAGGTGTATATCTGTCCAACACCTTTGGGATGAACTGAATTGCAGAATTTATGCCAGGCTTTATCACCCAACATCAGAGCCTGACCTCACTAATGCTCTTGTGGCTGAATGGGAGCAAAACCTTGCAGCCAGGTTCCAAAATCTTGTGGAAAACCTTCCCATATAGCAGCATATTAATGCACATATGTGTGGAATGAGATGTTCAACAATCTCATGTGGGTGTAATGTCCACATACTTTTGGCTATGTAGTGTACATGTGTGTCTAAAGGCCAGACTGTACCCACCCCCCATAAAATATACAGAACCTGCTAAAAAAGAGAGTGAGAAAATTAAAATCGAGATAATTGTCGAGTTAAAGAAAATAAAACTGAGATAGAATGAAAAGCCGAGGCTGAGAATGTAATTGATGGAAGCTCTCCCCCTCTCTAACTCTATTCGTGGCTCACCTTTCCATCGACCCCTCATCATTGATTATGTGGGGCTCATTAGGGTCCATTGTTAAAAACAAATCATTAGGGCCGCTCGATGGGCTTAGAGCCTGGCGCTCCATTTGTCTGGCCTTAAATGGCACTAAGCTCACCAAGCATCTGCAAGGCAAATACGGGAGGTATGGAGAAAAGTAAAGAGAAGGTTGGGGGGGGGGAGAGGAAGTGGAAAACATTGGAGCTTAAAATGGGGATGAAGAGAGGGGAGCGAAACAGAAGAGAGGAGATGGCGAGAGGACGAAGTGACGGAGAGAGGGAGAGAGTGAGATGAGGGAGGGAGGGAGGGAGAGAGAGAGAGAGAACGAGCGTGGAGGGAGCCTCATCCATTTTAATGAGCTTCCTGTGTAAATGTGTTCCTGCGGAGAAGGAGCCGAAGGCGGCCGCGCAGCGCTCCTAATCCCCCCACGCTCCCGTCATTAAGGGCAGCCCTGTCACACACACACACACCCCTACACGCACACCCGGACACACATACACACTGCCTGGGCTGCTGCGGGACAGGACCGCTGTCGCCACTCTGACAGGTCGTCACACACCAGTGAATTCCCCAGGAGCCCCTGGCCTCACTGCAGGCAGAGAGAGAGAAAGAAAGGGGGGGAGGCAGGGATATAGTTTTGCGTATAGGTTGTGATTATGAGCCCACCTTGCATTTGTGAATCTGCCTAGTTTCAGTCTCATGCAACAACTAGTGTGTGAGTGTTTTTGCCTTGTCTTTTTACAGCATGTTAGTGGTTTGCCAACAAAATGCACAGATAGGGCAAAAAGAAAACCACTCACACAGACAGACATGTACACACACACACACACACACACACACACACACACACACACACACGGAGCCCGAGAGCAAAACGACTAATGTTTGCCACTCCTCCCTTAAAATTGCCTCCTATAAAAGGAGGAAGAGAGGGAGAGATGGAGGAAGGGAGTAGAGGGGAGTGTCAGACACACTCTTTCTCCCCTTCTCTCTCTCTCTCCGTCTCTCTCACTCCCCGTGATTAGGCCTAATTATGGTGGCGCAGACGCCTGGCAGCCCCAGTCATGCAGCTTTAATTGACCGTTATTCATCTGCGGGCTAACGCTAGGCAAGGGTAGGCGGTGCAAGGAAAGGGAAGAAAGGGAGGGAGTATCAGAAAGGGGGGTGGGGGGTGATGGGAGTTTGGCATGCGGGAGCCATAGCGGGGGTGGATGGGAGTTTTGCGGGCGCCTTAGCCTAGTGGAACTGTGCGTCGCAAGGCTAATTGCTAGCCCCGAGGGATTAGGCCAGGTGATTACACACTGGGCGGTGTAATTACATAAGCAGCGGCTAGCGGGGCCCCGGCTCGCGGCTCTAGGGTCACGCGCCGTAGCCCTCAACCAAGATTAATTGGAGCTGCCACTGGAGTGCGAGGCACCGCCGGAGAGAGCGGTTATACGATTAGCATTAACATTTCAGCGGCGGAGGCGATCGATGAATGATTTCCCCCCCCCCTCCCCCCCACACACCACCATCCTCTCAGTACTGGCTCCAACCCCCCATCTCATCTCCCCACTTTTGTATGCGTGCCCTCCCTTCTTGCAGTTCCTCCCTCCCTCTCCTTTTCCCTCACCATTTAGTGAGGCGGGAGACATGCAGGCGCTAGCGAATTTGAACACAGTTGCAAAACAATATTTGCGGTTGCATGCGTCCCAGTGTTGGTTTTGATTTTGTTTTTTTCCTTAACTTGTTTCCCATGTATGCTTTTGTGTGGCGGCAGTCACACACAGCTGAGCTCTGATTGGTGTGATAGCAGCAGCTCAGGAAGAGAGAAACGAGGCACAGGAGAGGAAAGAGGAGAGGTGTGGGTAGCTAGGGAGTGAGCTCAGGAAAGGCCTTGGAAACAGCTGTGGTTTGAGACACCGAGCGGGCATAGAGCATCATAATCCACACTTTGACACTTTCAGAGGGTCAAGGTGCAGATGCCTCACTCTTCTGACAGCTTTTTATCTGCTTCCTCAAAACCATGCCCCTGTACTTGTGAAGATGTGCCTGAAACTGAGAGAAAACCAGAGAAAAGGATAGAATGGGAGAAAGGAGTACAGTGAAAAAAGAAGTGGGAGAGAAATACAAAGAGGCAAGACAAGGCTATGGTGAAGAGACAGGATGAGATGGAGTGATGAAGAGGGGGAGAGAAAAATACATAGTGAGAGACGAAAGGAATCAAGGTGGAAGACAAGAAAGGAGTTAACAAGACAGATTTTCAGAGGTCATAAAGAAGTAGAGAGAACAGAAAAAATATGGTTAAGACAGAACAAGAGACAGAGAGAGGGAGAAAGGTGAGAGGCGCCTCAAGGAGACAAAAGACGAAGCCAATAATGGAGAGGCCTTTTCAGAAGCAGAGGTTGCAGGACGATCCATCTTTTCACCGGTTTGAATGCAGCCTAGAGAGTGAGAGGGAGGGAAATGGAGAGGAGGGCGTAAAAAAGGGAGAGAAAGAGGAGGGATGAGTGTTAATTAGAAGGTCCTTCAGCCCATGGCCCCGGTCAAGACGCAGGGGCCGCCCCAGCTGTCGGAGCATGACACACTGGTATTGTGCATTCAGCCCTCATTATGTGTGTGGGTCTAGAGTTGTGTGTACGTGTTTCTGTGTATGTATCGTGTGTGTATGTGTGAGGCGGCAGAGGAAGGGAAGGCTGCAGTCCAGGGTACAGCAATGGCCAGCGGCGCTTGCTGCGGCGTGACAAGACTGATGAGGCACTGGGGCGACACAGGGTCCTCTGGAGCTCCACTGATAAAAATACACCGCATACATTGGTGTGGCAGCATGCACACACACACACAAAGAAAAGAGTTGAGACATACTTAAAAATATTCTTTTAACGTAGAGAAACATACATTATACATCTCTCCATACTGAATACTTTGGTCATTTTAAAGCATCCAGTGTGAAATCCGAACTGAATTTGAGTTGTCATTTTCACATTTGTGTCCACAGAGAACTGTCCCACCCTCCACCCCTTCTGTCCCCTCCAACTGCCCCTCACATCACCTTAGGACATCACCTGCGGCCTCCTTTCCTGGGCATGCCCTCTGCTCTTTGCCAGGCCCCTGGTGAGTCATAAATCATGCTAAGGCTAAATAGATACTAATGCACAGTACCAATGCAGATGCATAGCATGTATACTTGTAAACAAATATATATTTTTTTAATATTTGCACCGATATGAAGGTAATACGCCCATTTGTTGTGATATAATCACAACATACCGCGGCCTGTTGTGAGCTATTGCTTAAACAATAAATACAAAAAAATAGTCCCTCCTGTGCTGGCCGCCGAGGTGGTTGCTATGGAACATAGCCGCTAGCATATTTATTTTTGAATCACAGGCAAGCGTTATATTAATTACCTATTTAACAGGTTTTTTTTACATTAATTTGTATGTTGAGGTTTATTGTGCAACCACTGAAAAACTGTCCAGCATCAGTGGGATGACTTTGAAAACTGCTTGTAGGCTTGCATTTCTTGTTAGGCAGAGGTTGCTTGAAGTGGTAAGGATGTTGCTCCACTTTCTCTGGTCACGAGTTTTGGTCGCCAATAGCTCTGGAGAGAGGTTTCGCACTTGTGGCCACTTACGGCCATAATCTGTCTTGTTTCAAGACCCGCATTAGATGGTGTAATATCTTGGTGCTGCGGAGGCAGTGATTAGTGTATTTCTGGGTTCCTGCTTGCTTGCAAATTCTGGGCAACATTCTTGCAAGATGATTGACGCCCATTGGCTATATAGACTATAGATGTTTTAATAACTATGGTACCCTAATCCTAGCCAAAAAGTATGCACTAGGTCACTTACCAAACATAGTCCGCATAGTGGTTCACTTTTTCACGCGTTCAAGGGTAGGTGGGAGAGATATTTCTCTATGACACTGTCTTAAGGTCTAAAACTAAAACTTTCTTCACAGCACTTGACAGTCCATTTTATTTGCTTAACGGTGTTCAGTTCATTTTGGTTTTTCTCCAGTTGGTCAACCTCCTCTTTACATAACTTTGCATGTCATTTAGCAGGTGGATTTTCTTCTAGAGATGGGCAGTCCTCAATCCACTCTTCCATTGTCAGGCCACCCAGGAGATTGAAGTTCACCTTAAATATTTCCATTTTGTAGCATCCTTTAGGCCTACTAGCTAACTTTGTATCAGTTCCCCCCCCCCCCGACATGCAGGAATACTTGTGCAAAGGAATTCGAATTATAACCGTTGTTATGCGGTTGTCATGGCTATGAACCAATCAGATTACTTGATTTGAGCTACCCGTTTTATAATTTCAAATTTTATAACCGTACGATAGTTGCAGCATATACAGTAACTTGCATGAAACAGTCAAGCAGAATAGTTTTGTTGCAGAGTATTTTTGGTAACCTTTTAACATGTTTTCTCATCGATTTGCATTTTTGGGAGCTTGCATGTCACTTTGACTTTATACATTTTTGCTTATATGTATGCATTTTCTTGCGGTTTTTATCACAGGTTATGGTTTCCTCCAACCAGCTCAAGCGGAGCTCTTTGCTCGACAACAAGAGATGCTAAGGAAGCAGAATCTGGCCAGGTGTGTGTGTTGTAATGTTACAGTATGTAACAGTGTAATCATGGCAGCCATGTGTAATAGTAAATGACAGCTAAAAAAAGGTTTTGTTGCGTGGGTTTATTGTAACATCAATAAAGTAGCAGTATTTTTTTTGAAGACATGTTAAACATTTGGCCTGCACATTGAAGTCCCTGTATGTTTCACTGCCTTAGACTTGAGATGTCAGCAGAGCTGCTGAGACAGAAAGAGTTGGAAAGTCTCCACCAGCGACAACAGCAGCAGCGTCTTCTGGGCTCCGACACTTTGGGAGCTCTGCCTTCCGGCCTGCCCCCCGACCATCCAGCCCTGCGGAGCCTCCACGACATCCCAGAGGGCCATCCGCTCCGTGAGGAACTGGCCCGCCGCTCAAATGCAATGCTAGTGCTTCGCCATGGGGCTGCCACACCCCTCCTAACCCTCAACCATCACCAGCATCAACAACCAGGGCCACCGTCCACACCCAAAGAAACCCAGGCACAGAGATCCACTGCTGGGCCAGATGCCGAATCCAGGAAGGCCCCCCGCAGGGCCCCCCAGACACAGCTCCATGCTGGGGATCCCACAGGAGGAAGAGAGGACAGAGGAAGGGAGGGAGACAGAGAGGTGCAGGATGAGGAGATGAAGGACTCGGACAGTGAGACAGAGATGTGTGAGGAGAGGCAGGACAGTGTTGGGGTCAAATCCAGCAGTAAACCCAGGGACAGGGAGAGCGATGGGGGTAAAGAGACTGGCAGCAAGGGAGTGTGTAACAGTGCCAAGGAGACTGGAGAGAGCTCCGGCAGGCTGAGCACCGCTTGTAGTTCAGCAGGTACAGAGTCACCCAGTCGCCACCTCTTCACCCCTGGACTGGGCAAGGCTGATGTCAAGTACCACCTGCCACCTGGGTTCATGCCACCGTTGCCTGCTCTTCACACCCAGTCACTGCCCATTGGATTCCCCTACGCCAACCCCTACTTTCACACGGGTAAGAGACTCAGTCACACACACACACACACACACACACACACACACACACACACACACACATAATACACACAGCCGACATGTGAAACCTATTAGCGTCACTCTTTGTGTGCGTGTCTCCAGTGTGGAGACCTCTCCCTGTTGTTAGGGGCCCTGCCTCTGACCCCAGTTTGACCCTTGTGCACACCACCAGCAGCACAGCCACGTGGGCAACAAGGAGGGAGTTGTTTGTTCACATAAATAAGAAAACTACCAAAAACTAGATTGAAATCCAGTCAGTAGAGCTGAACGATTTGTTGATTTATCCATAAATCTCAACAAAAAATTATTCCACAAGAACTGATTATCAATTAATAGTTATTATTGATGATTTCTGAAACAAAAGTACCAAACATTCACTGGTTCCACCTTCTCAATGTGAGGATTTACAGCTTTTCTCTTTTTTTTTTTTTTTTTTTAAATACCACAAAAATTCTGAAGAAAAATTGAAGAGATTCTGCCATTTTTCACTGTTTAACATGTTATACACTAAACTACAAACTCAACATCATGCACAGTTTAACGGACAATGAAAATAGCCATTACTACTTAGGTTACTGACCTAATTCCACCTGACTGTCATTTATTTCTTAAATTAAAGGTTTTCTTCTCAAACTCATGATGACTAAATGTCACAGAACAAAAAAAATTGGTTTAGCTGCATTCTGGAAAAATGTTGACAGCACATTTTTAAGCTTGCAGTTCTCACATTTTGCATCACAAAAAAAATCCCCAGTCTTAATAGCAACTTTGTACCCAGTGTTTATATTGACACAATTTTCACCCACTGCTGCACTTTCAGGCTCCGTGGGAGGTCTCTTCATGGATGGGGAGGACTCAGCCACAGCAAACCCTGTGGAGGACATCAGCAAGTGGAGTGTGGAGGACGTGTGTGGCTTCATAAGCAGCCTGGCCGGATGTGCTGAATACACACAGGTGAGGACATAGAGAGAGGGAAGAGAGAGAGAGGAGGGGATGGAGGCCAGGGGCAGGCTGACTACTAACCATAGAAGAACGTTGACCAAGATATAATATATACTGCAACACTACCGTAGTACTTTCAATGGCATCATATGTTTAGGTGGAACCACTAAACCTACACATACCGGTTTCAAGTTTAGTGTGAATGTGTGGATGCATGAATGGTCATGTTCACAATTGCAGCCATATCTGTGGGCTTTGTATGAATGAGGGAAAGTTAGCAGTGCATGTACAGCTATAGCCTGTGTGTGAATGAGTGTGGATGTGTGTGTATAGCCATATATTGTTCCAAAATGAAATATCCAGAATTTGAGAAAAGTGAACCAATCTTACCTTTATTTATATCCATCTTTAACTTAATACTTAAAAAAACAAGGGTTCAAGGGTTTTCAAATAATACCCACATGACAATATGTATGTTTAAAGAGTCATTAGCTGTGGTGGGAAGTGACTCCAATGTAACAGATGACAAAAAATCCACAATCCTTTCTCCGTACAAAAAGTATTTGTAAAGTTCAGCTGAAGCTAATACGAGGCTTCAACTGTCTGAGTCAACCTAATCGATTGGGCATCTAACTTTGAATCGAGGGACCTGTGTGTGTGTGTGTGTGTGTGTGTGTGTGTGTGTGTGTGTGTCTTTCAAACAATCCTGCATGTGCAAAAGTTGTCACAGCGAGCCTAAGGGTGCGAGCACGCTGACTGAGGAGCAGCAGCAAGCCTACGGGCGCATCATGTAGTGGGGCCAGCATCTTGCATGGTGCATTCACACACACCATCAGTGTATGTGAATGGGTGAATGAAAGGCAAATTTTAAGCGCTTTGTCCGGTAAGGTAGAAAGAGGCTATATAACTGCAGTACATTTACCATCGGATGAGTTGTTCTCGAGAACGCTTCGAATGGCCACACCACCCGACAACGCTGCAAGCAGCATGTTAGTAGCGTAAGAGAGAATGGCAGGTGTGTTGAGTGACGTCAGTGCGTGTTTGAGCGAGGAGAGAGAGAGCGGTGCCATATTGAGAGTAGCGTACAAGTGCGGATGTGAGGAAAGTGAGAGGACATAATAGCAAAGACGATGTAAAGTGAGTTAACTTAACAATAAAACAAGCTTCTCAAGACACGGTGGCTTCATCTTTTGTCAACACTGCCAGTAAAGTGAAGGGTGTTACCAAGTTGTGAAAAAAACAAATGTAATATTGGGAACCGGTTCTGAACAGGCATGCGCTCCAAACGGGCACTGCACTAGTCTCCTTTAAAATACAATCTTAGTATGACATTCCCTCTTATTAGTTTCAGATGAACTTTAGAAATGCATCCCTCTCATGTCTTACACTATAGTCACGCTAGTAATAGATTTCTTCATGGCCAGTATTGAGAGGAGGAAAAATTCCAGTGACCAATAACACTCTCAATGTACAATGGGCATGTGAATATTGTATTAGGAGACAGTTGAAAATCTGAACCTTTTTAAGAGTCATTTTCTCCACAACTGCATCCCCTATATTGTAAAAATGTTTTACCTCTCAAAATGGGTACGTAACATTTTGGAATAGTCACTTTTTTGTAGGTTGTGTGAATGAATGTGTAGGTTTGTGTGTCGAGTGTGTTTCTGTGTGCGTCTATATGTCGGGGCTGTGGCTGAAGCAGCTGTGTCTCCGCCAGGTGTTTCGGGAGCAGGCCATTGATGGAGAGACATTACCGCTGCTCACTGAGGAGCACCTGCTCAACACCATGGGACTAAAGCTGGGGCCCGCGCTCAAGATCCGCTCACAGGTACACACACCACAGACCTGCGTGTGTGTTCGAGTGGACGTGTGTTTGAATGTGTGTTTCTGTCCATAGGCCAAAGACAAACTGCTAGCGTAGCATAGATTATTCCCTTAAACTAGCCAGCCCCAGACTGCAGCCTCTCTTCTACTCTCTCTGTTTAAAATACAGTATTAGTTCATTATACAACACTCAACAAGCTGTACTGACAGTCAAACGGTCTCCTCTCGTCTCCTCAGGTGGCACGGCGTGTGGGCAGACTATTCTACATGACTGGGTTTCCGCTGGCGTTCCCGTTTCCACCTTCGGCCGCACTGCGCCCCCCAGAACGTGATCGGGACCCCCTGACCACACCATCTGACACCCCCCTTCCTCTCTCTCTGTCCCTGCCCCACAGACCCACCTCAACCAGCAGCAGCTCCTCTCCGTACAGCGGCCCCACCCCAGGGTGCTCCTCCCCCAAGCAAGAAAACGGTAACAGCTCCACAGGAGTGGGAAGATACGAGGCTAAAACTCCTTCGTAGGAGAGGACAAGCAGGTGTGAGGAGGGTAGACCTGCATAAAACTAACCTGACCTAGAGGTTGCTTATTTACCAGACACTCCCCACCTTGGGACCTTTACGCTGAAATTTAGTGGAAAATATTGGACTGGAATAAAAGACAACTGAACCGTATCTGACAAACCAATCAGCTTCTGAGTTCCTCTGCAGTTGCTGTAGCTGAGCAGAATCCAAACCAACTGGGTTGGAAGGGAGACACGTGAAGCGACAGGAACAGAGAATGAGAAAAAAAAAAAAGAGGAAAGGAGACAGCTGGTCGCAGACAGCCTGCCAAAAAAAAAAAAAAAAGAGCGAAGTCCTGCCACAAATACGAAATTCTTGCAAGTCAGACAGTCAGACGCTAGCGGAAACCCTTCCTTCCTTCCTGGGCTGCAGGAAGCTCTGCTCACTTACTTTCTTTCTCTCGTCTCTCGGACTGCTCTCACCACAAGCCCTGCACAACCCAGGAATTAAAAAAAGAGACGCCGCTCCCCTTTTTTTCCTCTCCTCTCGCCTGTTTCCCCGAGGCCAAACAGCATTGTGGAGCAGCTTTTTTAGAGGCTGGAGTTTAATCATATGCTGAGCAGCACCAGATCTGTCCCTCTTATCACTGCAACTATGCATTCCACTGTCCCGATACCAAAGATGACCGGATGTGTGGAATTGAAATCATGTTTCATAACATGTCTGCTTCTTTTTGCATTAATGGTCTCAGAGAAAGACTGGTCCAACAGGGAAATGCTAGGCTAGTGCCTCACATTATGGACTGTATTTGAGTGACACAGGTAGAGCTGTCATTTACAGATATACACATGCTATAAAAATGTTGAAGTGGAAAAGCCTCAATGGTGGCTATGGTGTGGCTTACGTCATTGAATGCTTGTGTTGACTACTGTGGGAGGTAGGAAAAACATTTGCAAAATTTGTACAGAATCATGCTTAAGATGAAAATATCCTGAAGGTTGACAAACGTGGTACTTTTACTTTTTGTTAAATGTAGTTGCACGAATAAGATTTTCTTTACTGACAAAATGTGACTTTCTGAACTTTGGTGGTACTTTTGTTCATACTCTTTTGTTCAGCCATTTTTTTTAATGTGTAATATTAAGACGCTCCAATCTTGAATGCTACTTCAGCATATAAATATGAGAAAAAAAATATTTATAGGACTTTTGATGTAGTAGATAACGCAGATTGATATGTATTATAATTAGCCCTTAAGACGGATTCCAAAGATACTTTTACTTTGTTTTATCTTGGTTGCAGGGAAAAGAAAGGCACAAAGCTCTTAATGCAAATGTTTTAAATTTGTTATGGATTCTTTTTTTCTTAAACTACGCAAGCAATTAAATGGTCTCTAGATTTCCCTTCAAAAGTTTTGTTTTCATCCTATTTTTCTATTCACCAACACAGGTGAAATAAATCCTAAAGAAATGCCTCTGCTTTCTCTTTTCTCTCCTGTTTGTGTGCCTGCCTCATTCTTCTGTAAAAACGTGAAGGAGAGAGTATGCGGTCTCTTGATGTATGTGTGTGTGTGTGTGTGTGTGTGTGTGTAAAAGGGAGGTGGCCTATGGGGGGCGGGGCACAGTTCAGGTCAACACCAGCTGTCAGAGTGTGAGGTTCAGCCACAGGGCAAGACCTCCCCTGCCTGTGGGGATAAACCTGACCCTCCTCATCCACCCACACACATACAGGACCAGAACCAGGAAAAAAACCACACTCACCTTCCTCCTTCAAAGAGTTTACACTGAAGCAGTATGTGCTACACACTCTACTGGGACTTCCCCTTGCTTTAGGCTGGGCCTCTACACCACACGGTTCTGTATTCACTGAAAACGACTACAGAAAAAAAAGTGACGACACAAAAATGTTTCTTAAATTTCCATTGAGGCGTTTAAGTCCTTGTCAAACAACTCCTCTGCCAATTATTTTACCACCAGTGAATGCATGCAATAATTGTTCAGCCAACACCACCTTTAGTGGTGAATGGTGGCGAAGGGTGCAGCGATGTCGAGAAAGAAAAGGGGATAAGTTGAAGTAGGAAAGCCGTGTCTGAGCATGCGAATACACAGAAAGAGAAGATAGTGGTCTGGGCAGGGGGTGGGTAAGGAGTTGGCACAGAAACAGACCAGCCTGTGTTGCTGCTCTACCACCTGGGCAGAGAGTCTTGGCACACCATCAGACGCCACCCTGCCAGCCTGGCACAGCATTGCTGCCTCAGGGCTCAACACCCGCCTCTCTGTACCCCTCCTCTTGGCCGGCCCATCCTGGCTCGGCCTGGCTCATAGCTCTCTACAAATAGCGCGTCCTCACAAAGCCTGAGGCTGCCTACAGGTGTGCACATGAAGGACACAAATGACTTGGTTCAGATGCACTTGTGCATGAACATGCATGTACACGCTTCAATTAATTAGCATAAAGAAATGGCGAAAACAATCTGGGCTCTTTAACTTTTCTTTTTTTTTACAATTTCAATGCTTAATAAAATTACATCATAAACATGTTTGTACTGTACACGTGAAGTAATACAACATTCAAAAGTAAAGAAAATAGCAAAAAGGCCAATATTATTCTAAACATAGATGGTTAATAAGGTGGAGAGCATAAAAGTCTCTCAGGTAAGCTTGAGTGTGTGCCTCCATGAACCTCAGTCATCATCGGACAGCTCCAGGTCCTCCACCAGATCTTCATCTCCTTCTGCCAGCTTTATCAGGGCAGAGGAGGACAGCGGCTGAGGAGCCTTGGAGGCCTTTTCATCCCCATCTTCATCATCTAGAATACAGACAGGAAGATATTTTACTTCACATTCAGCCACATGGGAATGTATGATGCCTGGCAGGTACCAAGAGGTAAACATTTGTTGTACTTTGAATACATGCACATAAATTAAGTTTTTGATTGTTATAAGGACATTTTTAAGTGTTTATTAATGTACAGTATTTAACAATTATAGCTTCTTATAAAGGCATATTTGATAATTAATTACAACTGTTTTACTATATTGCCATTCATTATTTGTTTATATATTAGCCTCTACTTAAGGGTGTCCCACAGGACGAGTTATAGCTGTTGACAAATACATTAACACATATCTCCTTACTACATTATAGTGTTATAAACCATTTATTAAATGATTATATATTGCTTATAAATAGGGGGAGGTTAAAGTAGAATGTTATTGAATTACTGAATTTATTTATTACATTTTAATTTAGACTTTTGGACTGATCTATGTAGATATATTTCATATTTTTTGTTTTATTTGACATCCCTTACCGTTTTTTACAGGATAGCAGATGATTTCTGTTCTGTTAACTTGTATACTAGTTTATTAATTTAAGGAATTAGGTAATTAGAGACCTTCCGCTGACCTTTTAAAGCGCAACCAATAAGATCGTAGCTGGACCGAGCTGGCCGTAGCCAGAACATGCAAGCAGGGGAGGTAGAGTGTGATGGAAGAAAAACTCATTTTCTGTGTTTAGTTCCCCATCACAACATTAAAAGTATACCATGATCTCGCCTGGAAAGTGATGCATCGCGAAATGTCAGCAGTCAGATGGGGCTTCCATATTTGTGAATAGGTATATAGTTTACAACGTAGCTAAATGCAATGCTCAAGTTAGCTTGTCTATGATGGCGCTCCGTAAGTGCTCTGCGCACATTCCCCCCTTTGGAGGAGTGTCTGGCAAAACGAGACTATGGATGCTATGGACTATGGAGGCAACCAACGTGAACTTCGAGTCTGGGGAGGAGGGGGCGGGGGAGACGACTCCAGACTCTTCTGTATTTTGAATTTGTACTGCAGTAACTATTTTAAACACTAGCTGTCAGTATTACATATTGCACCTTTAAGTTTTATCGTTTAAAACCTACAAATTTGTTAGTGCTACCAGTATGGTTCTTTTTAGACATTGATATTATACCAACCTGAATCTTCGCACTTCATCCCCTCGTCATCACTCATGTCAGACAGATCTTCAAGATCATCATCATCATCATCATCATCCCCCTTTTTCCCTGAGGGGAGACAGTGAAAAACATTACATTGAATTTGGTCTCCTGTTTCTTTCTTCAGACATTCCTGAGTTTGCATTGGTGCATCACTGACGTCTGAGGACTTTGGAGACTCCTATATGTGGGACAGGCATCAGAGGCAGCTAGAAGCATCTATTTCCTCCTGAGATGGAACTGAGAGTCGATTACAGACGCTGCTGCTGCTCCACAAACACCCATGACAGTTTACTACTGGCAATTTCAGACAGCTTACGCTCACGGCCTAAATATAGCAAATGGAGATAGCAGGCAGGTTCCACGGCTACGAGGATGATGGTAGAGTCGGTGTGTGTGTGTGCTAGTGTGCGTTTGTGTGCACCGGAGAGAAGTTGGGAGTTTGTCTGAATTTGTGGTGGGGTATACTCAGTGTGTAGTATGTGTGTGTGTGCGTTTATGTTGTCTAGCCAAAGGGACAACTGGGGTCCACGGGCTTTGAAGTTGAGGTGTGATGAGAGGCTGGGGGTGAGGAAGAGAGAGAACCAAAACAGAGCTACTTCCTCTGTCTGCTACACTGCGAACACACACATAGATAAACAATGTCAATTAAAACTTCAGGTACTTCCCTTTCTATCTAAATTTAAGATGACAAACATACTGTCACTCTCTCCCACTCTTTCTTGCTCACATGGTGCTAACAGACTTCAGTAGTACCTTAGAGGTTGGCCAAAATCATCAGTCCCCTCCTCTCAAACTCCCCATATTTCCAGGAGTATGTGACACCACAAAGAGCTTTGGTTAGCTGCCCAAAAGCTTTTGGTTCTTCAAGATTGGACAAGGTGGTGGGTGTGCATTTATGTGCTATCATCAAGATGTGTGGGTCTGTGTGTGTGCACGTGTTGCGAGGACATGCGGGAGCAGCTGGTTGAAACCCACAGAGCCAGAAAGAGAGAGTGAGGGGGGCTAGAATGAAATAGGGAACGAGGGAGTGGGAGCGGCCACCTCTGGCTGTTCCACTGGGCTGGTTTGAATTAGAAACCCCCACTGGGATCCAAGCCTGTACTTCCTGTCGGGGGGTTTCAGCTCGTGTGAGTGCGTGGGGGGCGGGAGGGATGGAGGAAGATGAACGAAAGACAGGGAGGGCTGGACAGAGAGTGAGAGGCGGAGGCCCGCTGCTTGCCGGAAGCTGTCCATCCGTTTGTGGGGACTCTCCCTACAATGAAGTCCAGATGCATTAAAAAAAAAAAATCCCCCGGCCGCCTACTCCTTTCCTCTGTGACCTTGCGGAGGGCTTTATTCAGCTTGGAGCGTGTCCGAGTGTAAAGCTGTAAAAGCGAGGTTTCAGCTGCCTGTGACCCGTGGACGACCCCGAGGAGGACGAGACACACTGGGTCTAAAGAAAGATCAGGCTGACGGTTTCTCTCTGCGGAGAAAGAGCCAAACTATCTGATAAGCAGAGATTTTCTCTTGAGTGTGATTTTAAATTTAATTTTCAGTTCCCCAGAAACTGCCTCTGCAGAGTTTTTAATAACTCAGAGCCTTGTGGTAACTGCTTTGCATGTGATCTGCTTGTAGCCAACTCTTTAAGATAGTGGCCGTTGCAGAAATAGAGATAACAGAAATGAGAATGAACTGTCATCACCTCTTTAACGTTGCTTTTGCACTGCGGACACTAGGCTGTAACAAAACACAGCCCCCTAGAGGCCAAGACATCAGTCTACAGTACTGTTCAACAAGTAAAACTCCTTAGCATGCCAATTTCAATGTGTGAGTGAGCATATGTGAGTCTCAGCTTGCCTTTGATTTTGAGTTCTCCGTCGTCGCTGTCTGATTCGCTGTCAGACTCAAACAGATCCTTGAACTCCTTCTTGTCCTCCACCTTCTTCTCCTGAATCTTCCTACGTTTGATCTCAGGGAGCTCCAGATCCTCCATCTTTACAGAACACAAAAACAGCAAGGTAAATACACAAACCTGCTTTCATTGCATTAATGACGATCATAAAATAATTGATCTACCAGTAAAATGTTCTACAACATAGTATGACTGTTTCATGATTTATGTAACAGAGCAACTCTTGTGGGTTACAGTGACATTCATAAAGAAATAGCCAGAAGTGATTCATGATTACTGAGTGGGATGAGGCAAATGTTGGTGGTTTCTTGGTTGAATAGTTACCCTGTCTTTGCCAGAGATTTCCAGCTGGATCTCCTTTTCCCTCAGCTTTTTCCACTGGCTGTAGTACCTGCTGAGGGGAGTCCCCTCCTCCTTGATCTGCTTCTCCCAAGCCGCCTGACAGAGAACATGGTAATTAAAATGTAGTTGAAGAACGTATATACGTGTGGGTGGGTTTATTTAAATGTGCCTGAGCTTCTTGATAAACATGGATATCCATGCTGGTAGTTATATTTGCAGTCCAGTAAGAGGAGCCTTTCTGCAGTTTCATTCAGGTTCTAAAATGATTGACCAGGAGAAAGAGATGGACAGACGCGACAGTGATACGAGTCAGAAGATGTGGAAAAGACGGATTGAAGGTGCCTGAATAGGGGAGACCAGTAAATCTTCTCCAACCCCTAAAGGTCTTTGTGGATGATATTGATTAGGCCCAATCACATTATCTGACCAACAAATCCAATAGAGCGAATAGAGCGCGGCCTGCTGCGCCCGTTAGTGTAACACATTTACCACAATTTGCCATGTGGCTATTAAGATGGCTGACATGCGCACACAGAAAAGAAAAAAAAAAGACAGGATAAGAAAATAAAACTAGAAAACCTACTTCTGAATTCATAGAAAAGAAAGACAAGAGACATCAGAGTGTGACCTGGATGGAGGTTGGGCATCATTAATTAGGCTAGCTCTCAGTTTGGGTGGCATGTCAGCGGGGGGCTGGTGGCCAGAGGGGGGCCGTGGCCTTTTCCACAGCAGCAGCAAGGCTGTCCCCTCTCCTTTGCCTGCGGTGACACCTACCGCTGCTACAATGCCAGGGAGTGGATGCCATGGCGACAGCCTCTGCTGAGCAGAGAGCCGTGGCGACAGGAGCTGGCGCGGTGCCGTGCTGTCTGTTGTACTTTAACACACACCTCCATGTGTGTACGCACACACATTTTCTCATCAACTAAATTACACAAAGACCATCCTCTTTAATTTCATCCTTAAATGCTTTAAAATATTAATCAGGAGTATATGTCAAGACTCTTAGCAGCAGCAAAGCCGCATAAAGCATGTTTGTGTGGACAGGTAGCATAAAGAGAGAGCGCAGAAAACACACTAATGGCTGCTCATTAAGGCAGAGGCGCCTCTGAGCTTTCAATAACCACAGGGTCATTCTTAACCAGGCTTAGAGTTTACACAGGGAAGTGGCCTCCATTATCAGTCACTGACTTTAGGGTTCGACAGTCACGTTCGATGGCCTGCAGCCTCTGGTTCAACTAGACAAGAGCCCAAAAGAGAAGTTTTTAGTGAAAAAGTTACCTTTGCCATGCAACTAGCATACACACACTGCTCACTTTTTGATGCTTCTTAAAAACATTCAAACATCAATTCAAGTGGATTGAGCGTTTAAAGTGTGACTGTGTTTTACTGTAGAGGATTCAACACCGGTATGTAACAATCTGCAGCTGCCGTCGGAGAAACAACACAGACGGTGCATTCAATGAAAATGGTAAACTACAGCCTCGTGGTGCATTTGAAGTTATTGTAAATGTCCTTTTCCTATCTGGTTGTTGTTTTTGTCGTTAAACAGCAATTTACTAGTGAAATAAGTTATTGTTATACATTATTATTAAATCATTTCATTTTGACCATATGGCCTTAGCAATAAACAAGCCGTTCTTTGATGTCACCAACTGTTGTTTAGTACCCTTTTTTTTCTTTTTTTACTTTCTTAAAAAGTATCGGTTCAGGCACCGTTAATTATGTATGCGATTAATTAATCACAGAGTATGTAATTAATTAGATTAAATTTTTTAATCGATTGACAGCCCTAATATATATACATACACACATACATATACACACGTATGTGTGTGTGTATATATATATATACACATATATATATATATATATATATACATATACATATATATATATATATATATATATATATATATATATATATATATATACATATATACACACACATACACACATATATACATACATATATATACACACACATATTTATTCTTATTATTCATTATCATCGGATTCACGATTATTATGCATTAATTAATTTCACTGCTAATGTATGAAATTACATGAACACTAGATTAAACACTTTGTTAAAATACAAAGACAGGGTTTCCTTTCCTGTTTGTAGATTTCAATGTGTTATTACTGCCTTTTGAAACAGAAACAATACAGTAACAGCTTTAAATGTGTTGTGTGAAAATGATCAATCTTCAACCTTTTTATTTAAATTCATCTGAAACTAGAGACTAGAGATGAATCAGTCACACCAAAAACAAAGGCCAAGTTGACAACAACAGTGATGTCCTTTTGGCCGTCAAAAAGCTAAAAACGGCCCTGCTAGCTGGTATTTTTAAAAGTTGGAGTAGCTGCTAGACAATATGCACCTGTCACAAGGAATACATGCAATGGAGAGATATCTTTGCAGCCTTATGTCCCACAGGGGATGAAGAGAAGTAAGTAAGCAACGTTAAGTGATGACGTCAGTGACATGTTTGAGCTGTTGCAGAGTTTTGCATCTTAACGTAACAGTATCATCAGTGAGCTCACTGTAAATGCAAACGTCGGCTGGTGCTGACTCGTTAGCTGTTAACTGTAACGTTACAGTTAACATTAAACAGCCCAACGTTAGCTAACTGGTAACGTTAACAAGCTAACAACACTTAACAACAACGTTAATAAACAAAGTCGCTAGCAAGCTTACCAACTTTCTGAGGTCAGGGGCTGGCTCGGCTCTGTGTTTTGCTGGTGTTTGCTACCTTTATGCAACATTAAAAAATTGCAGTAGTATCCCACCACAAGGAGCCATTGTACATCACTCTGACAGTCAATACTTGTGGTGACCGGAGCGGCGTCTAATGTAGGAGTGCGCAAACGCGAATGTTTATGTTGTCAAGGAGATTTAATAAGAACTGCACACACTGCTACAAATAACGTGCAGTCAGTTAACACTCGGTGTAGCGGAGCCTTTACGATTAATTAACCGTGACGTTTTAAAGCGCGGTTAATAGTGAAATCGGTTAACCGCTGCATCTCTAGTCAGTACTACTGAGGACCAATTCACTGTAAATCAATCGGTGCCAGATTTCGGTACCTGAGAGCACGTAAGTGCAAGCTTCTCCGTCCTCTCTGCATGTTTTACAGAGAGCGGGGCTCAGCGCCGACACACGCAGGAGGTGCGGTGCAGATGGAGCAAAG
The DNA here is from genome assembly GCF_031162955.1 of Sander vitreus. Taxonomy (NCBI): domain Eukaryota; kingdom Metazoa; phylum Chordata; class Actinopteri; order Perciformes; family Percidae; genus Sander; species Sander vitreus. Next base: position 14,685,100 of record NC_135861.1, on the reverse strand, counting down.
GTTACATTGCCTCTGCAGTTTGTTCAAGTCACAGTGAGACACGGCAATGCCAATAAAGAGGACAGTGTGGTTGCAGTATTCAAAACTTCACGCAGACAGCATTTGCTGCAATATAATGGCAAGATCGCCGTGCAGTTAATGTTACACTTCCGAGACAGACCGGCACCACAGTGTGCCCTGGTGACTGACTGACAGGCACAAGACAAAAGCTTTCATATGCCCTGGTGACAGACTGAGGTTGTAAGGCAAGGCAACTTTATTTCTATAGCACCATACAGGAACCAGGCAATTTAAAGTGCTTTACATAAAACATTAAAGAGCACTTAAAAACGGTATGAAAATAAAACGGATATAAAATAGAATAAGATACAAATACAAGAATAAAAGTTAGAGTAGTGCAGTGTAAGAAATTAATACTTTTTTGATTAATAGGTTGTAGACACGGGTTTGGGTGGAGAGAGGGACGTGGAAGAGGTTAGTTATACAGGAGAGAAGCCATTTGAGTTTGTGGCAAAATCTTTCACAGTGCTTATTTTTCATTTTGTGACTTTCGATTGCATAAAAGACAGTTTGCTAAAAAAAAAAAAATTTAAATGAGCTTGCTAATGCGAATAATAATAATAATAATAATAATAATAATAATAATAGCCTATAGCCTTGCATGTTATGGATTCCCAGTGTATAGAAAATTTACATTTATAATACAGGCATAATGGCCTACTTAAGCGACTGTCTTCTTGTACTTATTTGCTAACTACCACGCTATTTGGCACTCAATTAGTGTGATGAACATCGTTTTATCGTTGAGCATTAGTCAACGACAAGTTCATCCTCATGGTATGACTAGATGGTAGATGATTGGCTGTCATCAGTAGGGATCGACCGATATGGATTTTTTAGTGCCAATGCAGATTTTTTTTCATCAACCTTAGCCGATTACGGATACGGGCTACCGATTTTCTTAAGCCGACATTTGGAGCCAATACTGCTTTTGCTCCCTCAATTTACATCATAAAAATGTAAACACTGCCACACTGGATTTGTTTTCGTAATCTGCTCTGCCATTTCTTTAAAAATAATAAACAAAAAGACAGATCAGTGTCATTTCTGCAATCATCTTACATTCAACCCAAATTATGTGTGCAATGTGCATCATATGGATGGGTGCACTGCATATGGTTAACTGTGCAAGGGTAAAAGGCTTTCATCAACATCTACAACACAGCCTTGATGATGCATTGCTTGCTGACATATTATAAGACAGATATAATCAGGTCATCACAAAATACAAGAATACAATAAACCTGAAAAGTAGCCATTGAAATAAAGTGCTTGATTTGTAATTTAAGACTGCCATGGTGCTAGTGGTGGAGGGGCAGTGCATGGTCTGCACGTGAACTGCAGTGTCTCCAGCAACACAGAGCTGCCTGTGGACGCCTGTCTGTAAATAATGCTGGGAAAACCGGCGAACGCAGCAGCGTAAAAATGCAAATATCGGCCGGCCGATAAAAATCTGTCTATCACTAGTCATCAGCAATATTATGTACTGCTCACTCAAATTACAGCACCCTCTTTCTCCCCTTTTTTTTATAAAGACAATGCCAGAAAAGAGAAGGCATGGAGTTTTACTGTAGGAGTGCCTGGAGTAGAAGGTAGATACTAGCATAATAAACACGTGATCGTTCTGTAAAGTACCAAGTAGAGACAATATAATCTGCGAGTTGGGCAGGCACGACGCTCCGCTTCTGAGATGCTCCCGGTGTGGTATGCCGCGTGACGGAGGACAGAACAAATCCGGATCGCAGCACAGATCGCAGCCAGTGGAAAATCAGGGTTATAATTGTGTTTTGATGGAAGAGCACCTGCATTTACAACTCTTTTTTTGTTTTTTAACGCTCAAAAGCCATATGAGCCAAAAAAACATTTTAATGGATGGAAGAGGTAAAATGAGGACTCTGGAAACACAGCCTGTAAAATCAGGACAAGACAGTGTTCCCCTGCCCTTCCACCCTCTTTGCGTGCACACACACACACACACACACACACACTCACCACAGCCGTGGCATCGGCCACTCCGAAGGCGGCCTTCTGTCTCCGTCCTGTGATGTGGCTGCTGTTCTCCTGTACCTTTTCCAGCAGCTGGCGCACCGGCTTGCAGTAATTGGCCACTTTGCATTCCTTCAGGAACGCTTTCAGCTGCAGGGCCATGGAGGGGGAGTATAAAAAAGGAGGAACCCGTGTTAAAAAAAATCATCCAGTCCGCCCATACAGCACAGCAGAGTAGGGTTTGTGGTTGTTTACCCAGAGGGGAGCCAATTCAGCCCGACAGATTCTGAATCATCTATTCAGAGAGGTTTTAAACTCTGGGACTGATGTTCAGTGTCACAGCATCCTTATTACAGTAGTTTAGACTGAATCAATGTCATTCTGTATCACCTGTGTGTGTGTGTGTGTGTGTGTGTGTGTGTGTGTGTGTGTGTTGTACAACCTTGTAGATATAGGGAGATAAAGACATTCCAGGATCAGTTGAAAGTTTGTGTTACCTGAATGACGGTGGGCAGGGAAAGTTCCGGGAAGCCGATGGAGCTGGTCTGAGTGTGAAAGTATTCCAGTATCAGGTCATACAGCTGGTCAATCAACCCGTCCTAAAATGCAACAGAACAGCAAGATTGACAAGTAATTAGGTAAATAAAATGTATTTTATAGAGCGCTTTTCAGATAAAATCACAAAGTGCTTTACATAAAAACACACAAGATACATATTAAAAACACAATACACTTTATCTGATTTTTCACAGAAACAGCAGACGGTAAGGGTGGAGGGAGAGCATTCCAAAGTCTAGGTGCTACAGACTCAAAAGATCTGGGTGTGTGGAACAGACAGTAAATTTAACATATCAGACCTAAGAGAGCAGGCTGACGAGTATGGGTGAAGTAATTCAGCCACATATGCAGGTGCCTGATTGCGCAATGCTCTGTATGCAGGCTTTTTCCTGCATAGAGGATTCATTTTGGCACCCCCTAAAGAGGTTTTAGCCAGCGACATAGGAAAATCAGCGCCAAAACATTTTTGACTTCCAGCAGTAAACTCCCCTCTCATCCACAGCCGCTATATTTTACACATGCAACTGGTGCTTATAAGTCAACTAAGCTGCACTGTTTTGACTGGACCTGAACCTGACCTTTGTAATGATTCATAATTAAAATGAACAGACACATTTACTTTCATTATCTTTTAGTTTAGTTAGACAACTTGCATTAGGGGTGTAAATGCAGAAAAAAAATGTCATCGGTAAATTTCCAATTATTTAATTTTCTGCATCACGACATTCTTCCAGGGAAAAAAATCACAATGCATCTAAGAATCATTCCCCTATCGGGCTATCGAGATGTTTCGGCTTCGGCAAAAACAAAATAACTCCCTCCCAAACTGACCTCACGTTAGCTGATTTCTGAGTGAATAAATTGAAATTAAATTGCAATTCAGTCGGATTAGCAGGCTAAGTTTAGCCTAGCGGTCATGCAATCCATCACCTGAATACGGTCACCTCAGGCTTATAAACAGAAGGGATTCACAGATTACTCTGCAGATCATGCACTAGGAAATAACATGCCTAGTCAACATGCTAGACGAAGACATACATTGTGTGAATACAAATGAAACATTTTCTAGCCTATGTGGACTAATAAGTATTCAGGTTTGGACAGACCAGTGCGCGTTTAGTCAGGTCGGCTGTGAGTCGACGAGACAGGGGTTCGTGGCAGCTGCCCAGGTGACAGCAGTGAAAACAGCCCTAGCGAGCGGAGTGCAGGGGATAATCCCAGAAGGCTGTGCTGCAATCCTCTTGGCTGCAGGACTGAGCATGGTTACAGAGGGCGTAGAGTTTTAGGGCCCTGACAGGGGCTTTCAGCATTGCCCTCAATCCCCTTATGTACACACGCAGGCTAACACGTAGTGTAAGGGAGCAATGTGAAAATAACATTAACTAAGACTTAAACCACACATCTGATCAGCTGCTGCACCCTCTCAGTGCAAGAAAGATCAGAAGCACAGACAAACAGGAGCACACACCGTGCAGTGTCACACCAAATACAAACTGTATAGAAAATAATCTGCCCTCACAAGTGGTGGATCCTAGTAAAACTTACCTTGTATGCTTTCTCCATTAGGTTGACCTTGCTAAGCTTCAGGATGACTGCAAAGTTGATGGGTTTCTTGCTCATTCGCCCTGGTTTCTTGTTGAAGTCCACCTGTTGGAGGATCTATGAAGGAAAGGCATAAACCGACAATGTTGAACTCTGACCCAACTGCTCAGAAATGCTCAATATTATTAGTTGGTACTATAGTGTAATATATACAACTTCACAGAACAGAACATGAAACCAGAACCCAAAGCAAGTGCAAAACATGTGGGCAAGATGTGATCTGATAACCTTTGTTTTCTTTTGTGCTTATTGTCCTTCATTATGATTGTTTCCTATCATTCTTTTGGTTTGTTACGGTCATCGACCTGTTGTCCCAATTATCCAGTCAAGACACACCCCATACTAGGGCTAAATGATTTTGGGGGGGAATCTAAGTGCGATTTTTTCTGCCAGATATTGCGATTACGCTTTGATTTACGATTTTTTTTTCCTCCAAGTATAGCTAAAGTTCAATATTCACTGTGTAACAGATAAAACATGTCAGGATGAGAACAGAATTGCCAGCAATAATAATAATAAGCATGGAACATTGAACAGTCAAACGTTTATCACAAAAGCTAAAGTTATAATAATAATAATAAAGTTATAATAAAAAAAACAATTCCAATAAAAAAATCTCAGTACTTTCCTGTAAACCGAAATTTCTGATATGCCTCAGTTCAATATCACCATCTACATATTGCACCTTCTACGATCATGTTAATTAAGGTAATAAAAAATAAATAAAAAAAATCCACTGAAACTAGGGACATTTCTGTAAAGGATCTGTGATATGTAACATTATTCCAGCATTTATCTTGTGAAAAAACAGTAAATATATTTATAAAAAGAGGAATAAAAAATGTTACACCAAACGTTCAACTAAATATTCACATTTTATTAAATGGCACCCACTTCACGATTAGCTAACAGCATTCTTTCAAATCCCGATTTCGATTTGAAAACGATCCCCATACCCCATACTGAAGGAATCCATAAAAATAAAATTATTACTTTAGTCTTGCATTGCCAGACCCATCTCCACAGCGCTGCGGAGGAAGGTCTGGCTAGTCCACACAACATTCCAGGATAGGAGAAAAACATGCTCTGGTTTATTAGCATTTCTTTAAACCAATCACAATTAGGGCTGGGTAATATGGACCAAAAATGGTATTTTTTGGCTGACATCTCTGTATTTTTTTAGTAAGTGGGCTAAAGCCACAAGCACTTTTATTAAAATACAAAGACAGGGTTTCCTTTCCTGTTTGTAAATATACAGCTGCATTACATGTAAATGAAAAATTATCAAAAATAAATAGCCTATATTAAATAAAAAGCTGGCCTATCTCTGAGAAAGCTGATTAAAAGAAGCAGAGAGAGCGAGAGCGGACTGAAGTGTATGATAAAAAAACTTTTTTTTTTTGACCATAATGCCGATTGTTACTGTACAGTTCTCAGGTTTATCAGTGAAGTGTCTGAACAACACTGCAGACTGGATTCTCTACTCTCAGAGTGACGGCTGACTCATCATGAACGGCTCCAGCGCGGGTTGAATGCGCTTCGGCGGGTCAGCAGCGTTACAAACATCTTGTGTATTAAATGTCTGTATCGTCACTGCGCTGCATTTTTATAATAACAACAACAATAATAATGCCATGGGTCACAACTCTCGCCCGGGTCCAGCAGGCGCCGTCTCACATGCTGTTACTCATAGCACTGAAGTTAGTTGTATCCAGTAATAGGCTACTGTTCTTCCGTGTTTCTCACCGTTGCGGCCACCACAACAGAACGTTACCAGTGGAAACACTGGTAAAAATACAGGTTTTCCTCTCAGGCTTAACAAAATATACACTTGTGTTAATAAAAATTAAAACTAAAGACAAATGTCAGCAGTATGAACCGGCGCTGCTGCACTAGAGCCTGTGTGTGTGTGTGATATGAGCAGTATTGTCTAATCTCATATCTCATTTGAAAACATATTGATATAAGGCAAGATATCGATATATTGTCCAGCCCTAATCACAATCATGTTGGACGCATGGCCGGACGCAGGTACGGTGCCTTTGCAAAATAGCCTGGGGAAGGAAACTGTTTTGGTGGAACATGTGCAAGTAGGGAGGAGAGCTCTGGAATTAAAATGGCAGTTGAGTGTGTGATGACAAACACTTGTTTGGGCTTGCGAGCTGGCCAAGGAGTAGTAGGCCAACGTTAGGTTTTGAGTGGATGGCGAGGGCGAGACGCCGAAAGGGATGCCAATAAGATTCTGAATGGAAAGTTTACTTTTAAAAAGTTGTTTTTTACAGTTTGACAGCACTTAAAGTAATATAACATCAGCTATATGTTGATAGTTTCCTTCAGTTATGACAGTTATTCTACACAGTTAATTTTACATCTTGCAGTGTTACTGAGATGACCCATTTCCATCTTAGTCTGTGAAAGTACATTCTAGTGTACATGTGGGCTATTTGTCCACAAACTTTAGCTTTCACATCTGCCCACAATGCACAAGTGAATTTCTGTCTTGTATTTGTGTCAAGCTATTTCTGAATCCCCGTATCTTTGTGCATTTGTGTGTGTGTGCGGTCGTTACTGTGCTCAGTGTGCGAAGCTACGCTCCTGGCCGGTGCCGTCTGTACAAACATAGGATGTGGTGGCGGTCTGCGGGGAAGTGGGAAGGCATGGGCCAACCCTGAAGCATGCACATACAAACACACATACGTACACACGCACACACATGCAACGCACAGCCGGTGAAGCAGGAAGCTCCAAATCATACACCCCCCTCGGAGATGCGAGAACACACACAGGCACAGACACACAGGAGGAAGGGGCTGCTTCTGCTGCTCTAATTAAAACAGTAGCAGCCTACCTCAGCCTGCCTTTACCAGTGCTTTTAACAAGGGGAACAGTAAAGGGAAAAAAAACACAGGAAATATTGTGCGTCACAAATAAACACGGTTTGCTGCTCGGGGGTTAGGGGAGGGGGCTCTGAGTGTGTGTACGGGGAAAAAGAGGTGGAGAGTGGGCCATAAGCAGAGGATGTGGTCTGCACAGCGTGTTAGGACCAGAGTGTAAACCACAACCAAGCCCTTTATCGCTTTGGTCAAACTGCTGCGCACACATACACACACAAACACTTACAAACAAACAGGCATGCATTGACCAATCCCAGCGGGTCAACCTAGTTGCTGTTGCCAGCACACCACTCCCCTCCGGCACACCACAACACCACCCCGCAGCATGCATAAACACTTGCACACATACCGCACAATCATGTGCTTAACACCTGACCCAGAGAAAATGTTGTCAGTTGGTGACTTGTGATTTGTCTGATAACAAAGGTGACACACAACACGCACACACCGATGTGTTTCCTCCTGAGCTCCTTCAGTTGTGGCCGTTGAGACCAAAATGCATTTCATACGCCACTGATGTTTTCCACAGCAAACCACCGACGGAACATTTCATCACATCTACCTTTTCATTGTTTCCATTTGTGACAAAGAAAATCAACAGACTGTTGTTTATTCTGCATATTTTTAAATCTAAGGTCCTTCGGTTCAGTTTACTGGTGAGAGAAACAATTTAAACTGCTGGAAACATGACACAAGCTGCATTGAACCCGTCAGATCCACATTTATGCACAGCGACTGCTTGTTATTGGAGATGACTTGAAGTCTTACCTCCAAGAGGAAAGGCATCACCGGTACAAATGTGTTTGTGCTGCTGGACAGCAGGGTGAGGGCTCTGCAACAGTGCATCCTCAGAGGGTAGTATCTTGATGTGGGCACTAGTCTATAAAGAGAGAGAAAAGAGTGGTCAATGTCTCCACCTGCTGTTGGCAAAATGTACAGCAACATGGTAGTTTCACAAATTAAGTGATATAAGGTTATATGGCATATAAAGTTAATTTAATGACACAGCTGAAGTTTATCCGCCACAATTTAAGGAGGTAACATATTAGAGAAGATATTAGACTTTTGGGGATGACACAGTCATCGTTATCGGTTAATTAAAAAAAAAAAAAATCAGGTAACTACATAAAGCTTCATCCAATATTATTATTTTTAAATACGCATAAACTCACACGTTTAGCAATTAAGTTATCAAGAGTAGTAACAGATATGTACTGGAGCAGGGTATTTCAAAGTTGAACAATACACTTAAAAATTATTCCTTTACAAATAAAAACATGATTACTCCGTTTTTATATTACGTTGAGGCCTTTTTACAGCTTTATGTACTATACTTACCATATTTCTCAATACTGACATATCAGTCAGTGTTTGACATTTTTCACTTCCGCCCTCCATGCCTGAATTTTCAGCACCACTGCAGTTCTCTGTGCATAATCTTGCCTTATTTATCACTTTTTGCCAGCAGTCATTCTGTCACTCAAACAGTATTGTCACAGCAGGAGATCCTTTATTCTCAGTTCTGCTCTGTTCATTTGCTGCTGTGAGTTTTATGTTGATGTGTGAAGCTAAGTGTTGATATTAAGTGGATGTTCAGAACAAAAGAAGCCCAGCGTTAACAAAAGCGCAGGTGTTGTGGACCTTCAGGAAGGCCAGTTTGATTAATAGATCCATGAGTTTAAAGGTTTATCAGACAGCAAAACACTGCACAGATTTTGAAATATATTTTGTCACATAAAAATTCCTGAATTAGTTATGAATAAAAATTGCTTTTCTAATTTTGCAAATGCTGAGATTTTGTTTTGAGCTAAAAAGGAGTGGCTGATTGGAGTAGATGACTGACATAAAATTTGTCTGCAACTATTTTCATAATGAATTGTCATTTTATTTTTTTAAGCAGAAATGCCCAAAATGTGGCCGGGTTTGCCACGGAGCCCGGCCGGGCACAGCCCGAAAAAAGCTACGTGGCGGACATCCCTCCATCCCATGGGCCCACCACCTGTGGGAGGAACCGCTGGGGTCGGGTGCGCTGCCACATGGGTGGCAGTGAAGGTCAGGGGCCTCGACGGACCAGACCCGGGCAGCAGAGGCTGGCTCTGGGGGACGTGGAATGTCACCTCTCTGTGGGGGGAAGGAGCCGGAACTTGTGTGGGAGGTGGAGCGCTACCGGTTAGATCTGGTGGGGCTTACCTCTACGCACAGTCTTGGTTCTGGAACCATACGCCTGGATAGGGGTTGGACTCTTTTCTTCTCCGGAGTTGCCCAGGGTGTGAGGCGCCGGGCGGGTGTGGGGATACTCACAAGCCCCCGGGTGAGCGCCGCTACGTTGGAGTTTAACCCGGTGGACGAGAGGGTCGCCTCCCTACGCCTGCGGGTTGTGGGGGGGGAAACTCTGACTGTTGTTTGTGCATATGCACCGAACAAGAGTTCGGAGTATTCGACCTTCTTGGAGACCTTGAGTGGAGTCCTGCATGGGGCTCCAGTCGGGGACTCCATAGTTCTGCTGGGGGACTTCAACGCGCACGTGGGTAATGATGGAGACACATGGAGAGGCGTGATTGGGAGGAACGGCCTCCCTGATCTAAACCAGAGTGGTTGTTTGTTGTTGGACTTCTGTGCTAGTCATGGATTGTCTATAACGAACACCATGTTCGAACATAGGGATGCTCATAAGTGTACTTGGTACCAGAGCACCCTAGGCCAAAGGTCAATGATCGATTTTATAATCGTTTCATCTGATCTGAGGCCGTATGTTTTGGACACTCGGGTGAAGAGAGGGGCGGAGCTGTCAACCGATCACCATCTGGTGGTGAGTTGGGTCAGGGGGTGGGGGAAGACTCTGGACAGACCTGGTAAGCCCAAACGGGTAGTACGGGTAAATTGGGAACGTCTGGAGGAGGACCCTATCCGACAAACTTTCAACTCACACCTCCGGCGGAGCTTTTCGTGCATCACTGTGGAGGCTGGGGGCATTGAACCCGAGTGGACAATGTTCAAAGTTTCCATTGCTGAAGCTGCGGTGAGGAGCTGTGGTCTTAGGTGCCTCAAGGGGCGGTAACCCACGAACACCGTGGTGGACACCGGTGGTCAGGGAAGCCGTCCGACTGAAGAAGGAGTCTTTCCGGGATATGTTATCCCAGACGACTCCGGAGGCAGTTGCAAGGTACCTAAGGGCCCGAAGGGCTGCAGCCTCTGCCGTGAAAGAGGCAAAGCAGCGTGTGTGGGAGAAGTTTGGAGAAGACATGGAGAAGGACTTTCGGTTGGCACCAAGGTACTTCTGGAAAACCGTTCGCCACCTCAGGAGGGGGAAGCGGGGAACCATCCAAGCTGTGTACAGTAAAGATGGGACGCTGTTGACCTCAACTGAGGAGGTAATAGGGCGGTGGAAGGAGCACTTTGAGGAACTCCTAAATCCGACTAATACGCCCTCTATGGTAGAGGCAGAGCTGGAGGATGAGGGGGGATTGGCATCAATTTCCCTGGTAGAGGTTGCTGAGGTAGTTAAACAACTCCACAGTGGCAAAGCCCCAGGAATTGATGAGATCCGTCCAGAAATGCTTAAAGCTCTGGGTGTGGAGGGGTTGTCTTGGTTGACACGCCTCTTCAACATTGCGTGGAAGTCTGGGATGGTGCCTAAGGAGTGGCAGACCGGGGTGGTGGTTCCCCCTTTTTAAAAAGGGGGGACCAGAGGGTGTGTGCCAATTACAGGGGTATCACACTTCTCAGCCTCCCCGGTAAAGTCTACTCCAAGGTGCTGGAAAGGAGGGTTCGGTCGATAGTCGAATCTCAGGTTGAAGAGGAACAATGCGGATTCCGTCCCTGGTCGTGGAACAACGGACCAGATCTTTACTCTCGCAAGGATCCTGGAGGGAGCCTGGGAGTATGCCCAACCAGTCTACATGTGTTTTGTGGATCTGGAGAAGGCGTATGACCGGGTGCCCCGGGAGATACTGTGGGAGGTGCTGCAGGAGTACGGGGTGAGGGGGTCCCTTCTCAGGGCCATCCAATCTCTTTATGACCAAAGCGAGAGCTGTGTCCGGGTTCTCGGCAGTAAGTCAGACTCGTTTCAGGTGAGAGTTGGCCTCCGCCAGGGCTGCGCTTTGTCACCAATCCTGTTTGTAGTATTTATGGACAGGATATCGAGGCGTAGTCGGGGTGGAGAGGGGTTGCAGTTCGGTGGGCTGGGGATCTCGTCGCTGCTTTTTGCAGATGATGTGGTCCTGATGGCATCATCGGCCTGTGACCTTCAGCACTCACTGGATCGGTTCGCAGCCGAGTGTGAAGCGGCTGGGATGAGGATCAGCACCTCTAAATCGGAGGCCATGGTTCTCAGCAGGAAACCGATGGAGTGCCTTCTCCAGGTAGGGAATGAGTCCTTACCCCCAAGTGAAGGAGTTCAAGTACCTTGGGGTCTTGTTCGCGAGTGAGGGGACAATGGAGCGGGAGATTGGTCGGAGAATCGGCGCAGCGGGTGCGGTATTACATTCAATTTATCGCACCGTTGTGACGAAAAGAGAGCTGAGCCAGAAGGCAAAGCTCTCAATCTACCGGTCAGTTTTTGTTCCTACCCTCACCTATGGTCATGAAGGCTGGGTCATGACCGAAAGAACAAGATCCAGGGTACAAGCGGCCGAAATGGGTTTCCTCAGGAGGGTAGCTGGCGTCTCCCTTAGAGATAGGGTGAGAAGCTCAGTTATCCGTGAGGAGCTCGGAGTAGAGCCGCTGCTCCTTTGCGTCGAAAGGAGCCAGTTGAGGTGGTTCGGGCATCTGGTAAGGATGCCCCCTGGGCGCCTCCCTAGGGAGGTGTTCCAGGCACATCCAGCTGGGAGGAGGCCTCGGGGGAGACCCAGGACTAGGTGGAGGGATTATATCTCTAACCTGGCCTGGGAACGCCTCGGGATCCCCCAGTCGGAGCTGGTTAATGCGGCCCGGGAAAGGAAAGTTTGGGGTCCCCTGCTGGAGCTGCTACCCCCGCGACCCAACCCCGGATAAGCAGATGAAGATGGATGGATGGATGGATGGATGGGCCCAAAATGTGATTGTTCCAGCTTTTCAATTGTGAAGATTTACTATCCTTGTCTTACGTAATAGTGAACCAAATATCTTTTGATTACTTGATTAGAAAATAAGTAAAGATTCATCGATAATGAAAATAATATTGTTTTTTAAAAACGTAAAGTCAACAGAAATCAAAAGCTATAAATGCATTGCAAACCAACAAACATCTACAGTGGGGAGAACAAGTATTTGATACACTCCAGATTTTGCAGGTTTTCCTACTTACAAAGCATGTAGAGGTCTGTAATTTTTATCATAGGTACACTTCAACTGTGAGAGACGGAATTTAAAATCCAGAAAATCACATTGTATGATTTTTAAACAATTAATTTGGATTTTATTGCATGACATAAGTATTTGATCACCTACCAACCAGTAAGAATTCCAGCTCTCACAGACCTGTTAGTTTTTCTTTAAGAAGCCCTCCTGTTCTACACTCATTACCTGTATTACCTGCACCTGTTTGAACTTATCTGTATAAAAGACACCTGTCCACACACTCAAACAAACAGACTCCAACCTCTCTGCAATGGCCAAGACCAGAGAGCTGTGTAAGGACATCAGGGATAAAATTGTAGACCTGCACAAGGCTGGGATGGGCTACAGGACAACAGGCAAGCAGCTTGGTGAGAAGGCAACAACTGTTGGCGCAATTATTAGAAAATGGAAGAAGTTCAAGTTGACGGTCAATCTCCCTCGGTCTGGGGCTCCATGCAAGATCTCACCTCGTGGGGCATCAATGATCATGAGGAAGGTGAGGGATCAGCCCAGAACTACACGGCAGGACCTGGTCAATGACCTGAAGAGAGCTGGGACCACAGTCTCAAAGAAAACCATTAGTAACACACTACGCCGTCATGGATTAAAATCCTGCAGCGCACGCAAGGTCCCCCTGCTCAAGCCAGCACATGTCCAGGCCCGTCTGAAGTTTGCCAATGACCACCTGGATGATCCAGAGGAGGAATGGGAGAAGGTCATGTGGTCTGATGAGACAAAAATAGAGCTTTTTGGTCTAAAAACTCCACTCGCCGTGTTTGGAGGAAGAAGAAGGATGAGTACAACCCCAAGAACACCATCCCAACCGTGAAGCATGGAGGTGGAAACATCATTCTTTGGGGATGCTTTTCTGCAAAGGGGACAGGACGACTGCACCATATTGAGGGGAGGATGGATGGGGCCATGTATCGCGAGATCTTGGCCAACAACCTCCTTCCCTCAGTAAGAGCATTGAAGATGGGTCGTGGCTGGGTCTTCCAGCATGACAACGACCCAAAACACACAGCCAGGGAAACTAAGGAGTGGTTCCGTAAGAAGCATCTCAAGGTCCTGGAGTGGCCTAGTCAGTCTCCAGACCTGAACCCAATAGAAAATCTTTGGAGGGAGCTAAAAGTCCGTATTGCCCAGCGACAGCCCCGAAACCTGAAGGATCTGGATAAGGTCTGTATGGAGGAGTGGGCCAAAATCCCTGCTGCAGTGTGTGCAATACTGGTCAAGAAATACAGGAAACGTATGATCTCTGTAATTGCAAAAAAAATGTTTCTGTACCAATTATTAATTTCTGCTTTTCTGATGTATCAAAAACTTATGTCAAGCAATAAAATGCTAATTAATTACTTAAAAATCATACCGTCACTCACAGTTGAAGAGTACCTATGATAAAAATTACAAATGTCTACATCAGCCAACGTCAACTGGCGGCCCGCGGGCCACCTTCCGGCCCGCCAAAGCGTTTAGTCTGGCCCGCAGAATAATCATGAATTCAGAAAATGTGAAGAGGAAAAAATGCGTTCTGTTATTTAGCATTTCAAGCATTTACAGCAGGTAACATTATACAGGTAGAGCACAAACCCAGTCCCTGTATTTGCATCTCTATTCACATGCCGGGATTCTGTACAGCGATGCCTGCGCTCCACACACACAGCTGAGCCGAGATGTGTGTGCGTTAAAACACGCAGTACCTGACTGGGAATGATAGAGAGGATTACCAATGGCCGCTGGGGCAGATCAACTCACGTTAGTCTCGTTACTGTAAGTAGGCTACAATAAAACCTTTGTGAGTCAATACTTATCAATGCACTCACCTGTATAGACAGGCATAAACATGTAGAAAGCGATATTTCAATCTGCTCTGTCTGCTCAGTCCACTCTTGTTCAAACAAGAATAGGCGTATTAGGTATAAATTCATTTTATTTTCTTTATTTGTAAGTCCGGCCCCCGGAGTGTCTGCTTAGAAACATTCTGGCCCTTGGAAAAATGTAGTTGATGACCCCTACTCTACATGCTTTGTAAGTGGGAAAACCTGCAAAATCGGCAGTGTATCAAATACTTGTTCTCCCCACTGTATATAAACAATGGCTCTGAAATTATTAGGGCTGGACCTGAATGTCTGGATATTCGTTCATTGGGTATTCGGTTTTCAATTGTGGGATTTGGATATCCGTTGTTGGGTTGAATTTTTTTTAATACTGTATACTGTAATCTCTTTAAATAAACAAATTTAAAAAAAGAAATAAAAAACAGACACACGTTGCACCACAGTGTTTCCATTGCAGCTAAATGTGAAAGTCTTTACTAGTTTCTCTCCTATCAAGGACAAGGCTTTGCGGACACACGGTGCGGAGCAGAAAGAACGGTGCAGTGATGACTCGGCAGTCCGGCAACAATATTAGCTGCTCCGTTTCAACAATGTTAAGGTTAAAAAAAACGTGCATGCGGGCTGTAATTCAACCGTGTTTTTTTGCTTGGATTAGGCTATGAGCAGAGGAAAAGTCTGCTAGCCGTTAGGCTAATTTACTGCCAAATTTTTGCTGAAAAACTGCAGCGCTTTGCCGCCATCTATAATGGATTATTTACTCAAGAGTAATAAAAGTACCTTTAAATAATAAAAATGCATATAAATATACTCACTTCATAGTGCCAATTATAACTTGGCAGAGTGGATAGATGAGAGGCTGGAGTACATCACTAGGGTGCAGGGAGCTGAGAACCCGACACCAGAGATACAGACAGTGGATATACTGCCAGTTATACACCGACTGGTACGTTTCCTACAGAACAAACAAAAGGACCGTCAGTGTCACATTATTGGTGCTTAAAAAGGCTGTGAACCTCCACAAGAACTGAACTCTGAGTGTTCATTCAATGATGTGCTCTTTTTTGCAATGTGCTGGAGAATAACAAGCAAAAAAAAAAAAAATCAAAAAAATCAGGCTGGCATGCTGAACATGAATATACCAGAAAGAAGCTTTGTGCTGCTTTTATTTGTAGTGACCAAGTCAATACATTATATGTTAAAATCAATTTTAAATTTTAAGAATGATATGGCAATAATCCTCAAATCACTCATCATAAAATGACAAAACATGTTTCCCTGTCATTTAGGAGAGCATTTCAAATATGTCTTTGTATGTCTAAGTATGTCTCTTTAAAGCTTTTACAAAAGCAGACCATCTCCCTGAGCATATATGCCACTTTTCCACTGCATGGTACGGCTTGACTCAACTTTTTTGGGTTCCCATTATCAAAAGTTGTGGATGGTACCTGGTTCGCTTTTTGGTGCCACCTCGGTCGAGGTTCCAAGCGAGCTGAGCAGATACTACAAGGTGGAGCTAAAACACTGCAGTGTTTCCCATACATTGATTTATTTATAGTGGTAGGCCACAGTATCAACGTTGCCCGCCACAAAACGTATGAAAAAAAAAAAAAAAAAAAAAAAATGACACTGAAAAAAGAGTGACATGAAAAAAGAAGAAAAAAAAATCAGTGAAAACATCACAATACTAAAAATATATATATATTTTTTTTTTTTACGATTATTTTTTTTGGGGGCTATTCCCTTTATCCGAAAGTGGACAGACATAAAAGGGGGAGAGAGACGGGGGACGACACGCAGCAAAGGGCAGCAGGTCGGATTCGAACCATGCGCCGCTGCAGGACCCAGCCAACATGGGGCGAACGCTCCCACTGGCCGAGCCAGGGGTCGCCCCTAAAAATATGATTTTTTTCATAACTTCAACTTTTAGAATTAAAAAAGTGAGAAAAGTCTATCAGAGCTGTTCCATACAGTGGAAACACGGCAATACACACAGTCGAAAACCAACCTTTTTCTTCATAGTCATGGCATTCCTGAGGTGGATGGCCAGCTGTCGGATGTAGATGAAGGCGTGCTGGTAAGTAGCCTGTGTATCCAGGGAGTACATCTCTGTCAGAGTTCGCTGCATGAAGTTGATCATGGGCAGCACATTAGGAGATGTGAACTTACAGTTCTGTACGTAGGAAATGTACATTTGCTGCAATGAGAAAGACAAACATTAGCAGGACGGATTAAAATACCAACTGGTTATACAAGCTAGGTGTGGTTTTCAGCATATAGAATGAACATCAGATTAAAAATAAATGTAGCTCCTTTTTGTCTTTTAAGAAACTATTCTCAGCAAATCCTAGTCCACATTACATCCAGGTTTGCTGTGTACCCTTCTATTCCTGTATTACTCTGCATTTAGCTCACCTTGAGAATAGGGTTAAGATATGTTTCCTGCTTGTGTCTGCAGATTTTGTTGAGTGCCAGGAAGGCGAGAACCCGACTAGTCTCCTCCCCTGTGCTCCACTGCTTCATCAGTTGCTGCACGCAAAGACATGAGATTGCTTATAAGCACAACAAAATTAAAACTATTTTGCAGGGTTCAATTAAGGATGCCATTCCATGCCATCCTATGGTAACTTACGCCTTACCTTAACCAGGTGACGACACTGTTTGGGTAGACAAAGGTAATAAGGTGCGAGCTGGTTGGCGTGCCGCAGGACAGCGCTGATGACTGTAGACTCTGTCAGACAGGATAACAGCTACAGGAAGAGAGTGAGACAACAGAGGTTAATACAGGAGTGTTTTTTTTAGGATGCAGGACAAGAAAAAGAAAATATGGCATGTAGAGCTCTGTTATAAAATATTTTTCTGTGTCAAAGAAAAAACACGTTTCTCTGTACTTTATCTACTGTATCTCATTCTGTCAACCTCACCAGAATACAAGAGGCAGAACTCAAAAGGAGAAAAGAGCACAGACACAGAGGAGGGACACTTAAAGCGAACAGCAAAACAAACCTGAACTACTCCACTGAGATACATCTTGACGTCGATCTGATTCTTCTGCCACTTTGGACTAGACGATGGGAGCACTAGCCTGAGAACAAAACAGAGGAAACAAGAGTGAGGAGGAGTGAACCATCTTTCCACAGTATACATTAAGACTATAAACAGGAGGTGATTTCAGAAGATGTGACATCCACTTCATACTTTTTCTGGTCTTTATCTGGCTTCAGGTTGAGCATCCTCTGCAGGGCCACATAAATATCTCTGATACAGAACAGGACCAAGGCGTTGAACACTGCAGACAGTACAGGCAAAGAGATATTTATGCATATTTGTGGAATGTAAAATGTTGAATTGTATTATTCAGTACAAGTCTCTCCACTCAATACATTCAGATTAATCAAATATTTCACATTGTATTTTGTTAAAAATCTATGAAACAGTGCAGTGTCGAGGTTGTAGGTTAAAAACTATTTACTATTTTTGCCACCATATCTGGTCATTTTTGTTATGACTGTAAACCACTGCTGTTTTGTATTATATTCACTGCTAAGGTATGTTTCTATTATGCTTTTATAAAAGTGAATGGTACAGTAAACATAAGTAGTGCCTATACTTTATTATTATTAATAATATGCAAGCACTTTATTTAATGAAAATAAATAAAATGAAACTGTGACACCATCCCCACAATGTCAATTTCAAACTGCATCGCAATAAAAACAATAATATTTAAGGGATACGTTTTAGAAAAATCACAGCTATGAACTACATTTTAACAGCAACATAAACAGCATTTCAGTCGGCTAAACGCTGAATATAAAGACATACAACATTAAACTAGGGCTGGGCGTCAAACCTCAATTTTTGGTATTTGCTCTTGTATAGTTCATTTATTTTTAACTTCTACTCTTACAAGTTGTATATACCTCTTATTTTGTTTATATGCACTTCTCTCGTTATCTATAATACTTATTTCTGTCTTTGCGCTGCTGCAACACCTGAATTTCCACTGTGGGGATCAATAAAGGTTTATCCTATCGGAATGACCAAATTGTGTCTATTGCACCGTGATTGATATCTGGCCAGTACCAAAAGCTGGCATCAAATATCTGGTCAGATTTATTTATTTGTTTCAAAAGGTTTCCTAAATTAAATAAAAAAATATTGCCAAGTCTTGACTGCATTAATTTCAACCGAAATGCTACAGTTAGAATAGAAATATCAAGCATGCTATTTTACCTGAACTGTCAGCCACTTTGTATCGACACTGAGCCCCTCCTTCGCCCTTGGTTGTTGCCACAGCAGCCTTAAAGGCCTGGGTGACTTCTCTGAAGAGACGAGGTGTTGGTTCTTTCTTCATAGCAGCTTTCCAGTCTTCAATCATTTTGTCTGTGACTTTGATAGTCTCCACTGCCTTCTTGGATTTCTTTGAAGCTTTCTGACCCATGTCATCATCTTCATCATCATCACCACCAGAGCCAGCCTCCTACATGCAAAACACCACAGTATGAAGATCTTTGTTTTCACAAGAGAACTCATCATGAACTCACACACCAGCAGCCAGTCTACCTCCAGTGCGGATGGCAATCTGTGATACTTTTTCTCATCCTCATCCTCAGAGGTGTCTGTGTCGTCAAAGTTTAGGAGCGTTTGGTCATTTGCTTGCAGAAACTTGTAGAACTCTGGATCTTTGTTCTTTAACCTGGACAGCTGCTCCTTGTGCTCAGTGGCCTTACCTTTCTTCCCATCATCTCTATGGAGAAAAAAAAGCCACACAACAACAATAATATTACCACCACAACAATAATACAGTATGTGTTTATTAACTCATAGCAAAGGACTCACATTGTAAAGGCTGCAGATTTCAGATCTTTCTTCTTGTTCTTTTTTTGGAGTCCATTCTGTTTTTGAACCTCTTCATCAGAGTCACCTTCACCTGCAGAGTCAAAACCTGACAGCAGGAACTCATCCACACTGAGGTCTTCTAATTTCCTACAAAAAAAGACAAGACAACAGTTGAAATAAGTTGGCCAACATGTAAGGGGGGGGATTTGATAACGTTGTTACATGGTCTACCGCAGTGGTTCCCAACCTTTTTGGTCCAAGGTACTACCACAGCCCTGTCAGATGATCTTACATCCCCCTTATAAATTCACAATGTACGTTCTCAATGTATAACACTATTCATTATATAAAAGTGGATATTGCTAATTATTTTAAACAACTAACCTGTCAATGTTAAGGTTGGTTTAGTCAGCAATTGAACTACTGCTAGTTGGGAGTGAAGCTTAATGTTTCAACCGTTTATCCATTACTTTTAGCTAACTAGCTATTTCAACTGTAGTCATTACTTTTAGCTATGTATTACTACCATTTATGTAGCTACCTGTTTAAAATCCTGTTTTCATGTGTTACAGCTGATATATTCTTTTAATCAAATCATAATTTATATTTGTTCAAATTAGTTGAGCTAGTCCACACTCTTTTCACGTACCCCCTGGCACTAGCATACCTGTAAGTAACGTTACAAGTCCCCGTGGTTAGGAATCACTGGTCTACAGTTTTCAGCGTCAATTCAAACGATTTGTTGTTTAGCTGCCAGCTTGTCAGTTAACTAGCCAGTTCTCCATTCATATTCGTAAATAGTCTATTTTTAACAAAGAGAGAGGATTAAACATGTTGCTGGCGTTTTATTGAAGCTAACTGTTCCCTAGAACCCACTAACATTAAGCTAGCGTCAACAGCATGAATAGCTAAAGACACTTTCGCAAACATTGTTAGCTAAAACGAGTCCTTGAAACCCCACAAATATACCGACTGGATAGACAACACTTTAACTTTTAAAACAAAGTGAATTTGCCAATAAAACAATAAATATAAAGCACATAGTATAAAGAAAGAATGCACATGCCTTTTCTGTTTCGCTGCCATGCTGGATCCAAAACGTGACGGCCGCAAACCTCAATACCCACAATCCCCTGGTGCAAAACCAAAGGGTTGGTGTTACGTTTCACGGGTGCTAAACCGTAAACTAGTTTACAAATGTAATAAGAAAAGAAGAAGCATAATTCCCTGGATCCAACGCTGTAGGGGGCTTGTTTGATTTGTTTTTGGTATGCATTATTAGCACTTATCACACGAACCTTAAAAAAAAAGAATAATAATAACAGGCGGCGAGCACAGCAACCTCGATATTTCACTGTCAAAGCTGTGCATACAAGAACAAGCAGTGTTTTGGTGCTGCACGTGAGTTTGAATCATAGGGTTTGAATTAATTGATCAGCTGCATTCACGAGATACAAGCAGCTGAAGACCAGCAGAGGAAGGGGTTTCCTTTTTATTGTATAGTCCGTTGCGTTACACAGCCACAAAGCTGGGCAAGCTTACAAACAGGAAGAAATCATTGCTGTCATACCGACACCGACGACGACTGGTGGTGAGCGTCCTGCTTTCTTCCGTCAGGCAGAGCTAACGTTAGCCAGGCTGGTTAGCCCATTCATAGGCGATACATTGTGACTTATTGTGACTTTTATTTTATTGTAATAGTAGAATGATAAATGCAAAGTCTCCACGTATGTTTTATCATCAGAACTGGATAAGAATATTGGAATCTGTTAATTTTTGAACACTGAGTTTTCGCTGTGTGTTTGATTTGGTGACCGGGCTAACCGAGGTGGGGGGTGGTTCAGGTTCTGACCAATCATGGCGCTTCTAAGTAAAACCCCGCCTTTCGCGCTCGCTTAGATTAATTTATCGAACGCACTTCCGGACTTACCAGACAAAAGGGGGCGTTTAAGGTCGTGTGTGCTACGTCAAATAATAAACAAACATCCATTCAAAACGTTTGACACTTGCGCTTAAAGAAATAACTTCCTGTGCATTTCCCACGTGCAACCTCCGTCCCACGGCATCACATTTCATCAGCATTGCTGCTTTCACCTCCGGCAGTTCCAGCTCCACCTTAAACAAACCGATGTCAGCTTTTATGCAGGTTTTTTTTTGCATTGACGTCAACCGCATACAGCACGAAACAGAGGCTTTCTTCATATTTCGTATGCTTGAGTCAGAATATGGACAGATAGCCAGATACTGGTATCAATTTAAACCAATCTGATTGCGACAGCTGCTGATTTGTCTTCCATTACTTTGAGGAAGACTCTGCGTCCAAGGATTACCGCAACACAATCACCGGTAAAGAAATGACACATTCATTCTCTCTATTGCTGCTGCAGCTGTTATTCAAAATAGATGGAGTGGGGGTTGGGGTTTCTTAAAAGCACATAAGGAGGCTGATATGAATATATGAATAGAAACATTTTGTGCAAAAGAGATGACAACATTTCTTTATCCAACAAGATTGTGCATGTTTGTCAAGGGGCCACAGAGTCTTTGTGTGGATGTCAGCCAAGGTTTTGAGCCAGAGAGGGAGAGACGATTTTAAGAAACAAACCTGGGATGAACAGGACAAGTGCTTTACTCTGTTAGTTTAAACTGTGACAATTGTGTTTACACGTATGCCTCAACCTCCTGTATCCATGTCTCAATTTGCAGCATTGTCTCACGTTTATTCCCTTGGGCATGAGAGCAGATTGTTCCCTCATAGAGGAACATGGTTGGTGTGTTTTTTGTAGTCCATTGTGTTTTGGAAAATGGGACCCGAAGCTATTCGCCAGGCAGCTGTGGTGACATTTGAGATGGTCCTCAGTGGGACAGTACAGAGTAGCCTATTTAGTTGAAAGAGTACTTCTGAACAGATGACAACATAATTATGATGCATTTATACTCAGAGAATTGGGTATTTGGCTGGAGAGACATCTGAAACTCAACTTTAACAGAATTGATATGTTGTTCTGTTTCAGCCTTGAGATTTGCACTTCTTGGACTTCAAACATAAATATTCTTAATTGATGAGGTTGTGATGGCTACCTATTTGTTCTAATAATACACTTGTGCTATTGTCAAACATGACTAATGAATTTAAAATGAAAAATGAAAAGTAAAGCATCACTAGCCGGAACTTAAGGCTATTTTTTAACAATGTGTGGAAGCGCTCCATCAGAGGTATCACAGCATTACATTCAGTATATTTGAGTGAAAACATTATCTTGCTGAACTGTGCTTTAGGCCTGTGATGTTTCTAATTTAGTTCTAGTCTGATTTACCTCATCCAGTGGTTTGCCTTAGTGCATCCTAAATATTCATCAGACAACAACTTCTAAGATGCTGCACGACGATGGTTATGCAACATTCTGAAGTGTGTTCTCCATCCGAGAGCAGGGCGGATGAGTGTACAAAGGAAAAGGCTAACTCGGGCTACATCCTCCTCTCCTCCCACCCTGCCTACCCGAGGCTGCAGCTGGGATGAGGTGTGTGTGTGTGTGTGTGTGTGTGTGTGTGTGTGTGTGCGTGTGCGGGGTTCACAGCTTATTCTGGTGCAATTAAACTCGCGAGTCAGGAGTCATTGCAATTAGTTAAACCAAGACTGTCCAATAGATGAGAAGCCTGCATTGATTTGATACCAGTTTAAGTATAATGTCCTGCTCTTGACTCTATTGTCATAATGCGATTTAATCAGTCTTGACCAAATTTCAAATAATCAGGCCAGCCAACCTACTACACTTTGTAATTGTACTGAGATTTCTGTCATAGTTGTCAGGATGCATACTATAACAGACGCAATAGGTACAAAGATTGCTCAGGACACCTGTCATAACACCTGCCTCTCAGCAGATCAACTGAACTCCTCTCGCAGGTGAAAAATGTTTCTGATGACAAAAGACATTTTTATAAGTTAATGACATTGGTATTGACATAAAAATGATTTTCTGCATGTTTCAGTTGCCCAGAGTGCGGCCCAGGCAAGAGCCCGCGACGGCCACATCAGGCACCATGATGGAGGGGGGCATGCAGCTGCTCAACCGCGATGGCCACAGCATCTCGCACAACTCGAAGCGCCACTACCACGACTCCTTCGTGTCCATGAACAGGATGCGACAGCGCGGCCTGCTGTGTGACATTGTGCTCCATGTCTCCAACAAAGAAATCAAGGCGCACAAAGTGGTGCTGGCATCATGCAGCCCCTACTTCCACGCTATGTTTACGAGTAAGTTCAGTCCACTTGTGCCTTAGTGCTTTTATCCCTAACATCCATAAAGCCCAGGATGTTGCATGCCTCAGAGACTTTAGGGCTCTGACATCAAAATGTGCATCATTTTGCTCTGTTGCTCAGAGTTTGATAACACAACAACCCGCATGTGTAGTGAATGCCACCTCATCCTTTCAGCATCATCACTTCCTTCCCCTTCTTCCTGTCTGGGGCACAGGTGGTCAGATGAGGTGTGTGTGAGTGTCTCACATTTCCTCCCGTCACTAGGCCTTTGTGAGGGTACAATTTGTCTCCAGACAGTTAGTTGTCAACTTTGTTAAAACAACAAAATAAACGGATAGCAACAGATGAACTTTTGACATTTGATAGCGTTGCATAACATTAGGAACTGCCATGTGTCAGCATGATTGAACAGGGAGGCAATATATCAGCCGGAGTTTTACTGGTTATAACTCACTGGAAAATGTAATAGCTCTCGTTCTGTGTGACAATGCAGATGAGATGTCGGAGAGTCGGCAGACCCATGTCACCCTTCATGACATCGACTGTCAGGCTTTGGAGCAGCTGGTCCAGTATGCCTACACAGCAGAGATTGTGGTCGGGGAAGGCAATGTGCAGGTAGGGTAGATGATTTCAGATTTATAGACAAGATTGTTAAATTAGACTTTTAATTTGACCCCATTCATCAAAGAGCAAACAGACTCAATGTATTTTCACCTGTAATTGCACTCCTTTTAGACGTTGCTCCCAGCAGCCAGTCTGCTGCAGCTCAACGGGGTGCGGGACGCCTGTTGCAAGTTCCTCCTCAGCCAGCTGGACCCCTCCAACTGCCTGGGCATCCGAGGTTTCGCTGACACGCACTCCTGCAGCGACCTGCTCAAGTCAGCCCACAAGTATGTCCTGCAGCACTTTGTGGAGGTGTCCAAGACAGAGGAGTTCATGTTGCTGCCACTGAAACAAGTAAGATTGATGCTTTTTTTTGTCTCCTGCTGTGTCTTCTGCCAACTGGTGCTTTTAAAGGATGCAGATTTAAAGGTGGCATATTCATAGTGGGAACCGGTTCTTGGTAGATGTGTCTACTGGTAGTTGCTTCCTCAGTTTGACAGTCACCATGGGGAACATGGGTATAAAAGTAAAATACTTTAATGTAAAAGCCACTGCCCTCTAGACTAAAAACATTTCCTGATCAGGCCTAGTCTCAGTTTAATTTGCGACAACTGGTAGGAGTCATATTTCTTTAGAATGTCATTCATCCATCCAATCCACCCAATTGTTTAAAAATATGCCAAAGAAAACATCAAAGATAAACCTACAGTAATATTAATTATTATTAATTAAGTGTCTGCATGTTGTTATCACCTTTTCCCCACTAATATGAGCATAGCTGCCTGTATGTGTTTTTCACATTAGAGGCTCCCCAAGGGAAGTGGCCACAAGCATGCTGTTATTTTTACTCAGCTAGCTGCATCAATCACTGTCTCTTGTGGTTTTATCATTCCACTGTGCTGCCATAGAGCTAACAGCATTGCATACTTCTCTGAGGTATCAAGGAGAGTTTCTTATTTGGTTTGAACACTGACCATTTCCAGCCAAGGTTTTTGGAAATGTAGGTGCAATTTAGGCTTGCTAATTCGGTATTAGCCATCAAGCCGGGGCTTCTGTGGCCAGAAGGTTGCTAGTTTGATTCCCAGACAAGCGAGCTAAATGGCTGAAGTGCCCTTTAGCGAGGCACATAACACCAACTGCTTCATTAGACCCGCTCAGCAGCCAACAGGTCAGACTGTGGCTGTACTGACTCTTAGTGTGACTGCGCGTTGAGCAGGATGTTCCTAAAAAAGAGAAACTACGCCGGTCAAATTAAGGTTAAACAAATAATGTAGGCATAGTCTCTGATCCAAACTTAAAAGGGAGGTCCCACTGCCCAAAGTCAACACACAGCATTGGGACCTGCTGTCACTGCTAAATTGATTTCCAAGTCTGATGATAAGGGAGTTATTATAGGAGTTAAACATGCCTATGATTTTAAGTTAGTATCAAAACACCACTGTGCTAATTGTTTATATGAATATTCCCGAATAGTCAAAAAGTACTGACATTTACTGACATGTTTTTTTCTAAATAAACCTCACAATATTAGACACTAATCTAAAAGCCCAGCAGGTGATATGTTCCTCCAGTCAGGTGTAGGAAGGGTTTGTGTTGATGTCTCAATAAAGGAAAGAAACGCATCATCTCTTCTATGAATTGGCGTCTGTTTCAAACAAACGCCTTGTTGAGCTTAGCCAGGTGACAATGATTGAATGTTGCAGTGAAAAGAAGTACCAAACAGCTGCCAGCATCACTTTCCCATTATCTTCTCAAATCTCTAAGGAACAATCCGTAAAACAATAAGCTTCACTCTCTCGGTCTGTGGCCTTCAAAGCCTTGAGACTGAATCTGCAATAGGAGTGTGTGGGCACTGTTCATTGAAACAGTGAAAGTTAAGCTGCATAAAGGCAGATTAATAATAGACAATTTTCTTTTCTTTTCTTTGTTTCTCTTTTTCTGTCTCTCTATTTTCTTTGGCTCACCATCCCATTCTGTCTGCAGCTGTTCTGTGTCTGTCATAAATCTGCATCAGATCTGGATTTATGTACTGGCTGCTCTAAAGGACTGTGAGCTCACAGAGCTGTGAAATATGCCTCATATTTCTTTTCATGTTCTGTGAAGGAAGTGGAAAGGCATGACAGGGTTGTGACTAGTCTGCTTTGGTGATGCTTCACTGATGTAGATTCACATGCATGCCATTATAAAGACAAAGTGTGTGTGCGTGCGTGCGTGCGTGCGGATAGTTGATACACTCCTAAACCCAATCTCCTCCATACACCTTTTATGTAATGTGATGAAGCATCTATATGCAGAGGTAAGGGAGACTGCAAGGCGGGGCAGTAGCAGCAGTAGTGGCAGTATTTCTCTGTGTGACTGTGGATTAGTGCAGGCTGTTCCTGGGAGGTTGCTAACTGTTGCCCTGATCTGGCCAGGCAAGACAGCTGCAGCAGCTGGCTGCTCTGGCCCCACCCAGCCCTGCCAGCTTTGGGTTGATATGGGAACAGTGCCAGCCAGCCACTCACAGACTGCAGCAATCGTTATGTCACACACACACACACACACACACACACACACACACACACACACACACACACAATATAACACACATGCATTGGTGTGTGAATGTTAAAATGGTACCTGAAATTATTTAGTTTCGCTTTATTTTGAATTGAGTGACGCTATTTGATGAGTGTCATTTTGATACAACGTAGACAAAACAGAGCGCTGCCCATCCCTTTCAAATATCAGTCTGGATAAAGTACAGCAAATCAAAGGAGAGAAAGAGAGGAGGACGAAAGAGAGGCAAAAGTTCAGCAGTCAAAGTCAGGTACAACATACAGGAACTAATACTGACTGAGGCCAATGCAATTTACCTCCTGTGTGTTGACATGTTTGGTCAGGAAGCTTTTGTTGTCCGTTATTTTTATATTTTTTTCAAAAAGCAAATGCTTCTACAAGTGCTTTTCTGATAGTCACCGTTGAATTAAAGGCACTGTGAGTTTGCATTTGAGGAAGTTGCTCTTGTAAATGCTCTTTCACATCTGCTTTGTCTCGTCCATCCAGGTCCTGGATTTGATCTCCAGTGACAATCTCAACGTGCCATCTGAAGAGGAAGTGTACCGGGCTGTGTTGAGCTGGGTGAAACATGATGTAGATGGACGCAGGCAACATGTACCTTGGGTAAGACTTTCTTGATTTTCTTATTTCTCAACACACAATGTTTTCTAGTTTGACTATGCTCTGTATAAAAAACACCTCCATCATAGTTCCTCTATTCCCGTTCTCCTGACTACGGTTGGACGATATTGACAAAATGTGATATTTGCGATATCGATTATGAATATTGCGATATCGATATTAATTTCGATATTTTTAAACATATGTAAAATTACAAAAGTTACGGGAAAACGCATCAGAATAGATTCATAAATTAAACGTTAAAAAATTTAAGTTTTCTTACAACACAAGGTTTATTTCATATTGGACTGGTACAACATGAATAAATAAATAACGACCATGTCTACAGAACAGGACATGTTTTACTGGTTGTACAGTATAAAATAAATAAATAAAGAGAATAGGACACAACTTTTCTTTCGCTTCTCTGATTCGTTCCGTTTTGTTGTCTATTTCTTCACTTACACTGTCACTCTGTCCAAATATGCACACGTGGTACGCTACATGAGGGTTTGTCACGTAGTGGACCCGTGCACTGATGTGCAATAACGTGTGCAAGTGGCACAGTAACTGGCCAATGAAATGATGATCATTATAGCGTCTCAAGCGGGCTCTAAATCGAACACAACTAAGCCACACAGCCAACGGACGGGACGCAGCGCTCCACAAATAAACAAAATATTGCATACGTATTGCGACACTTTCGATATAATATTGCGCAACGTGATATTGCGATAATGATATTGAGTCGATATAGCTTGCACCTCTAGATATAATATTGCGCAACGTGATATTGCAATAACGATATTGAGTCAATATATCTTGCTCTCCTACTCTTGACCCTAACTCAACACCCACCATCTCTCTGCCCCCATTAGCTGATGAAGTGTGTGCGGCTGCCACTGCTGAGGCGAGACTTTCTGATGAGCAACGTGGATACAGAGCTGCTGGTGCGACACCACTCGGAGTGCAAGGACCTTCTGATCGAGGCTCTCAAGTACCACCTGATGCCTGAGCAGAGGGGAGTCCTCAGCAACAGCCGGACACGCCCGCGACGCTGTGAGGGCGCCAGCCCTGTGCTCTTCGCCGTTGGTCAGTGTGCCCCTGAAGGTACCCATTAGGGTACACTTAGGCCACACTTCAATTAACTTTAGCTTCTGAAGTCACTGCAAAAATCAGCATGTTTACAACTGGGAGATAACAAATACTGATATTATTATATGAGAAGATATTGTCTGGAATGAATATAGCACTGTCATATAATAGTTTAGATGTTTTCCAGGTCTTAGTGGGTGCATTTCAGTGAAACATTTGTTTGAATGAATGAAATGACCAATTAATGCCACTTCCTGAAATTCTATTTTATCCAAATCAGATTTGGTTCATCTTGTCTTATTATGTACCTAAGTTAACAGTGTTTTGTTGCCATAGCCTTGCACAGCTTCCCTGTATTGTTTGTTAAAAAAATATACCTCTTCATACAGTATATCAAAATATAAATCTCCAAAATGAAAAAGTCAATAGTAAAGCGCAATAAAGACTGTAACTTGATCCTGCATTGAGCCCAGGAGTGAACCCGGGTCTCAGCCAAATTCATCCCAAAAATTCCTCTGAAATGATGGCATACATTGACCAAAATCACTATGATCCTTTATTATTAGATTTTCTTATTTACTTTACTGCCTGACTGCATTTTTGTCACCATATTGTGTTTGTGTGTGTCTGCAGGTGGTGGCAGCCTGTTTGCCATCCATGGAGACTGTGAGGCGTATGACACCAGGACTGATCGCTGGCACATGGTAGCGTCCATGTCCACTCGGCGGGCACGGGTGGGCGTGGCAGCCATTGGGAATAGACTTTATGCCGTTGGAGGGTGAGTGAGAACTATATTGTTGACCTTTGTCCCAAAACTAGTTAACCTACCATCTCATCCCTTTCCTCAAACACTAACTAAACCTTTTATAAAGATGAAGATTTGGCAGGCGGAACGTGGATGATTTATAGAATAATTCTGAGTGGTTATGCAAAAAGCGTTGGCTTCAGCGTTGTGCTCCTAATAAGATGTTACAAGCTTTCCTGTAATGTAAATGTAATGCCTCTTTAACTTGACTAATTTTTCCATCTCAAAGATCATTTTAGGCAACATGCTTTTGTGTCAATCATCAAAAACCCTTTTCTGATTAATTTATATCCATATCTCCTCAGGTATGATGGAACCTCAGACCTCGCCACCGTGGAATCCTATGACCCCATCACCAACGCCTGGCAACCTGAGGTTTCCATGGGCACAAGGCGGAGCTGTTTGGGTGTAGCAGTCCTGCATGGCCTTCTGTATGCTGCTGGAGGTTATGATGGAGCTTCCTGCCTTAATAGGTACTCACAGACTAAGCTTTTGGTAATAAATGCTAAACATCAAGATCAAAGACGGTTTATCTAAATAGGGCAGCCTTTCGGTGTCATATTAAATACAAGTAAGTCTTTTTCTCCTCTTTCAGTGCAGAGCGTTACGACCCTCTGACCAGTACGTGGACCTCCATTGCTGCCATGAGCACCCGTAGGAGATATGTCCGAGTAGCAACTCTGGGTAGGAACTTGCCAGAATCATAACATCAGGGGCTTTCCGACCGGAGGGATTTTTGCAGTTCTTAGAACTAAATGTTCCTAGAACACTTTTTTCGTCGTGTTCCGATTTTTTACCGATTTTGTAAGTTCCTCTGGCCACAGTAGCGTACTTTTTTAGCTCCTACTCCAGAGCAGGGTCTTTTCCCTTTTCCTAGGTGTACTTGATTGGTCGAACTTATAAGTCACGCCCACTGCCAACTCAGAACTTGCAGTCAGAGCAATAACGGGACATTTTTAACAATTTTCACCATCTTATTCTTCATTAAATTCACTTCTGACAACGTTTTAGTCGAGAAATTAACTGTTTAGATTTCGAATATAGGCAGTCTTGCGAAAATTGATGCCGAATTGACAATTCGCTTCAAAGTTTTCGGAGTTGAGAACCTCCATGAAGTGAGGCGACAGCCAGCAGGCGCCTGCCCCGGCCGCTAGCTCGTCGCTCGGCCAGTCTTGCTCAGAGACCCCACCGTAAGCTGGAGGTCTCTCGGACCGCTCTCGGATATAAGAGGCTTTTATTTCGCCGTTGACGGTTAGTTTGTTTAAATATCACAACACATGTCCATCATAAGATTAACGGGAACCTGTGGTTAACCTGTGGTCTTTTCGGAGTTAAACTCCACAAGCATGTCCTACGGCGCGCCGGCCGTCACACACACACACACAGTCACACACACACACACACACACATGTCCACAGCGCAGCAGTAGGCAGAGGCGGGGTCTGTTCCGAGTATAATAAAGCCCCATCTGTGTTGAGCAAAACATTACGTGAATTACTACGAGACTGGACGGAACGCGGAACTAGGAAAAGTGGACTGATGCGGAGGTGCAGGCACTGCTGGCCATGTACAGCCTCCTCCACGCTGCTTTGTTGTTGTATGTGGCGCTAAGGTCTAGTGACGATGCTATAAAGACCGTTGCCGTGCTTGCGTCACTCCCTTACCCCTCCTACCAGTCCCTATGGCCACTTGGCCAGTGGGAATGCAAACGGAAAAAATGATTTTGGGGGAAGAGTAGTTCTTAGAACTGCTTAGAAGTGTACTTTTCCTCTAAAAAGTACAAGTACTATCCGGTCGGAAAGCACCTATCATGATGAACATCCTGTTCTACTGTGTGTTTATGTCTCACCGTCTGCATTTTAATGTCTGAAATCAAGAGGGAGTTGCTACCTTGGTATTCGACTGCTGATATTCACATTCTCAGTGTTTACTCCCTTTTCCCCTCCAGATAGCAGCTTGTATGCAGTGGGAGGTTATGATAGCTCCTCACATCTTGCAACAGTGGAGAAATATGACCCCCAGGTAAATTGCATGCTGTTAAATTTATCATCAAAGTAACTTGTCTGTTGCCAAGATCAACTGAATTTGGAGACTTAAGCGCACAATACTGATGTTGAATGATCTATGAACATGTGACCAATTCTCTATCTGTTGATGTAATGAACAGAGCAACACGTGGATAGCCATTGCCAACATGCTGAGTCGGCGCAGCAGTGCCGGGGTGGCTGTGTTGGACGGCATGCTGTATGTCGCAGGAGGCAACGACGGCACCAGCTGCCTGAACTCTGTGGAGCGGTTCAACCCCAAGGCCAACACCTGGGAGGGAGTGGCCCCCATGAACATACGCAGGTGAGCCTCCACCCACAGTTCATATTAGTACAAACAGAATGGTCCAGTGACAACAGAATTATGTCTTTCAAAACAGTCTTAGTATGATTACGAAATAAGTGAAATCAAATTTGTAATAACTCAAACATGAGAGAATAAAACTGCATAGGAAAAATTAGCTCTGCAAAGATACATTTTTATGAGAACATATGACAGAGAACCTGGGATGAGTCCAGGGAATGTAGATTCAGCCATAGCCAACTGAGCCATCACGATGACCCGGTTCTACTATTCCAACTACACAGGTTCACCTTACAGTAATGAAATGCTGAAATGCATTGGCCTCAAATGCACAAATCAACATTTTTGTTAAGGCTTGTCCAGCTATTATTCTTCTTTTCAGGTACCCCCAGTTTACCTTTAAACAAAAGTAAAAACTAGAAGGTAAAAGCTAAATTATCAATAACAAAATTGTCTGTATGGAGCTTGTCAAAAGAGTACCCCTGCTGTGATTATATAGGCATAGGATTTAGGGAATTTGGATGTCTTCTTTACTGCCTAAACCTTAAGGCATAAACATCAAATTACCTATTTTCGACAACAGTCGGCTCTTTCTTCAATCTTATGAGATGAAACATGTCCTGTGGGTGATTATCAAAGGATGCACACACTCACAGCATTGTATTGATACAAGATTAGCATCAGGGTGGGCGATTTAGAGATGTAGCTGTAGATCTTGTAGTCTTGGATTTGAGAACACATCAGCAGATTCACTTGTTCCCCAGGCCCCTAGACACAGACCCCAACACACACACACACACACACACACACACACACACACACTTTCTTCTGTGGGAGTCAGTATACTAGAAGGCAGGAAACCTAACAACAGTTGACTATGCAGCCCCATGAATAACCCATGTGTTAATCAGATGTGTGAGCTTTGAGTGCTTTTTTTGCCCAATTGCTGAGAGGCTCCATTTACACAGTCCAAAACATCACACTGTATTGACCACTAATCTATCACTCCTCTAAACAATTTTACACATGAAAATACTGTAGAATAATTGTCTTGGCAAAAATAATCTCACTACATCGTATGTAATCAACACTCATTTTTTGGACTGAATCCTCTTTGATGGCAGAAAAATATCTGTTGTCTGTTTTTATTGTCCCAACAAACCATAACCTTTCCACTGGTCCACTCATTATTAGTTACTATTATTAGTGCAATAGTGGTTATTGTCCCATCTGTACTTCTCACAATCTCTTTTGTCATATTTTACTTTTTCTACGCAATCCTTGATCATGTTCATGCAGTGGGCTTGCATTTTGTAAATGTAATGCAAAGTCCACACTGTAAACCATTTACACTTTTTAATAAATCTAGTTAGCTAGATTAAACAGAATGCATAGAAATTATTCATTCATTCTTGTGTGGAAACAAATATGCTGAATTAGATTTTTTTTTTTTTACCCCCGCTAGGAGCACCCATGACCTGGTGGCGATGGATGGCTGGTTATACGCAGTAGGAGGTAACGATGGCAGCTCCAGCCTCAACTCCATCGAGAAGTACAACCCGCGCAGCAACAAATGGGTCGCGGCCTCCTGCATGTTTACACGGCGAAGCAGTGTGGGTGTCGCTGTGTTGGAGCTGCTGAACTTCCCACCACCCTCCTCACCCACCCTCTCGGTTTCCTCCACCAGCCTTTGACACGGGGTCACCGCTTGGCTGACCTCGCCCTCTGCTGCAACAGCCCAGACTGGCTCTGGGAAGAGACGCAATTGCTCGGTTTGAGACGGGGAGGAGGAGTACGCGATTTGGACAGGTAAATGGATGGAGGGGGGAGAAAGAGGGAAGGTGTGGATAGGGCTCCTGGCTTAGTTATTATACAGTACCCTCCAGAATTAGTGGCACTCATGCAGTTGGTAAAGGTTAGCCAAAAATGGTTTAAAAAATGTACAACATAAGTAATGAACTTTAATTTAAAAATCAAGGCAATTTAAAAGTTGTTAATGTGCAGTACCCTTTAATCTCAAAAGACATGTTCCACACGTAACACGTATTAATTTTTCATGAACAGTTAAAGGATGCCAGATGAATTCTGATCGACCAAGAGGTTTTTTTGATTTCATGTCAAACCAATCTTGCTGCTCTTTACCAAATTTTCCATTCATTCTGGACTGAACTGTATCTGGTCTGGATGCCTGAAACTCCACTGTATAGCTCCACCATACAGATACCAGCTCCTACTCTCTTCAAGAGTACAAAGATGTTTCCTGATGTGTTAACATTGACCAATCTTTCCTCAAGCTCCACGTTTTTCCCCCCACCACTCCAGTGTTTGACACACTCATAGTGAAATGTGGTGGACACTTTAATTCTGTCATGTGTGACGTAAATGTTTTTTGTTTGATGTTGTTGTCCTCTGCATCTTTTAATGTCAGATTTTTTTGCAATAATGTACAAAAAAAGAGAAACTGAATGATTTAACTTTTTGAATGTAGCTTTTGACTGGGTATACCATGCATGTGTTTACTTATTGGCATTGACTCCCAACAGGAGGATAAAATGTTGTAGTGCTGCTATGCCACAGTAGGTGGCAGTAACAGGCAATGTTATAAACCCTTCCCACACTGCAAGACCGCATGGACACAACCAACAAAGGAGAAGTTAGGCCCTCAGAACTGTATGAGTTTGAATCTTTTTATAAACAAGAATTATGTTAAACTATATGTATTTATAAAAATGTATACATTCTAATATATTCTGTTTTAAAAGATGCTTAAAGAAGGAAACAGATTGTTTTTAATATTTATTTAGGTGTGATATTGTCAATGAAAATGACAGAATGTAGGTGTGAGAGAGGTAGGCTCGTTGTTCAGACTGTGTGCATTTGGAGTTTCTCCTGGTTAAGAGGACCGATTGTTGCACTTTGATATGCAGCATTTTATTTACATTTCTTAATGTTCCTTCACTGCCACAAGCTTGATCTCACATGAAACTGTCCACTATATTTGTGCAAAAGGCTTTAACTGCTTGCAAACCTATAGACCAGTCAATGAAAGGACTCTATATTGTCTTTAATCCTACTTAACAATTAGTTTAAGTGGACATGAAGGTGAATATAATCCTTGGACACAATGACAGTCTAAAATTACATTAAAGCAGAAAGTACTAGTTTACCTACTGTGTACCAACACTTGACACTAATGATAAATGCTGTTGACACTTGGTGCTGTCATATTTCCTTCCATACATAATCAAGTGTGGTGTCTTGTTATATTACATACCTCATTGTTGAAATGGATCCGACTCTATTGCAACAAAGTTGAGCTAGAAAAAACTGTATAATTACCTACAAATATACTGGCTTTAGAGCATGTGGTGGGTGACTTGGGAATGTCACCACTGAACGTGCATTGTCTAAAATAAATGGATTACTTTGAGTCTTCTTGACTCCGTTAATTCCCGGGTTCATTTCATATGAAGCGCAGTGATACTATTCCAAACTTCTGAGAAGTTGCTTTTTGAAGGATTTTGTTGATCCGGTTCTGTTTATCTATAACTACCTTTACTTTTCATTTGTTAGAGTGGACCCAGTAGAATAGGGGCTGTGAGGGTCTAATGAAGATGCTGTTATTCTGTAAAGTCACTGTGAGTCAGGGCCAGACTTTAAGAGAAAGGCACACAAAACCACAAGACTTTGGCCTCCATTCTGCAGATTGATCTGTAAATACAAAAATTGCTCATCTGAAATCCGATTTCAATGTGATTGAAGCTTTGTTTTAGTTTGTGTTCAATGTGGTGATCATTTTTTATTTATAATGTTTATTTATGAGGAACTTTAAAATATTGAATTTTGCACTATTGTGAAATGGAGCAATACACTGTAAAAATGAAATAAAGATGTTTTCAGATGTGATAACTGCCTTGACGAGTTCAAACACATGTACATTCTGGTTGAGACAAAATGTAAAACATGTCCTACAGGTTCTATCCGTGCATATGCAAAAGTGTCTCACTATATGTCACTCTGGATCAGAGAAGCAGCTAAATGCCAAATGAAAACACAACCATACACACAAACAACCTCACACACTTAGGCCTGCACGATTAATCGTTATAAAATCGCGATCTCGATTCACCCTGTTCACGATAACATTTTTAAATAACTTATTTTTTATGACTTTGATTCTCATTTAATTTTACGAGCCGACTGCATCACAAACGCTACTACTTTCTTCTGTGAGTTTTAAACATGGACTGTATAAAATAGGTTTTAAAGAGCTCCCAAGCGCTGCAATGCTCTCCCTTCTCTTCATTGAAGCCTCTATGTTTACAGGCTTGTGGTGATGCGCAATGTGCTATAGGTGCCAAAAAATTTTTTTTGGTACTGCCAATTTGTTTTGTCATGGTTCATGTGTGCAATAAACATTACATTTTGTGAGAAAAAAAATCGTGGCAGAAAATTGTGATATCAATTCTAAGCTAAAAAAAAAAATCGCGATTCATATTTTTCGCTGAATCGAGCAGGCCTACACACACTGAAGGTTGTGTTGTTTGTTGCTAGGCTCACTATAAATTGTTGCTTGGTACCTTACCAACATACTCCTCTTTCATAGTGATCTCAGCAGACAGCTGAACACTCTCACTTTACCCTTCTTGACCTCAGTCACATGACACCTGTGGCTGCCTCTGCACACACACACACACACAAACCTACCAACTCCCACTCTCCCAAAACACACAGAAACACAGGCCAAATATACACAATGCAAAACACCTACAGCTTTGAATGGGAGAAAAAAAGCAACAACTGCACGTAGAGCTGGTTTAACAGTATTTTGGACAACATGGGAAGACATGTGTCTGTGCATATGTGTTTGGGGCTTTGTTATACTTGTGGTATTTGATTGCAAAAACATGTACCATGGTCACAGATACTGAAAAAGTTAAGGTGACAAACTAAACAATTTACATAGTGTCAGATGTTCAACTTTACGTATATGGCAATATGGCAAAAGAGAACACTTTCAGATTTTCAGAACACTAAATGATGAATTTGATATTTTGGGAAATAATATGCTTGTTTGTTTTCTTTCTAAGAGTTTGATGAAGAGATTAACACCGCTCTCGTGTCTGTAGTATAAATATGA
This sequence comes from Sander vitreus, assembly GCF_031162955.1. Classification (NCBI taxonomy): domain Eukaryota; kingdom Metazoa; phylum Chordata; class Actinopteri; order Perciformes; family Percidae; genus Sander; species Sander vitreus. The sequence continues at coordinate 14,648,592 of NC_135861.1, read as the reverse complement.
TGCTAAAGCCAGCAGCCGATTAGCTTAAAAACACTAGAAACAGGGAACCGATAAAGCTCACCAATGTTGCCGGTCGTAACCTTTTATTTAACAGACAAATATGATGTTGCTTGAGCTTCTCATCTAACTCTCAGCAAGAAAGCAAATAAGTGTATTTCCTAGAATTTTAAACCTCACTTTAACATTTTACTTTCCCTCTGGTATGAGAGATATGAGAATACTGTATACTGGCGAGTTCAGTTGATGCTCTGGATTTTGTTATTAGTTTTTAGGAGACAACGTGGAACTTTAAAGCAATGCACGTTAAAGGTATTTTCCACCCAAATCAAACACTTAGGCTTAAAAGGTGGCTTTAAAAAATGTATTGTTCCCGTCCCGACAAATTATATTGATTACAATAGGTTCTAATGGTGACAAGTTTTTACAGCATACAAAAACAATCCCCAGTGGTCGAAGAAAATTCTCCATGATCCACTTCTACATTGTCCATTTATATGCTCTGTTATTAACATTTATGGGATCAGTAAAATATAACTGAAAAGATAGATTGTGCATGGATTATAACTTGAATGCAAATATGTATAATCATTTAAAAGGTGTACGTGCGCTATTGTGTTAACGTGTCTCTGATTGCTGTAGCTCTGTGCCACATCTGCCACTATGAAGATGCTAATGAGTTTACAACCTGTTTGGATAAATGTGCTCCTTCTGAAAGAGCTTCTGATCTATGGGGCTGGTCATTTCTTTCTCTCTGTCCTCCCATCTTCCCTGCCACTTCCAGGCCATGCTCTCACCATCTCTGGAAGGACATAAGTGTCAATTGGACCACTACACCTTCTGTGAGAGGCCATAGACTTTTTGACCGACCACTTAAGATAAGACCGGACCTGAAATGAAAAATCTCTCAACCCCATCAAAACTATTTATGACTGTTCAGCTTATGGGAGTGTGTTCAGAGTAGAAATAATGTGGAGGCCTTAATGCTCAAACAAAGACAAGAACAAGAGGTATGCCCGATAGCAGACCGACAGAGGGTAGACAAAAAAATAAACTTTACAGCACAATAGCCCTGCAATCAAATACCAACTACTGTAGATTGCAATTCAAAAGGAAGCTACAAAAGTAATTTTAATTAGCATGTCAATATTGTGTGTCAGCTTTGAAAAAAACCTTTTTGAGAAGATGTTCAAGGTAATGTAAAGCAACTTACAGAAGGACAAATATGCCAGATAGTAAATGATTAAATGTGTGCAAAGACCAAAGAAATAGGAAAATGAAAATTATGAAACGTGGCACAGTAAAAGTCTAAAAAAGATCATCACAACATGCTGTAAAGTGGGCAGCCATAGTCCAGCACCCACCTTCAGTTGCAATGCCAGTACTTTCATCAAAGGTAATGGCAGGAGTTTCCTAGCATGCATGTCTTTTATGGTGTGAGGAAAACCGGAGCACCTGGAGGAAACCCACGCAAACATGGAAAGAACATGCAAACTCCACACAGAAAGGCCTCCCACTGGGGTTTGAACGCAGAGTGTGATGACATCAGTGTTAGTGTTTCCCCATTGGCCATTGCCCTTCAAACTGTATTGACGCTACACAGGCTTTAGCAATCGCCTATCAATCAGCTGATTAACTTCCTCAATACAGTGGATGTTGTTGCAGCTGCCACCCATTTCAACCATTTTGCATGGGCAGAGTAGGCTACGTGCAGATGATTGGCACACCACCACGTGTGTGTGTGTGTGTGTGTGTGTGTGTGTGTGTGTGTATAAAGCCAAAAGGGTCACAATTCGCACGGCATTTTGAACACCGTTTTTGGCGCCACCTGGAGTTTAATAAACGCCACCACGCGTGTGACGTCACCAGGCGTTTAATAAACGCCACCAGACGCTTATTAGACACCTGGTGGCGTTTTGATAATCAACTCCGCCCTGTGGTTTTCACAGCCAATAGATTTAAACTCTAATCACCCAATCAGTAAAGAAGGAGGTCAGGCAACACTAATCAAGCACGGATCTCCTTTGCAGCTTGTTTGAGTAGAAGAAAATGCACAACTTTGTAGTATGTTAATTTTGTATTGCTAGACATCAGTAGGCACTGGCTGCTCATACTTTATTTAATGAATCAATCCAAATCATCCTCCCAAAAACGTAATAAAAAGTGGTGAGGAGCTATTTTCATTATTACCTGCTTAAATTTAATAAGCGCTGTCACACTAAAAACTGACTAAAAGCTGTCACACTAAGAACCTAATGGCATCACATTTGCCTTTTATTGTACATTTTATCTGGGTCTATTGTTAAAAGGGTTTCAGATATGGTGATATTTAATTGCTGCAAATACCTGTCTATTACTACAAGACCAAGAGAGGGGTTAACATGAAGAGTAAGCAGATTTTCAAATATACTGTACTCTTAATTCAACTACTAGGTACCAAAGAGTAGCCTACCAGAAAATCTGACAACTCTGAAAATCTTCTTGACAAAAAGGATTAATAGTTTCTGTAAAGTGCATGCAACAATCAAACCTAAATAAGTTTGTCTTATTTATTTACTACAAAAAATGCTAGTTTGGTACAATTTGAGACAGTCACAGCTGTCTTGCATACAGTCAGTTAAATAAGAATTAGTTATAGCTCAATAAAAACTAAATTAAAATTATAATGGCAGCACAGGGCACTATCACCATTTATTTTAATTCCAGTAAGCGGAGTTGACCCGAAGATGGCTAGATATATGAATTCTTTCCCCTACTTTCATATCTTTATGCAAAAAACACCTACCAGCGCTCTATATAAAGCAACTAAATTAAACATACGTGTCATACTTCATTTTAAAAACATGTCACCTTTCAGGAGACTTACCGTGACACAGGAACAGCAGGTGTCAGATCCCTCAACACATTCAAATACTATGGTTTATGATCTATACTCAATTGGACATTAAGTTGTAATAATAAATCATTTTAAGCATTTTAATTTATTTTTATTCCATGCATTACGAAAAATATCAAGCTGAAAAATGTACTGACAAACACAGAAGCATGACAGATATAAAAAAAAAAAAAGAGATTTATTAAATAACATCAAAAATTCAGCAGCAGGTGAAATAGTCCTTTGTCTATAGTTTCTGGTATATATTTATAAGGACCATGTGGCATCACAGTGCTTTGCTGTCACCATTTTTGTGTCTAGGCAAAGCTAGGGGACCTACGTCATATCAACCACAACAGCTAGAGGAGACGGATACGTGATACACACGAGAATACTAACAAATAGTTTTTGTCCGTTATGTTAACCAGCCGTTAGCCCTTAACGAACAACTTGCTAGTTAACGTTACTAGCACGATCAATCTAGACTTAACCACCACCAAAATAACACGGTTGATAATTGATGACTTGCATGTCCTGTTATCACATACTGTACATTTATTTTTCTTCAACTGCCATATCTTGGTGTCATTCACCTATCCTGCAACAGCGTATTGATGGGCATCTGTACTCATGACATACTCCAGTGTATGGGGATGAATTATGTACAAGTTAATGTTAAATGTGTCAGGAAAAGTAAGTTTGGGCAGACGTAGGGCTGGGCGATTTATATATACATTTTAGAGTATCGTTCAATATGTTTGATGTTGAGATGGAAAAAAAGGTCCAGTGGAGGTGAGTTAAGCAGGAATGGTTCAGGAGGTTCTTTTCTTGACTGCCATGCAGGGCTGCGATGGAGAGTTGACAGTCAAGTGACACCTTTCAAAACAATGGATGACACCGCAGCCTCCTCGGGAAAAGTTTAACTGGATCAGCACTGTTTCGGAGAATGTGATCTCCCTTACAGGAAGTTGTAGATGGAGCCGATGAGGGGAGTCACTAGGGTACAGAGAGAAGATGACAATAGTGGAAATGACAGACATTCAAAGTTCACTTCCGTACAAGCAACACAAGATATCTGTCATTCCATCAACTCAAACTTAGAAAATAGAGAAATCCCTGTTCTTTTGTAAGTTTCTGTCTGTATGGAGTATATGGTGGAGGATAGATCCCTGTGCCCCAGAGTACCTGTGACTGGCTGATTTTGAAACAAAGATAAATGAGCATACATGAAGAAAAAGTATCTGTGTATTTGTTTTCTTTGATCCTGTCACTGCCGTGCAGTCGATACACTGTCTAACATTTGCCGCTGTGCGGGCAACTTTCCATTATATCGTTCATAATTCAAACAATGCTCGGCTGGAAGTTTTCATTCTTTGATTTTCTTTTACTGTTGATTTGTGTAAACAGCTGGTAGCGCATTTGCTGCTCGTGTTACAACCTATTGGCTACAGACGTTGCTCTTTCTACGGACTAGAAGAAGAAGAAAAAGGTAAACAACGGCAGAACTGGCAGCAGCATTGCTGTCAATGCTTCGATTTGATTCGATGACCTACTTCGTCGGATCAAGCCTTTCATTCACCATAAAAGAACTCATCTTAACCCAGTAAGTTTACAAGAGAGACTTGCAGTCACTGTGAGAGTCCTGGCATCCGGTTGTCGGCGAGTCCATTCGGGCCTCCCGTTTCCGCTTTGTTGCGCGCCGCGGAAAAAAAAAGAGCCGCGCACGACACTGCTCGCGCGCCATAAATCGGGCGCGCCGGCAGGATATTACGTCATTTTGATGTCACGATGGCGCGTGCCACCTTGGATGAGTCTAGTGTAAAACACGCTTAAAGGGTCTTATACACTAGACGCAGCCCAGCTGACACGTGCAAATGTGACGTCATAGGATCGCCGTGACTATTTATACCCACGCTGGTGCTCACAACACTAGTTGCAGTCTTCTCCTGAACAGAGGTGGCGCTAATGAGCAAAGGCTACAGACGTTGCTCTTTCTACGGACTAGAAGAAGAATGCGTCTAGTGTAAAACACGCTTAAGTCGGCGAGGAGTGGTCAACGCAGAGGAGTGGTCAACGCAGCGGCTGGGAAACAGTTTAATTTCCTTTTAAGTTCTTCACAATAAAAGTCCCCTGTTATTTTGGTATTTAAATGGTTTTATTATGAAGCGGCAAAATCAGGAAATGTTGGGTCTTCATCAGCAGTAACGTAACCAAGGGGGTAAGCTTCTCCTCGGACCGTGAACCTCCTATGGCGCCATTTTGATGCTAATAAGCCATCACCTCCTGTTAGCATTCCATTGACTGCCATTCATTTTGACATCACCTTGACAGCAAATAACTTTACATCTGAAGCGGTTAAAGACTCTATTTGTCCATTGTTTATTTCTAAAGAAACACGACAATGTATAAAAGGCTCCATTACCTTGTACCTCACGTTATGGTTCCGTTGCAGACGTTTTTGTAAAAATAGGCTAACGATTGTGTCATAACCACGCGACTTACTGTCGCATAGTAGAGGAATTACCGTATAGTACAGGAGAAGCTCGCAGGCAGTTTCGTCTCACATTAGCTGTTTAAGTTGAATTACTAATGTTAACTAGCATTTTAGTTAGCAATAATTAGCCTGTGTCCATGTTATCTCCTTACATATACCTACGCTCTCAGTCTCTGCAATATTCGGAATGATTGAGATTTCTCTTGGCACAGCTACCAGAAGACTTACAACTTTCAGACACGTTGCTCACGGCACATTTACGTCGTCTCTCTCAGTTGGAGGCTGCGCAGTAACGCTCAGCCATCACCGGAAAAGTGCTTCTAATGGCCTTCGCTGGTCTCCGTCCAGAGCAACAGGATCTGTTGGTCCATTATATATATGTCAATGAACGTAACACATGTGGCTGCTGTGCTCCTGACGACTCCTATAAGCGAACATGAAACGTAAAATAAAGCAGTTATAACATAAACTAAACTTCAAACCACAGAGATTCAGTTAGAAGCTACAAACTGAACACAGAGACTTTTAAAAACATCTTTTTTCTCCTGCACAGGTCCAGCCGCCCGTCAGTAGACATCCTTATGTCGGCACCATACAGTTTATGGTCACAGACAAACTGTGGGCAGCGCTTTTTCATTTTTCACTTGATTTATGTGAGAGTAATACCTAACATTATAAACACACACAACCAGCCTATATGCAAACGGAAATGATGTACGTGTTTATTTGCATATATAATGGGGAAACAGATCCGATCACAAGTGGTCACTCAGGATGCATTTGGAGACGCATTCTACTGACAGGTGAAAACACACGTACCAGAGCTATCTACTGTGATCGGATAACTTAGGACAGATGTTAATGCCAGTTGGAAACTGGGTCATAATTAATGTGACTTTGACTGATCTTGCCTTCAAAGGAGGGCCAGAGTCTAATTAAGATTCCTTTATGGTCATCCTGTGTGAGAACTTTGGCACGTCAGATTCTCTGTTGGACACCTGATGTTGGGGGCCTCATATCCAGACTCCATTTAGTGGCCTGACGTGTGACTTTAGCACCGCTGCTCTCACCCGCTGAGTCTGGATAAACAAAAGCGAGTGACTTCTTGGGGAGAGCCAAAGTTCAACCCACCACACATGGAGGGAATGACATTATGAAAATTACATTTAGGTCTCTTCTTTTGAATAATGTGATACATCTAATAAAATGAAACTGGCAGTTCAAACTTTAAGGAAAACCCAGAGACGTATAATTTACATACAGTACAATTAAATATGATTGGTCTGATTTAAGCAGAAAGGGGCTCAATTAAATTTATTGTTGTGGTGAGCACAGACTGAAAAACAAAGGAGATTTTTTTTTTTTTAAATAAGAAACTATGTGCGCTATTGTAAGGAAACTGCTCATTCAGGAACTGGAGTGGGGAAAAAAATGAATGGGCTGTTTGCCTTTCTAGATTATAGTGTTGCTTTTGGCAAGGCACCCGGTATTTCCCCTTCCTGTTAGGCAATGTTACACAAACTGTAGGAGTGGGATCTACTGTAGTAATCTAAACTTCTAAAAAAACAGGCACGTTTGCTGCTATTCAGACTAAATGGCCCTATGGCCAGACTAGAGTCCTGTTAAGGTTGCTTGAAACAAGCTAGTTCATACACTCTCACGTAAGTTGTCCAACCACAACTAACAAAAGTGTTTAAAGTTGTTCCAAACAGCCTCACCTGAAAGCTGGGCCAAAACGCCTGTCATACAGAGGGGTGAGACAAGATAAACATCAAAATGGGAAAAGTGGTGCATAATTTCAGACAGTCTCTCCTCAAAGGTATTCATGATTTTGTACTCAGTTGTACACATGAAAGTGATGGAAGTTGTATGAAAAATAAGAAAATGGAGAGCTTTGAAAAGAAGTTCCAATCAACTTTCTCAACCCTGCACACTAAATGCTGCATGACAAAGGTATGTTTGTCGGATTATTGGTTTAATAGCTTGCCTCCTGCGCATGTAGGCAGTAGTAGCATTATAAAATGCAGAATTTAAGATGCTGCCTTGCCAAACTGAATGAGGTTGTATTTTCAACATGTCAACGTCAATTACACGATATGCTTGTTGTTCATTTTGTTTACACTGTGAGAACACTTTTGCTACATTAGTGAAAATAAAAATGGACATTTACTTTTTACAGTTTTTAAAGCTTGTTTATTGTTCTGTCTTTCGGTGTCATAGTAGGAAAAGACAGGGAAGACAACAAAAGAAAATGTTTGATATTAACTATTTTAATTATTTTAAAAATGTAGAAATCTCTGTTTTAGTCACAGCTTTCCAGTTACTTAACAGTTATTGCTTTTAAAATGTGTTGTTAACATAGGTTTAGATGGTAATATGTATGTGTCAACATCCTAGACTGTGTAAAATAGGTCAACATTTAGCATGTTAATATGTTTATCATCCCTCAAAATAGTTTGGGCAAACTGGAATTCAGTCATTATTGTGTCAAGGTTTTTTGAACTAAGTGTTGTGGAGTGACAATGTTAAGATATGATTCATGCTTTGGGAACCTTGAATACCTGGACCAAAACCTATTTGTGTCTAAAGTTTAAGGTAGTAGCCTACTTCATATTTTATTGTATTTGGGGGCAGATTTATAGGCTACCTGTTGCACCACCCTAGGTTTTGTACCTAATATACTGTACCTTCCTTGTGCAATGAAATGGTGGAATTCTTGGGAAGGAGTTAATCTTGGTAAAGACTTGATGATGCACCTTACCTGAAACATCTAACTGAAACTAGACTGACCTCACAGTAATAAAATCCCTGCTTGTTTTTTCTAGTTGGCCGTTTTCCTTAAAGGAATACTGCATCAGACAGGTGAGTCACCATGCTGGCTGCATGTATTATCAAGTTCATCTTTCTTTCTTTTCCATGATGATCCACAACCAGACTGGAAAGGTGCTTTCACATAAATATAAATGATTACTGTACATCATTAAACACCAATACCAATGTATTCATCTGGATTACTCAGTAAACTAATCAGATTACTTTCAACTGATCCAAATCAAAGTAAATTAATAGAAAAACCATCAGGGCCCTCAAACAACTAACAGGACAATAGGGATTCAGAGGATCCATTAGTAAGGAGTCATAGATGCAATCCAAAACATTTAAAAATATGTTTTTTAATGTTCACCTAGAGCTGTGAAGTGGGTATTTGTTTTGTTTTCCCCATTCTCTATTCATATATACATTTATTCTTACAATATCCTCAGTGTTACCTAACATGGAAACACAGGACTCTCCTAGATGATGTAACGATCCTTTAGGTTTATGCTATGTCCACCAGTTTTAATTATTTCAACTTCGAGAAATCATGTGTTGCCATCACACATATGATGTGATAAAAGACATTTTCTTTGGTCACCTTTAAATCTTGTCAGTCACTTAACAAGATTTTATATTCAGTTACACCACATGCAGTTCAATCAGTATTCTTCATTGATTGAATTACTTGGCCTTGTCATGAGCTCTGTGGCCCATCAAACAGGGTGTTAAGGAACATGAATACAGTATTTGAAAGACTGGAAGGTGACAACAACTCTACAGTTGGTTTAAACAAGCTGATAACTGTTGCTGCCTCAGGCGCATCTGTTTTAACAATCCGGCTGAACAGGTTAGCATCACCTGACAGCGAGCAGCACACGTTTCATTTTATGACTACAGCAACTCACCACAGACGATGACCTAATTAATGAGCTAACACAAGATAGTTACAGTTGTTTGACTCGTCCGTCTGATTGATAAGCCCACTTGTCAATGGAAAATGTTGTTAAAGTTTGAGTCATGAGTGTTTCAACCTAAAACATATTATTATTACCTTAATTCCTAAATGGTCTAAAAGGCAAAGTAAAAAAGCTAATTTAATTCTGTTAGAGGATAAACTTCCCAATTAACTTTATTTATATGTTGGCTGCATTATCAAAATGAATGTCTTGTTCCATTATACTGTACATCCCTTGAGAAGAAAATGTAAAAACAGAGGAAGAAAAGTTTATTTAAGGCTTGCTTGTTTGAGTGAATTTCATTTTATAGGTGGTGGGTATCTCATTTAGGAACAAACTCACAAGCAAGCGTTTGTATGCACACAAGATATGTTTGCATACAACTCTTTACTTATGAAAATTAGAGCCATTGAATACACAAACGTCCTGTTTAAACTATCCTCCCTTCCCATCCCGACAACTGCTTTAAAAGTGATGAAAGGAAAATACTTCATAAGACAGAACCAAGAAATTCAGTGTTTGAAAAACAATGTGATACCAGATGCATTTCAGATGTTTTTGTTTATTTTTAACATCTACAGTGTGTTTTCTTTTTAAATTAGCTGAACAAAAACCACAACCATAATACAACACTTCCCAGATACTTAAGTTTCAAAATGATACTGATCTGTTTAAAGTATGTGGGCCAATAATACATAGACTACTTAAGTGCGCAGGCATTTTTCATGTCTGGGCATGCCAGTGGAAGCACCCATCTCCCCCTTTGATTGACACTCACCATCCAGTGTGTTAAGTGACCAGTGGTGACCCAACAATATAGCTCCATTTGGCTCCTGGAAGGTGTGAAATGGCACACTTCTCCCTGAACCCCTTGTCTTTGTTGTTGGGATTGAATTAACAGACAACAGAGGCAGCTCACAGAAGGTGTGAGTCCAACTGGTTATTCACCACACGCACGCACGCACGCACACACACACACACACACACACACACACACACACACACACACACACACACACACACACACACACACACATATACGTGCACACACAGCCTATGACACGGCCCCAAACTCCACCCCTCTTAGCAGACACACTCTCACCGGCCTGATTATAAAGCCCTCACCCTGCCCACTTCTCTCAGTACAAGTCTAACTGCAGCAAGAAGCACACTCTTGGATTACACTCATCTATCACAGGAGTACATTTTGTCTTCAGAGCAGCTCCAAGCCCCACAGAGCACGGCAGCATGGGGAGCAGCATGTCATGTGTCCCCCAGCACAACTTCAGATTCTCCAGCAAGAGTTTCATACGCAGAAACAGGTAAGAACAAACCAACTTGTCCAGGTATTCTTACTGTACTTGTGTCAGTGGGTCATGCCATCGGCTGCCGTTTTTTAGACTCTGCGTTTTAGCTGGAAAGAATTCTTGGTTTTTCTCAGGGTTTGAGCACTGGGGTTAAACAGAGGTTGTTAAATGTGTGAGTTCAGGGTCAGGATCATATGGTAATACAGGATAGTCCCGGAGTCGTGCCTGAGTGGTGCCCGTCTGGCCAACAGTGTAAATGATCCAGTTACCATTTGCCTCCTCTTTGCATCTAATCTGCCAGCTGTTAGTGAATCTGGTTTCCCTCCAAAATCAGGACCTGACCCCATTCATTATCATGATCACATGTGAGCAATTATAGTTAATAGCTGATAATATCTGGTGTATGACATCTGATATATAAGTTAATAGCTTGTAGTGATCTGACCTGAAGGCTTTGAACATGAATACAGGGGCTGACTGACATTGGTTATACGTAGGTGTTCTAGCTTTCTTTAATCCTCCAGGATTATATGCCTGGGCATCTCACCCTTGGTACAGCCCACTCTGCTAGACCACCACATCTGATTCTAATTAGCCTCTGCTCCAGTCTTCTTCCTTGTGCTATGATGATTCAGGGTCTGGTTTTGTCAAATGTGCCATGTAACTCTTGGTTTTCAAATAAAAACAGAGGCATGGCAACCCTAAAAAAAGGGTTTCTGAAACCCAACGGCTTATGTTTGAACACTGATACACCTTCCAAGTTGGGTTGATCACATGGACAATACGTTTAGTGTTCCAGTTTCATGTGTACCCAATTTACTCTTTGTGTTGGTGAATAAGGCCAGGCTCAGGTATTCCCCACAGAGAAAAGGAATGAGTAGTGGTTGAATGCCGCAGCAGTGACTTGTTGCTTGTTGGGTATGCAAATCCGCTACCTGTCTTATTATCTACATTCCTCTTTACTTTGCAACTGTGGATTGCATCAGTGTGCATGGTTTTCATATTTTTCTTTGTGCATGAATACCTTGTAAAACATGAATGTAGTGGAATAGCATCACTCACAACAACACTAATCAATGATTGTTGCTGGACATGGACTTCCTGATTAGACAGACCTTGAGTCCCACCATGGAAACAAAAGCCTGCGTTGTTGCTCTGAGGACACTGGCACATACAGTATATGTGCAGATAAGAAGATAAACTACAGGCTTAGATTGTAAAAGCAGTACCCCAGCCTTATCGTTGCAGTTAGGGAGCTTCCTCATAAAGATGTGACACTAATGGTAACAGATGAGGGTCATGCAAAACAAAGAAGGACATTGAATGCTGATTTTCCTATGCATATCCTCGCTATCAGAAACAAAAGACCTGATTGTTCTTATAATTTAAATGGATGGCATTGATGGAGCAAAGACAAAGGGGCTCCGGTCAATTTATATGACATGAGACACAAATCATGATTCAAAGTCATTAATCTGCTTTGAATTTTTTTTTTTTATCTCTGTCAGTGATTCAATATTTAGTGTGGAACTTGATTACTATGGGAAAAAATTGAAAAAAGAGAAATAAGTCACAGACCCTGAATTTAAAATGTAACTGTTGTATTTATGTCAACTCTCCATCTGACAAAAGTAGACGACAGTGAACTCCCATAAACAGGAAATATTCCTTGTTGACACTGCTTTAAGTGAACTGAATAGCAAACATCGAATAGATGCTGAACATTTGAGAGTGAGTGGTAACACATGGTTTTCCTCTCTCTTTGGCAGCAGTCGCCTGTTTCGCAAGAATTACCCCCAAGAGGGACAGGAGAAGTCCAACAGCATCATCAATATTCTGTGCACTGTTACCCCCAGAAAGGTAAGAAAATCAATCAGCTGGCAGATGGTGAAAGCATAAAATGTAAACATCTGCATACCAAACAAAACTGCTATATCTGCCTATAAATGTCAACCTGTGTGTGATTTGATTTTTAGTGGTGTCTCTGACTGATTTTTAACAGCAGGTTTAACTGGCTTATTCATGTCATGTCTAAACTTCACTAACATTGTGACCGGTTGCAGGAAATGTCCCATAAAGATCTGCAGAAGATTGACAACATAAAATGGGATCCACCATTCCCTTATGACCCGGCCAGTGGCTGGAAGAAGAGCAGCATCAATGTGAAGAATTACGGACGAATGATTCACAGCTCCAAAGTTCATTTCCGCTTCCTCCACTGCCAGGTGAGTGGAACAAAATGACTTTTTAATGACTATATGTTGAAATATCAGGAAAGCAACTACAGAAGAAAACAAAACTAATGCTGCACAGTCCTTATTGTGGTTAATGAGGTCAATGACCAAGCCTACAATGACACATCATGACAGTCATCTGTGTGAAGCCTATGAGTGTCAAAACAAAACCGGTGGAGAGTATTACAGGATGTTGCTCTGCGGCCACCAAACAAACTGAAACTCGCTGCTGGCATAGAAGTGGTGGTTGGCTGTGAATAATCCAATCCGTTCTCCACAAAGCGGACCGCAGTCTGTGTTTGGACATGCTCGCTTTTGCTGCAGTTGTGAAACATCTCTGAGATAAAACCTCAGGGTAGAGAGAGTTCCTCTGATCCCAGAGACTGATAGAGGATGCACCGGCTCCTCACTATGGGAACTGCAATTTGTCAGAGCTGTGACACAACAGCTGTCTAAAATGAAAAAGATTGATTGAATAAATGATGGCAAAAGAACACATTGTATTATAACAGAATATACTACCAGACAGGAAGGAAATTACTAATGAAGCCATACATGAGTCATTAAAGAAAGAGAGGATTACTGTAAAAAAAAAACTTTTAATCACATTTTGTGGTGAGAACATTCCCTGTTGGTGCTTGAATCACAAGACCAATATGTTCCAATATAAAACAAATAATCAGGCATTACCCCCTTGCAGGGATTTAAAGAATAATGAATCTCATATCTCATTCTTTATATGAGACAAACATCAGAACAGACAATAGAGTACAATATGGGCTTTCAGACATGTGCCTATGTGCATGCAGTTTCATTTAATCAACACCAAACCAGCTGATTTAACCAATTAGTTTTCTAATTAAAAGTGTGCCAATCTGTAAAAATCAGCTGCTGAACTGTACGTGAGTATTTATAATACTGTAAAACAGGGATTGTAGGTTTCTTGCAAGACATTCATTCTCACAAACACGACTCATTTTATCATCTGTATCTCTAACTGTATCACCTTTTAACTTCAATTATCTCTGCAGGATGTACATGACTGCTACCTGGATCTCTTCCAGACACACCTTCATTTTGTCTCCAACAACACAACCGGACTGACATACCAGGTGAGATTTTTAAAATGTTTTTAACACGGGTAATATTATCACAATCCTACCTTCAAATCCAAGGTTCAGCAGTATCAGCTAATATCTCAGGGTTGATTGTTATAGTTTTAATATTCCTATAGGGCAGAGTTTTACATTATGTCATCATACCATTTGACATGTACCCTGACAACCAGCTTTGCGTTGGTAAACAGAAAGTATGATGATGCGTCTTCACCTGTCTCATAAAGCATGATGTCTGTTGAGGGTTAAACCCCATGTCAAAAAGGGACAGCTAAGCACCTGCATACAGTATTAGTCAGAATATAGATGACGGCAAATGTCAGGCAGACATGAATACGTCATCAACTTACAAGGCTGCCCTCAGCGTTAAGGTGATTCAATTCTTTGTTACAATTTAGAGCTGAACAGCTGTCTCAAATAGAGCAACGGAGAAGTTGTAGAAACTGCTTTTGGTATGTGAATGAGAACATGTTTCTTCTGTCCAAAGAATGGTGATCAAGCTTGTTGTTGTTTTGTGTGCAGGGAACTCTTCCATTGAAAGAACTCACCATCTGCAACCTGCAACAGAACTGCAACCACAGCCAGCCCCAGGAATTCGCCTTTCAAATAAACGGTAAGTTTGACTTTACTAAAAAGGACACAAGTGGGTGTTGACACCAAGCCCTGTAAAGTTGTAATTATCAGTTTTTTAGTTTTATTGGTTGTGTTGAATTTAGCAAATTAATCACCCAGACTGGATCCAGCTAATCCAGCAGTGGCTGACTTCAAAATTCAATAAAGGAAGACGGAGGATAAAATAGAGTTGGAGCAAAAGTCCTGGTCTTTTTGCTCATATTTCTTTCAATTTAATGCTTCTAATCTGTCACTATGTTTAACCCCTGCTGGTGGTTGGCTATGTTTGTCCCTCTGATCAGTTATGGATCAAAGTAAACATTCTTCTCTCTTATAAAACCAGAAAGAAACCACACACTATTTTCAAGCTGCAGCATTTCCTATGTCGTCACATTCCAGTGATTCAAAGGTGCCACAACCCGCCTCACCTCCATTCAACCCCTAGACTAACTAGAGCTGGGCCCCCTTCACCCTTGGTCAGGAGGCCAAACTGGCCTTAAAAGCCCTGCTTGTTAGACAACAGGTGCACTTCAGTCAGCCCAGCTGTCGCGCAGAAAAGCCAAGCTACCGCTCTTAGCCTTGTCACTGCATATAATCTATTGCAGATTCCTAAAACTGCTCAGGTTAATGCCATGTGCAAATGCCACTTAGCTTTTAAACTCTGAATGAACCTGAAACGTGACTTCTTTCATTAAGTAAAAATAAGATGCTGTAGTGACTAGAGGGCTTTGGTCCTTGCCTGGGAAACAACAAAATTAGTGAAGTCGGGGATTGAGGTAGAATTACTCATAAAAATCCCAGTCATGAAGCGCGTACGGTTTCTGTGTTTATATTTCTTCACCCTTAATATCTTACTGAAATCTGAACACAGCTCTGCTGTCATAATATTGACACACTTTGGTGTTGCTTTCTCATATCTGACTTTGCAATTTCCCGGATCAAGCTTGTTATTTTGTGGTATTGTATTACAGATGTTTTCATTGCTCAGTGTGAAGCTTATTATTTAGCTTATAGGATGCATCAATGACAGGAAACATGCAAAGGAAGCATGACCAAATTCTGAGTCAAGTGAAGGGTCTCGTATAGGGATTTCCTCCTGCGTCTTCCTCTCACTGAGCTGAGAATATGAATCAGCTTTAGCATAAGGTTGTGTTAGTGAGTTAGAGAGTGACGAAGTAAGCGCAGAATGAGAAAGTCTGTAAAAATTCCCAGAAGCCTTCACATGGTTTGAGTTAATGTGGATGTGAAAGTATAATGATAGTTAATTACTTTTAACAATAGTTAATGACTTCTGTAAACTGACTGAAAGTTTGAATGAGAGAGTCTCATTATGTGCTCTCAGTCCCAAGACTTTTCACATAACTTAATTGCTAAAAGGTTGGAAAAGCATAACTTTTCAAGGGAGTGCTATCGTCGAGGTCTACAAGAGCTGGGATCAAGAGAAAGTCAACAGATAAGTCCAGAGTGGCTTATTAAGGAGCGGTCAGCACTCTATGGTTCCAGACAATTAGAGTACAAAGCAGTAGGGCTGGAATGAAACAATCTTTGCTGGTTATCTCTGGTATGTGTGGGACTGATAGATAGAGAAGAATTCCAGCTCTTTTCATCCCAGGTCCTGTTCATTCCTCCTGTGTAAGCAGTTTGTGGGAGGGAGAGTCTGCTCTGATTTGTTAATGCCAAACGAAGCAGGTCAAGGGGGATCTTCCGCGAGAGGTCTTACATGTGGTTTTCCGTATTAAACATGTGTTAACATTTATTCAACAGCATTCACTGTATTGTTATCCTGTTCTTTATTGTGTGAATGTTGTTCAAATCCTCTTCCACTTCAAAATGTTTCACCTCCTTCCTACTTTCACCAGATGCCAAACAAACCTTAAACCATTCACAAAAACGTCAGCTATCAGGCTATATCTCAGCAGTTTGATATCTTTTACAGTTTTTCATTTCAGGATTTTTCTGCATTTATAATGGGTGTGTATTGCGTCATTTACAGTGGGTGATGTCATCGCTAGAGCATGGAGCCTTAAAAAATTATCTTTGTCCCTTCTCTATAAATTGCTCTCACACCTCCCCCCCCACACACACACACACACACGCACACACACACACACACACACACACACACAGCGCTAACCCTAAATAAAAGTTATTATAGATCAACTCTTCGTGCTTTAGATCTCATCTGATATTTTTTCCTTATTCCAACAAAGACATTTTAAGGAAACCTTGACTCCTTGCTGTAAAACTCCCATTTGAACTTCTTTAATTCCTTAGTATATATTGGAATTCTTCTTACATATTTAAAGGGTAACTACCTTTTTTTCAACCTGGAGCCCATTCCCCCCATGCATTTGCTTCTAATAGACAGATGTGACCAAAAATCTTTGAATTTGGTCCATTATTGAGCGGGATCGCAGGGATGGGCCGGCGCGAACCGAGCTTCAACGTAACCTAATGGGGCAATGTGCAGTCTTGCTTTTTATGCACTTGTTGTTGCCCATAACATGCTAGCATTCTGCTAATGAATGCTGATTGGTCACTGACGGACTGATCACGATCGGAGATCCCACTTGACGGCATCCGAAGCAGAAACAGAATGTCAGAGTGAATATTTCGGCGTGGTCTTTAAAACATTAGCAAACCTCTTTCTAGCACGTGTATTAACAGAGAGAGGCTAACCTGTCAGCTGTGTTGTCCATGCCTCGAGAGAAAAAAAGAAGTGACTCAGAGCTTGCTGTAAAGCAGTATCTCCGGCCATACGATGTGTATGATGCCATTGATATTTTAAAAAGGCTTTTTAGAACAAAAAAGCGACTTTAAAAAAAATCTAACACCCAGCAGTGTGTATTTTCTTAGCCTCCCCTTTCAAATGCAACATTCAAATTACTAGAGAAAAAAATTATATCCTGAGAAAAGTGGATTTTGAGGGTATAGCTCCATAGAGTCTCATTCATTCTGCACTGGCCTGTGAGCGCCCCCTATATGGAACCAGAGTGGAACTGCAACCAGTTCAGAAGCCGGAAGTCAAGAGAATGGAACTTCTTCCCTTATAAGCAATTCTTTGAGGAAATGCATTTTCTAGTTGTACTTAGCCAGGCAAGCACATTGTGAACACCAATAATGAGTCACCACCATGGCAGAAGGCTTTCTGAAAAAAAAGGGCTCAGAAAGAGAAGCCTGGGTGACACGTTCCCTTTTTGAACTTGTGACCTTTGCACCCCCCAGGTGTCAGCCTTAACCCCATCATCGTCTACTGTGCCAAACAAGAAGAAATGGACCTATGGTTTGGCCTGCTGAAAGAAAACATTGAGGCCAATGGGGGCACACCAATTGCACCCAAAAACTTCACTAGAGTGAAAGTAAGTTAACAACACTTTTTTGATGACACCTTGCTCCAAATAGCCTTTGTTACATTGTATCAGGCAGGCTGCATTACAGAAAACTGGCTCTTTCATTTTTTTTCAAATTCAAACAAGCACTTGAGTGTGGTCATCTTTTAATCCACCTGGTGGATTAGCCAGGAAAACGCTTTGGCTTTAACCACTTCTGATAAAAACAGGGTGTGTGTGAGTGTATAGATTTCATGAGTCAAGTAGGTCACTGCTGGCTCTCCCTGAGGCCTGGATACTAGGGAGCGGCATTGACCACATCACAGCCTATATTAAACGAACCCTCACATCTGCAAAGGGCTAAAGTGCTGACTCCACACCCACAGGTGGGGAAATGGCTGATGAAACACATGACCCTAGATGTGTCAAGACAGAAGAAAACTGAACTGATGATGCTTTTATAAGCCAATAGCTTAGGAGCTTTAACAATGTTTAAATTTGCTGAAGGGCAGAGCACTGTTCATATTTACTTTGCTGATGATTCTCCCGTGCACCTATCATAGCTAAACCAGGACGAGACTCCTGAGGGCAGAGAGGAGCTGAGGAACTCCATAAACCGAGAGCCCATCTACGAGTGGGAGGGCTCTCAGCGGGACAGCCTTGGCACCATCACCTATGTCACTAAAGTCCGACTGCAACACCTGCCATGTCAGGTAAGACATCACTACTGCTTATCAAGAGTGAATCACTATGACCAGTCACACAGAAGTAAAACAAGCTATCTCTGCTGTTGTCTGGAAATATACATAAATATATACTCTGGGAATTTTTCACATGATGAATAAAAGCAGGATAACATCAGTTCTAAATCCAGGTGACTCACATCGTTTTTAAATTGTGCAACACACACATTACGTCAATACAATGAAAGGAGTCAGTGGAAAGGGTGTAGTCCGTATTTTGGCAAATGGTCTCCTGATCTCCTACTGATTTAACAGTATTTTCTTTATTTTCCCGTCAAGGTGTAAGACCATGTCAGACACCTGCAACCGAATCACAAATAAATAATGATGATAGCAGCCAATAAAAACAGTAGTCATGACACGGCTTGCATGGATATCAGTAATTAATTCACTGTGGGAAACAGCGGCAGCCCTATTGAAGTGTGTGAGATTTAGGGCCTGGGTGTGTGAGAGGCATTTGCCCAGCTTATGCAGTGACTCGACTCACCTCACAGCTGGAATGTCAGCTGTCTGTCCAGACACACCCTCCCAGAGGGAGAGGAAACATAAACTCTCAGTCTGCCGCACCTTTAAATGCCCCACTAACTGGTTCGACAGAAGATCTTACTGGGATTTAAACTGTGCCTCTCAACAAAGGATTAAAGGATAATACTGTTTTTTTTTTGCACCAGGTCTCACGGTTGCCTCTCAGCTTTGTGTTATTCATAGTCTTATCTTTACACAGAATAACTGGAGTTATCAGGGCTTGTTTTCTTAATGTTTTTGGTGCCATTCCTTCTTGAACAATATCAAAACGTGAAACCATTCCAGAGGTAGATAAATTACTTCAAATTTGGTTCGCTTTAGGTTTCACTTTTACTTTATTGTGCCAGACTTGATCATTTTCCTTTCACCATGCACACAAATGAGAAAATGGTCTTCTCCACAAGGAAATAAACCCTCTTGTTGACTTAAAAATGTTAACATGTATCGTTGTCTACCTATTGTCGTAGGATGACTTTTGACACCATAAAGTCATGAATGATTTAATGGTGAAAAAAGTATGTAGGGAAAACATAAAAAAATGACTATTGAAACAACTACATGCACACACACAAAGATAATGAGTGGCTGTAATCTTGTGTCCACAGGAACAGAGTGACAGACTGCTGGTAATGTACCCATCTACGCTGATCATCCTATCAGAGGAGAATGATAGGCTTTTCTACAAGGTACTATTGACCTCACTGACCTTTTACCTACTTAATCATATCCTGGGTGTGTGCATACAGTATATATTAAGTGTTTGCATGAAATATTTGTGTTAAAGAGTCATTATGATTACAGGGAAAACTTCCACTCAACATGTTTACTGTGACCACACCCTGCCAAGACGTAAAGCCCAACACCTTTATGATCGAAGGTAAATATACTGAATCACTGAGCTGCTCTAGTGCAGTGTCTTTAGCACACTGGCATTTGAAAAGACATGTTAAGGGGATTTAACTGAGTGTACATTCTTATGCATTTTTACGCTAAGTGGCCTTTTACCATATATCTGCTTACATCACAGTGTATCCATGAATGAGCTGGTTTTATCCCCAGTGAATGACAATCTGACTATAGCACATTCCAATGAGAGAACAGACCAAATGACAGGCTTTGTCCCCGCCAACTCTCTTCCCAGGGAAGCTGATCAACCCCATAGTGGTGTCGTGTCTAGATAGGGCCGAGTTCTGCGACTGGATCCAGCATTTCAAAAGTGCTGACGTGCCCGTTCTCAGCCCCCCACCCCCTGTGTATGACATCATCTACACCCCGACGAACAGAGAGGTAAGGCCCGCCCTCCTTCCTTTCAACAATTACGCTACTCAAGTATGAAGACAAGTGATAAAGACAGATATCATGGCCCTGCCTCTTTTGTAAATGTACATTCAACATGAATATGATTTATGATTTAGAAATATTACTGATACTAAGTCAACAGTCCAATAGAAAAAGTTGGTTCTTTGTCAAATATTGTATTTTTATAAAAAAAATTTGTCCCAATATCTCTAGGCTCCACAGTTTAATAGGTGGAGTGGAAACAGCCATGGACGCACTGATTCTCTTAAGTTCAGCCAGTCACCGAGTGAATGTGGGTCCCACAACCTTCACTTGCCCATTCATAATGACAATCCTCTCTCCCCAGGATACTCCGAACCCCTCTGTGTAAGTCAGCTGTGTGCTACTTCTTAAGTTTAAGTGTTCTTGAACTAATAAACTGAAGCAAGCACACCAACACTACAATATTTGCACAGATATAAATGTGGTTAGTAATTAGTTGTACTTTGCCTAAGAAAACCTTGTGTTTGTTCTGGTGGAGGTGAGCAGCAACACCTTTCTTTTAAAAAGTTAATTATTAAGGGAGGTCTGGAGACCAAACCACTCCTCCTGTTACAAAGGATCAGGTGATGATCCTCAGGCCTTCCATTGAAAACAATCAAAACGGCCAGTAATATTTCCCATAAACGGCAACTGTTTGATGTAGGGAAATAACTTGTTGATTCAGCAGTGAAGAGTTTGTTTGTAAACTTCAGTCTCTTTAAGAAGTACTGAAGCACTTATGCATTATCAGGACTTTTGACCAAACCTCCCCGGGAAAGGGGCTATGTAGGCTGACTGCCCATCCAATTAGCTTAAAGTGGAGAGGGCTCAGTGCCCAGAAGATTGTTGTTCAGCTCCTGACCTGAACCACTGCTCTCCCAAATAAATTCACACTCAGGGGACTGTGTTTACTAAAAACACAAAATGATGAATAAAACTAATGCTGTAGAGAGGAGAAACAGTTCATAATACCTGATGCCACCTGTGTTGAAAAGTCACAAGTCTTGGCTGACTTGTGCCCTGGGTGTGTTTGTTGTCCCTACAGTACAGCTCCAGTCGTCCCTCCTCGACGGAGACGGCCCGCCTGGGCAGCAGGACCAACAGCGTGTCTTCGCACACCAGGCCCGAGCGCGACCTACGACCTTTGTCACTGCGCTACTCTTCCCCCCAGCGCAGCTCCTACCTCCAGCCTGTTGAGAGCTCAGTGAGGTCTCAGGTCTACAGCACACCTTACTCTGCCCTGCATCGTGCCAGCCCACAGCGGCCGGAGAAAGCCCCGCTTGTCAAGGTAATTCAGTCTGGCATCTAACTTGATAACTAAATATTTCCCTGGAGGCTGTTGACTCATTTTACATGTCATGAGATCAGTAACTAAAATAGACACACTAAGCAGTCAGCTTAGAGGGGTCATGTATATTGTGTTAAATAGAGTAATAGAAGCATTAGTGCAGAATTGAGGTTGAAAGATCGATCTTTTTGATGGTGCTTGGGGGGAAAAGAGAAAGCTCTACTACAGCTCATAAACAAAACTTAAGCCACCAAACAGAAAACATTTACTATACTTGATGGGTAACCCTACATTACTATGGCAGTTAGGAGTTCAGTTTTTATACACAACACTGACAGCTGAAAGTAGATTTGTGAGACAACAGATTGCTGTCACACCAGCACTGCTGCAGATCATGACTAGCATTGGTCCAAAATCTATATTTGGTAATCTGATCCTACAGTGTGGCTTATTGTGATGTGACTCATGATTGCATTCTGTGAGAGAGAAAGACAGATAGCGACAGAAAGACGGAGGGAAAATTGGCAATTGATTTTCCTGTCATTGTTTGGTATTTTAAACTAACTGTTTGAATCTTTTGTGATCAGTCCAACAGCTGGAGCACCCCTCAGACAACCCTGAACTACTCCCTAAACACCCCCCAGCGCCACTCGGACATGTGCACCCCCAGACAGCCCTTGTCGCCTCTGTACGATGAGCCCTGCAGCCCTGAAATCTACTCCCTGAATGAGGCCAGGCCTGTGGTAAGTGGGTCAACGATACTGGATCCATAGGTTCAATTTACACCTGTGCAGCCTGTCTGTTACACACACACACACAGACACAGACACAGACACACACACACACACACACACACACACACACACACACACACACACACACACACACATACACGCATGTTAAGTAAAAAATACTTTCTTATTTTTTTACTTAACTTAAGCTGTTAATGCAGAGACTTGGACCAAGTGTGAGGGGGCTTATTCACATGCATGTAAGATTTAATCATTGCTAAATCTAAATCTATTAATCACTTGTTTTACTATTCTTGGTTAAATCTCCTTAAACCAGCTCAGTTACCTTTGATTATATGGAAAAACAGGATTTATCCAAAATGTATTCATTGCAGTTTTACCCTTTTTAAAAATATATTTGCCAGGTGAAATTATCCTTAATGTTGACCATCTAAACTCCTGTTTTACATGTTTATAGCTTCCCTACTTTGACACATGCCCCTTTGTTCTTTAGCAGCAGAGCTGGCAAGAGCCAATTGAGCACCACCACCGCCACCATCAGGAGCAGGGCCCCCAGCTCCTACCCTCCTCCTTCCAGCTCCGCACCCCTCCCATGGGCAGGCGCTGCAGGAGAAGCCTGGTCCTGACCAACTCCCAGGGTCAGGCCCTAGGCCTGGAGATAGAGACTCCTCAAAGCCAAGCAGAGCACAGAGCCGAAGCTGTGTCGAGGCTAAAGCTGCTGCCTGCACCAGGCCAAGTGCAAGAGCAGGTGAGAAACACAGAGATACTCATCTCTCAGGACACTCTGGTTTCTGGAATGCTGTGGTACAAAGTGCAACAGTAATGCACTGTATGATAGCAGTGTGTGTGTCTTCTTCTGCAGGGGATATTTGAACAGGTGCCACAGATGAAACCAATATTTTTGGGAACATGAGAACATGTTTGTTACAGCTGATTATGGGAAGTAACTTTCTTTTGTTTTCACATCTTTTCATAGATTGTCCTCCCGTCGAGCTCTGTGAGGAACACCTCTCAGATGCCTTATGGTTACTCACCAGGTAAGACCTCAAGGCATGCAATCATAAACCTGACAAACATTCCTCTGTTTATGTATAGTTTGCCTGTGTGTGTAGTATATTCAACAGTTTATAATACGTGGTTATATGCTTCCAATCATTCCAATAAAGATTTTTTATCTTGTAAAAAAAAAAGTAGATTTCTATTGAAAAACAATGGGCACTGTTGCAAGACGCAGCTATAAAACTGCGGCATCATATTTCCTCAGAAGTGTGAGTTATGAAAGTCCTCACTAGCAGCCGCCTTCCTAAATACTACCAAGGACAAAGAACATTGCTCACACTACATTAAACCTTAAATTGAACACTGCATGCACTTTGGTTTGATTGAACTCTTGGGTCTTTCAGCAGGTAGACGGAAGGCTGAAGGCTTCTTTATTGAAAGTGCAGGAAATGTGCAAATGTGCCAATGAAATGGAGCTTAGTGCAGCTCTAAATGCCATTTATGCAGATGTCCCATGTGGGGGAAAGCCCAGTGTAAGAGAACACCGTTTCACAGACAGGCTTTACTCCTGCACTGTGATTGACAGCACACAACTGTGCAGGGTCACACATGTATCTACAGGCTCTTTTATCACAACTGAAAATGCAACTAGAATTGACCTGGTAATTGCAGTGATTCACAGCTTAAATCTAACATGTGCAAATTATTTAATCTGACAGGTTGCATGTTTCTACACAATTAGAAAGAGTACATGAATAACAAATGAAGGTGGTGTAGTAGTGGAATGTTACACTACCGGCTTTACAGTAAGACTATATGTTGGTACAAGGCCAATCACACCATACTATGTTGGAATTGTGTCCAAGTGTATTCAGTCAGGGCGAAGTTTGTCTTTCATTGTTTGAAACTAAAAGCCTGGGAATCTTCTCTCGCTCCTATAGATCACCACTCGTACCTTGAACCCACAGAACCAGATGACCAGGAAATGGACTATGACAACATTTGGGAATATGACTGTGATACTGGAATGATTCAGCCAACGTCTGGAATTTCGACACACTGGACAGGATTAGAATTTGGGGCCAGAGGCCTTGGTGCCATGGCAACCCAGCAGAGATGGTCATAAAACAAAACAATAGCCCGGCACTTGTCTGGACGTGTGCAAACACCAGATCTCTATCAGTGGGATAATAAAAAGCCAACCAGCACAGCCTGTGTTGCTCCTGCTGCATACAGTATTCACCATCAAATCCCATGAACTGCATTGTTAGAGGTTGGGTAGTCAACCAGAGGAATAATGAGTGCAGGAATGAAAACGAACGGGCTAACGAACTGTCTGATATGTAGCAGTCAAGAGAGAATACAGCAGAGAGGATATACTGTGTAGCTTTAATGTTATTTTTTATGTATTATATAATTGCACTACAGGTTTCAAATGTAGTGCAAGAACCTCCAGTTTTTTTTAATATTTAAAGTATTTTCTAACATGCTGTCCAGTTTACTTATTGTACTATATTTCTTTTTACTTTATTTAAAGCTATAAAAAGCATTCCATCAGAGCTTGTTATAGTAAAGGATGTATATTTTTGTAAATGTTGTAGCTTTATTATTTTATTATGCTACATTATCACGGCAAGTAGATGTGGCTTCAACTGACTGCCTTAAAGGTGCTAATATTACTAGCACTACAGTACTGTAGTGATACCTGTGGCTTCATTTTTCATTTTTGTTTGTGGTGTTTATTTATATTTCGAAATAAAACTGCAAAAATTAATCAAGTTTACCAATTTTGTAAAATCAATTTAAACAAAACGAAATTACAACATTACAGTACAAATCTTTTTTTTCAGCTTCTTTACACTTATTTCACGCACACTGTAGTCAAGCCTCCAAAGATACAACAACACGTGTGTGTGTGTGTGTGTGTGTAACTTAGAAAATCTAAGAAAGAATGTGTAATAAGCAACTGTTTGCCAACAAGTTTACTATATCAACCTAAAGGTGATGATATGTAAATGTTGTGTTCACAACTTGTTTCCACTTCCTCCAAGTGGACCAAAAATTATTATTGCAGGTTTAAATCTGTGGCATGTAAATTCAGTATACTACTAAAAAAGTATATTGGTTGTTTTAAAGCAAAGTACACTGAATATATTTGGACATAAAAAAAAGCAATGAGTACTGTAGAGCCCCCATGGGTAAATCAGTGAGATTTTGAAATGCATAACCCAGTTGGGACATGGACCATTTTTCAAAATTGAATAACTGTATGTTTGTTCTATGAGAATACTATAACAGCTTAATGGGCTGCGATCAACTACAGGCTTCTTTATATTTTATAGCTCAACTTTGCCATCTGTTGGAGAAAAATAGGAATGATTCTTAAAGAGGACAAAATATCCTGTGAATACTCAGCAATAGTGTTTAATAAGCACATTGTTAATATTTATTGTGTTAATTAATACCTTGAACTAATTGTTGGGTCTATACTGAAAATCAAGTGTGGTAAATAATTTGAAAACTGCAGTTCTAGGTTCTTACATGAGCTTACGTCACCCTCTGGCGTTTGAAAAGTGTCATCTTCAGGTCTAAGTACTTTTTGGGAAAACAAGAGACAGCACACATCTCAGAAATGCAATTTACTGTAATTAAATTGAAAGACATCTCACAGAGCAACCCATATGATAAAATACTGTACAGTCATCTATAAAATAATATATCATGAACATAAAATGCACTTAAAAAATTGTAAAACTGATACTGCCATAGAATTAGTTGACCAATACTTTACTAAATTAATTATATTTTTGTAATGGTGTTTTGTTAAACTGCCATTTTGAGAAACAGTAGTTTTGGATAAAAGCATCTGCTAAATGAATGGAAA
Source organism: Sander vitreus (assembly GCF_031162955.1). Lineage (NCBI taxonomy): Eukaryota > Metazoa > Chordata > Actinopteri > Perciformes > Percidae > Sander > Sander vitreus. Next base: position 14,622,345 of record NC_135861.1, on the reverse strand, counting down.
CAAACCATCCTAAACATAATCTCCCTTCAATGCACACATACTGAAACCTTATTTACAAATGTCTAAAGCTTTCTTTCTGACAAATACACGTCTGGTCTTGCCTTTGGTCATTTCATATGAATGCTTTCAGATGTTGAGGTCAAAATGTCAGCCAAATTAACTGGTAAGAAGCAAAGCAACTGCTATTAAAATTAAACCTTTTCCATGTCCATTCAATGAAGAGATCAATACAACTTGAAGCAATAATATTGCAAATACGTAATGCAGATATGCAACAGCACATCAAATATTTGACAAATTCCTTAAAGGACTGAGGTCTGAAGAATCAGATGGGTCGGTGTAATTCAATTTCTTCTCACTGGCTGCCGCCTCCATCTTGACGTATTTACGCAGGTATCGAATGGCTGACAGAGCACTTACATTCGCCAGCAGAACTGTGTGAGAATACATATTAAAAGTGAGTCATCACGTTACTCGTTACTCGCAAGACCCAACATTGAATTTTTCTATTCCTATAAAGTTCTTGAGGTTGATTTTATTTCAGTGCTTTGTTGATATTACCTCAATATTTACTGGGAGTAAGTTTACAGCCTCAGAATAACATTCTCTGACATAACAGTCAGTCTTTACAGTCCTTAAAAAGCTGAAATTAACTGATTTTGATATAAAATTCTGTCAGTCTTAAACAAATCTTTAAAAAGCAACATTTGCAGTTGTTTTGTCATATTAAAAGTACATTAATGCTACATATTAACACACATACCAGCCTTCCAGGTATCTCCAACTTGTGGGTTTGCGGTCTTCAGCACCCACGAAGCAAATGCAATACAAACCAGACACATGTCTGACTGTCTGAGAGGCAGGAGGGAGGCATCCAACCCTTCAAAGAAAGTGACAGAGTATTATAGAAAACATCTTGAATCATTAAGTGTGTCACATAAAATGACAATAATCATCCACAGTGAGAGATCAGGGGTATTATATTTGGCACTAACACACCAACAGCTGAGCACAAGCCCCAAATAACATGTTTAGACTTCCTGTTCTGTCACTGTGACACGGTCAAATCCCAGTATCTGCACAGATTACTGTTGTGCTAATATATAAGGCTGCTTGATACTACTAACATCAAATTATGACTTGAGTGGCCTTAAAGATAATCCTCATGGGCAACTGCTGAACATTAGGTGCTATATCAGTAGCATGCAAGTTATTAACTTACAGCTCAGTTAACTTGCAGCTCAGTTGAAGTTTAAGAAGAGGGATTTACATATACAGTACATAAAGACTCTTCAAGTTGAGGTATTTTAATTTTTTTTCAAAGCCAAAACAAACTCGAGCGCTCTATTGAGAGCTTAGAGAGGACGCTCATTGCGTAAAGTCAAGTTATCACGTACAGCCACTCCTCTTGGTTTTCACCACTAGCCTACATGCCTTCAGCCAGTCAGTGTCCTCTGACAGCTGAGGTAATGCCTGGACTGTAACAGCTGACTGAGTGGATAACATATTGTACATTACAACGGTCTACGTGCGAGGAAAACACAAAGAGCTTAACTGAAAGAGGTTGAATGTGTTATTAAAAACACACATTCAACTTTATAAAATAAAAATAAATAAGGTTGAAATTCTTTATTATAAAATAAAAAAGAATTATTTTATAAAATAAAAAATATTTTTAAATCCAACAGTGAAATATGTACAGGTTTGATTAAAAAAAGGTTTTAAAAAAGGTATATGCATTATATAATCAGTAAGACTGGGCTATACTTAAACCAGTATTTACTTTGTTCTTAGAATCATCTAAATTCAATTCAGAGGTGTTTAACAATCATTAATTCGAAGGCTACATTTACAATGCTACGTTTTGGTTTAAAAACTAATATCTTTTACTATGTTTACACCTCGCACTCACACTACTCTGGTGTTTCAGAGCCCCTAAACCAGAGAAATTTGAAAACACTTCTGACCCTTTTGGTTTGGAATCTGGGGGGTTGTGTTGCAGTCTCAAAGTCGCAAACGGAGACCTTTGGAAACAGACACTGACGCCAACGTTTCGCCGCCTGATTGGTTCATGACGTCTTGTTCTCTGAGACTAAGCCACTAACATTACCATGGCAACTACCAGCAACAGGTGGAGTATACATGCTGCCTCCTGTTTACCCCGGCACGTGCATGTATACCATGTATAGCCAGTATACGAGAATGTTGATTAGATATGCCATTTGGGCGTGTTAGTTTAAAACGGAGATTAGTTATTCTACTGGAGCTAAAAACACTGCACAGAGATCACTTTTGGCTCAAAACTCCACTTAGCACATAGCAATGTAAATGTAGCCTAAAAAGTTGAATTGAACTAAGAACTTCTGAGTTTCCATGGTAACAATCCACATCACCTGTTGACTACTGAATCAAAATATTTTGTGGTTTGCTTACACGGTTTAAAAACATTTAAACATCTGATATTCCTTCACTTATAACTGCATAAAACATAATTCACATGGTTCCAATACATGTTAATCTCTGCAACGTGTTGTTTAAGATTTGTGAAAATTATGAATTTTAAATAGTTCTGAAGTCTGACTATCTTTGTACCATCAGACCGTGTGGGTCAGCACCTTTGGGTCTGCCTTATCTTGCCCAGTGCATACTGGGATAGGCTTCATAAGGAATATTGTGTATAAAGAATGAATTAATGCACAATTTAACAGAGACTTGGTCTGGCGATGGTAAATTAGCCATTTTTAGTGAACTGTGTCCAGTAGACTGCTTCTTCATTAGCACCCTAGGTGTATGGGCAGAAGGGGCAGAGTGGCTATGGTGTATAAGAATCAGTTTAAAATACAGACACTTTCTTTTGGAAGCTATTCTACATTTGAATTTCAGACTGTGAAAATTTAATCAGTAAATAATCCCCTAGTCTGTGTCTTGGAATATAGGCCTCCCAAGGAAGAGAAAAGCTTTTTAACGTAGTTCTCCGACCTCTTCTCTCATGTTGTTCCTTTAAATGATAGACTGTTGATTTTAGGTGATTTTAATATTCACGTATGTTGTCCAGGTAAACCCATGGCAAACTGATACATATCATGGATACGTTTGGCCTTTTTCAGCATATTAACAAGACCACTCATTTACTAGGGCATACCCTTGACCTTATTATGTCCTATGGGTTCCCTACTGATAAACTTGATGATGAGGATGCATATTTTTCCAACCATAAGCCTATTGTATTCAATGCCACCTTATGTAGTCCTCTGTGTACTGCCAAAACCCCTGGTCACGACTCCCGTTACATAAACTCTCACTGCAGTTCAGTTTGCTGAAGCCTATCAAAGAAACGTTATCACAGACTCAATTTCCTCTGCCGCTGAGCTTCTTTTGAGCCCTGATAAAATAATTTTTCGATTCCATTCCTAATGCTCAGTTATTCTAGATGCTGTAGCCCCCCTCAAATATAGACATTCCAAACTTAAATCTCACCAGTGGCTGGACGAGTCAACTCGTGCTCTTTGGCAGGCTTATCGGAAAGTTGAGCGGAGATGGAAAAAAGATCACCTCTCAGTTTCCTTTGAAATATTTAAAAACTGTCTGGCTAATTTTCAAACTGCAGCCAAAAAAGCCAGGGTTAAATATTTTTCTGAGATAATTATTAAACACTCTCACAGACCTAAAGTCCTGTTCAGCACAATAACTTCTGCTCTCAATCCTCGTACCTCCCATGCTGTTGAACCATCCACAGACATTTGTGAGAAGTTCCTGACATTTTTTACAGAAACAATTGAGACCATTAGATCTCAGTTCTGTCCTCCTCCCCCTGACAACTGGCCAAATGGCTCGGGGGGGCCTGTCCACCTTTTATCAATTTGAACCGGTTTCATTGTCTGGGTTAGGGAACATAGTTATGCAACACTGTGGACCACGACATCCTTTTGACATATTTTGAACTGTAGGTTGGTATTACAGGTACAGCTTTAAATTGTTTTAAGTTATATCTCAGTTTCAGGACATTCTCAGTAGCATTAGGTCAGTTTTTCAGGTCATCCACTGCCCCTGTCACCTATGGTGTCCCTCATGGCTCCATCCTGGGTCCAGTTTATTTTCTGCCTGTACATGCTCCCCCTGGGAAACATTATTAGAAAATAAAACATCTCCTGTCATTTCTATGCTGATGACTCACATCTGGATCTGCCGCTGAAATCTAGGGACTCCCTACAGCTGCTCCTAAATTGTCTCGAAGAAATTAAAGGTTGGATGGCAACAACTTCCTTCAGCTGAACGACAACAAAACAAAAATAATTATCTTCGGCCAAAAGTCAACTCACCAGTATGCTAGGTCACCTCACCCTAAATGTAAAGTCACATGCAAAAAAACTTGGTATCATATTTAACTCCAAACTCTGTCTCGACACACAAATCAGCTCTGTTGTTAAAAATAGTTACTATCAGTTAAGAACCATTTCCAAACTCAAGCCAATTCTGTCCTTTCATGATATGGAAAAAGTAATTCATGCCTTCATTACATCCAGGCTGGATGCAATTCCCTTTATTTCGGCCTTCCCCAGTCTTCATTAAGTCACCTACAGACCAAAATGCAGCTGCAAGGATGTCGACTGGTACTAAAAAATGTGAGCACATCACCTCCAGTGCTAGCCTCTCTTCTATGGCTCCCCGTTGACTTTAGAATCCAGTTTAAGACCCTGTTGATTGCCTTCAAGGCTCTCAATGGTCAGGCACCATCTTATATCACAGATCATATTCAAAGGCACTCAAAGTCTCTTAGATCTGATGACAAATCTCTCCTCTATGTCCCCCCATCACGACTCAAACTAAAAGGTGACAGAGCCTTTGCAGTTGCTGCTCCACGACTGTGGAACGCAGCTGCCTTTAGATATCAGATGTGCTCCCTCCATTTCGGTTTTTAAATCTAGGCTAAAGACACATTTTTACTCTCTGGCCTGTTTAACACACTAATCGCTCATTCTGTTAGGTCTATAATTCTGTATTTCTAAATTGCTGCTTGTTGCTGTTGGGATGCTTTTTTGTATGTGTGTTTTGTTTCTACTTTTTATTTTTACATTTCAATGTTTATATACAGCAGCTTGGTACTTCTTTGTGCAGCACTTTGGTCAGCTTAAGCTGTGTTTAAATGTGCTATAGAAATAAACTTTACTTACTTACTTACAACCAGCATTTTATGTTTCTTAACTGCTCATGAAGACGACGAAAAAGCATTGCACTACTATAAGAATTTTGGACGCACAATGGACAGTTAAAATCAGTGCAGTAGAACCAGAGATATCATCTTTATTATTCCACACATTCTTCTTCCTTGTCAAAACCTGGCGCCTACAATGCATCTCAATCGCTGACAGTTCAGTCTTCAGCCCCAACCGACTCAAGTGACATCACACAATTTATCAGATTTCGTGCAGTTTTTTCTGGAGACACAAAAGGCTTTATACAACTTTTTATTTTTATTTTTTTTTACATATGCAGTAGAACTCATTAACATCTGTAAATAGACTTTGATGTGTAAAATTGGTGCAGTTCCCTTTAATGGGTTTGAGCGTGATAGCAGATGTAAATGAGATCTTGTAGATGGTGCTACAGTAGATTACATTTTAATCAGACTGTCCCTTTTCTTTTACCTTTATTTCATGAAGTTTCTTGGAGTAAAATCTAGACAATTTTCCGTTTTAATGTGTAGCAAAGAGAAACGTCTTAGATTTAATTAGAAGATAGCATTGCTGAGCCTCATAATTGATACAGTTTGCTCTAAATGGAATATGTGTGTTGTATTGTACAAACACACTAACAGCCCTGCTTTGTGATAGACAATAAAGGTTTTCTGAATTGATCGGGATCTGAACCACGTGTCATCACACCACTCGAAATTGATCCTGTATGAAGATATTTCTACTTTAACTCCATTAAAGGACTTATTTGAATAATGAAACACATTTAAAACATAATTCTTATCCATAATGACACATCATCTTGTTCACTGTGTGAAATTGGACTTACTTGGATTTGAAACAGCTGTCTCTAAGTCCTCGTATCTGAAAGGCCGCTGGGCTATTTGTGTGTAGATCCTGTCATCCAGGTGGTACAAAAGTGGATCAGGAAACATCACGTCTTGATTTCCTAGAGCATTTATAGGATGAACTGTCCTTGCAAGGGATGTGCCACTTTGCCTCACAGGTCCATGAAACAGAGGGTTCTTGAGAGTCTGCTTCTGGACTGTAGATCCAGTCAAACTAATATTTCTAAAGGAGAGTGTGGTTTTCCAAAATAGTCTGAGGTCGCCATCTGTGAAGAAATTCTCGTATATGTCTGTAGAACTCTGAGATGCGCTTGATGTACGGCTGAACCTGGTCACCACCCTCACAGGACTGCAGCTATCTTCTTCATCAGATTCAACAGAAGAATCATCAGAAGAAGAGGATGCAAAGAAGTGATCATAAACCTCAGGGAACTGTAGATTTCTATTAGCTGAGCGAGAGTAGGAAAAGATAGGAACCTGCTTGTCTTTGGTCTGATCGTCGGCTTTGATGAGAGGGTAGAAGAAGCTTTCTGTATCAAACTCTGAGAAAAAATGATCATAAGTTTCAGGGACAGAATTTCCATCAGTGTAGCAGGTGGTTATGCTATCTCTTGCTGATTGGCTGGGAATTGATTGCTTTCCACCAAAGAGATACTGAAATATATCTGTGAGAGAGATTCTGTAGCTGTCTGTTGAAAATGAAGCTGAAGAGTCCACGTCTTTGTCATGCTCAGGCATGTGTCCACCAGTAAAATACTCTATTTTTTGTATTTGTCCTTGGTCTAAGGTTTCTAAAGTTTGGCATTTCCTAGTGTATCTGAAAGATTCCAGTGCATGTAGATTGTGCACACTCACATTCTTAGAAATCTTTCTGAGGCACGTTTGAGCACCTCCAGGGAGGACAGGTTGAGAAATATCCCTAACAGATGTTGACATCATATTCTCAGGGTAAATATCAGCACCTAAACTCCTCCACATAGCACCTCTTGAAGAGGAAGAGTCAACTGACATAACAGACCCTGAACTTGATTCTACATAATTAGAATCATTGGACATGTCTTCATTGGTTTGTTCAGACTTGGACTCATCCAGTTGAGTAAAAACACCTGAATCCGTCATAGCAAACATGTTGGTCTCCTCACTTTCCTGTAAAGGTGGGAGAAGGTTGGGTGGAGCAGCTTTGCTGATCATTCGTAAACCCAGAATATCATTTATTGTCAGCTTCTCCATGTCACTCCAAAAAGAAGACATAGCGAAGACTGAATATTTTGAATCTGGTGCCTTTTCAGGTTCACATTCTTCTTTATATGCTGTAATGACATCTTCTGCTTTGACCGCTAAATCACATTTTGAATCTGTTGTGTCATTTGACACAGGCTGGCTTTTGGATTCAGATGTGCCATCTCTTTCCTCATGTTTTGCCAGTATTAGTGACGTTTCTTCTGCTTGATTTATAGGGTCATTTTGATTGACAGATAAACAAGAACTTCCTGACATGTCTGAGAGTGACGAGGCAGATTCTGTGTCCAGAGTGCAGCAGGATGATACTGGTGTAATATATGAAGGACTTGTGAGTAAATCCTCAGACATGGGCGATTTGGTTTCTCTCTGACTTTTGCCCGTTAAATTAATGTCACCAGATAGAAAGGGATTCCCACTTTGAAAACCCATTGTTTGTGATGTTGCTAATTCAGTTCTCTCATCTGTTGTGTTTTTCTTTGACAAAACATCAAATTTGGATAATGTGTGAAGCACCAGAGGATGTTCTGTTTGCTGTGCTGTAATATTTATATCTAAACTGGAAGGCCTTTTAACCAGACAGTGTTTATCAGGCAATGCATTGCTGGTATGTAATGTTAATTTAGCACAGCCCACTTGACTGGAAATCTCCTCCATGAATGGACAGGCTTTAGTTTTGAATTGCTTGGGTTTTGAGTTGCGAGTCTCAGAACTGCTTGCAGACAGAGGAAAATTAGTCTTTTCCAGTGGAGATCTATATTGGTCCCTGTCTTGACAGTCAATTTCCAGCTGTTGTTGGGGCTCAGCCTCTCTTTGACACAGTGCGTGGTTGTCTCTGCCACAATTTCCAGCCTCTACAGCCAGGACCGACTTAGCAGGGGATAGTTTGTCATTTTGGCTGACTTCCATTGCAGGATCATATGAATCTGCACTTGGTAAAACAGATTCTGGATTTTGATCATTTTTGTAGAAAATGATAGAATGATTAATTGTTTCAGACTGCTGGAGACTCCCTGCATGAGTGTCCTTTCTTCCGCAGTTTGCCATTTCTGTGGCCAGGTCTGATTGATCAATTACAGAATCAGTAATTGAAACTGGCAACCCAGTGGATTCTTCTACATGTAATTCTACATGTAATTTGCTGCATGGCTGTAAATTTGTTGCCACAATACCACTATTGTTTGGTGCTGACATTGCGCTGTTATCAGTTTGACTCAGCGGGGTTACTGACCCATCATTAGTTGCATTATTTTCAGCCGAGCCTGTTGCTTTACACCTTCCCTTTCTGACTATGCTCTCTGGTAAATATTTGTATTGACTGTCACTTGGAGGACTGTAGTGAGAAAGATAATTTACTTTGATCTCCTTAGCAGATATCTTCACTGGGAGATTGCTGGTCGCTGAATATGTAGTTAAAGAGGACGTACATTTTTGTTGTTGTTCGTTTAAATAGGATACATTAATATCCTCAAAAAAACACAGACCAGTTCCTCCTCTCCATGCATATTGTTCTTCCTCTGAGTCGCTCTGCTTGACTAAAACCTGCCTCTCATGCACACTCTCAGCTGGCTCAAAACTGAGTCGTCTCTTCTTCCTTCTCTTTCTTTTGATAGAGGCAGTTGGAGATGATTCTTGGCTCGCTGTTTTGTTTGTGCATGATGTGTCTGACTGTAATAAATCAGGGTTTTGATCTTCCTTTCTTTTAACATGCGTCACCATTTCTAGATTACTCATTGAATCTGTGCTAAACTTTTTACACTGCTTAACATAATCCAGAGGTGTGCACATTTCCACCTTCATCACTTTGTCAGTGTGAGGTGTTGATTCTGAGCCAACAACCCCCTCCAGTGAGTCTAGAGACTGACTGAACGGTGTTGTCTCATTTACTCTGGTTTCTGTGCAGGCTTCTTCTCTGATAAAAAACCTTGTTTCAGGGTAAGCTGATGTATTAGTCTTGAGCACTAAGTTACTGGCTGCAGGTTCAGGGGAAATGTTGGAACCAGGCATGTTTTTTTTCATTACGTTTATGTTGCTGATGGTGTCGAAAGGCTCCGCGGTCTCTTTGCCAACTGCTGTTTCACCGCTGGCAGGCAGAGAGTTTAATTTGGGGATGTTCTTTGGCAAAGAACTGCTGCTGGCTTGTTGCCCATCACTACACCGTTCCTCCTCCAGTATTGCCTCTCTGTTTTTTCCATTTCTCACTTGGCTTGGCTCAGTAAGCCTCTCAGCCTCGGTAAGATCTTTCAGCGTTTCAAAGAATATATTGACAGACTGCAGGTGTATATCCTCCTCACTGCCCGAGAGCACGCTCTCCATTCCACCTACGACGTGTTTGCTGCAGTTACACTCCACAGGAGAGCCCTCACAGTCTGGGGGGCCGTCGATGGGGCGGTCAGCCTCTGAAAAGCCTGCTGTTAGGTCGGCTTTCTTAACCCTCTTAGCGTGAATGGACCTTGTATCATCGATGTCACTCATCCCCGAATCATCCACAACTGCTAATGAAGGAGGAAGCAGGTTACACTCCTCACACTCCGCAAAGAAGCACTCCCAGTCACGGTCACAGATCTCCACACTGAATTCAAAGTCTTCCATTTTGACTTAGAGGTTGCAATATAACCTGGAAAATCAATCAAAAGAGCAATATTTCAAAAGTAATCTCTGGTAAAAAGTATTTGCGTCTCTTTAAGGTACTTTTAGCATCATAAATGTAAAGCTCTTTTCAGAATAAACGCTAAAGAAACATATTGCAAGCATGAATACCAAAAACCTAAGATGCCGCAAGATAAATCAACAGACTAATAAATCTACATGTATTTCTGCAATTAAGAAAAAACATAAGCATGCAGATTTTATATTATTTATATTAGGGCTGTCAGCATTAACGCGTTACTCGCGATGCGATTAATGGCCGAGCATAATGCGTTCATTTTCTTTTTTTTATCGCATGACGCCATTTATTAATTTATTTTACACTTCACTCGGCTTCGCGTCGTGCTTAACAACGCCCCTTAGCTGTTCTAAAATCACTAGAATCTATCTAGGTTACTATTTTGACCCTTTGCCGCACCGTTACTTATCATCAAACTGCCATACTTCCTCGTAACACATCCTGCTGCTGCAGGCATGATGGAGAAAGACAGCAGTAACACAATTCTGAATGGCGCTTTTTATTTTCCAAAACTCCCGGATGGCTCAGTAGACAAGTCGAAAGCCATATGCACGTTGTGTAAAGCCGAATTAAAATATCACCGAAGCACGTCAAGCTTGAGCTACCACCTACGAGCTAAGCATAGTAGTACAGTTAACGTGACTCAGGTTGATGCTAGCCGGCTCAGGCAAAGCACTATTTTGGAGAGTGCTACTTGCCGACCTGTGGATGAAACCAAATCCAAAAACATTACTACAGCTCTTGCAAAATGGGTGGTAACTAACTGCAGACCTGTCGGCATCGTAGAAGACTCGGGTCTTAAAGACGTACTACGGTTGGCATGTTCTGAATTGTGCAATAATGACAGATTCACACATTTTTCTTTTGTTTACAGTAAATAAATAATAAACAAATACAAATCTTAAAGTCAAGTTCATAAAGCAACTTTCTTTGCATTAATTTGATTCCCAATCAAGATACATTGATGAGAATTGCTTTCCATTGTTAATATGTACTTAAAAACAGTTCTGAAATGCAAAATAAGAATTTTAATCATGTGATAAAACATGCGATTAATTGCAATTAAGAAAAAATGTATCGTATGACAGCCCTAATTTATATATTTAAATACAACAACAACAACTTGTTATTATATTTCTAGCAATATGATCTAATCTGATAATATAAATATCTTTAGGGCAGCAACAGAAAACTAGCCAATAAGCTGAAAACAGAATTTGTTAAATAGAATTAAAATATCTAGAAGTATAGCAACTAGCAAGTATTTTCTCTGTACGTCTGTCTGCCTATGTACTTGTACATACATGCAGGTTTCCTACCTGTCCTGCTTCAGCTTTGACCCTGGTCTACAGGAGATGAAGGTCTAGGAAGTCTGTCGTCTCAGCAGCACTATGTTGCGTGTCCTCTGGTGAGTCCCATGATTTGATAAATATAGAGCACCGCTTCTGATCACGTAGTAGACGTAACGTTCTAACAGCAGCCATCTCCAACAGAGGCATAAAGTTTCAGAACTTTAAATAGACTCTCCACTGGGAAACTGCTTAACTGGATACTTTGGATATTTTGGATGTTACTATTGTTTGATTTGGTACATACGTACGTATAGCTGAAATCTGTAATACAACTGACCTAGGTGATATTTATCTGTTTTAGGTCTTTTTGTGATTAGTTCTATATCTGCTGGTTCCAACAACAGTCAGGTCCTCAGCAGATATGAGGGTCATGTGAAGTGTGTGTCAGTCAGCTGATACCTCACTGCTATGATGTCATGGGGTGACAGGGGATCTGAATGTTTCGCTGCAGGAGGCCAGAACGATCAGGGGATGAGACTGGAGCTGCATCACGTGAGACTCATTTGACTGACCTTAACCTAAATGACAGAAATACAGACATTTTGAATGAAATCATATTAACTTAATTTGAGAAAAACAAAAATAGTTCTACTTTCATAAAACTCTCATAATGGATTTATAAGTTGTAATTCTTAGTCCCCCTTCAGTCCAATTTTTTATTTTTTTTTAATCCTCACTTTACTTTGAGATTTGACCGTCAATGATGTAGGAGTCTGACACTAGAAGGGTGTTTTCACATTCATCTGCTGAAGGGGAAGGGTTTCTCTGTGCTCATCTCAAATTTCTGACATTTTTAAGAGTTTAACACGTGTACGTACGAGCATAATTATTTGAAGTTTGGAAGTGTAATGTTGAAACTTGTCAAGCCGTTAAACTTTATGGAACCTGCGCAATACTCTGTAGGAGTTTGATGATAGCGGACGCTGGCACTGTATGTTACCGCTTCTCCCTTGAGCCGATTTTGTGTTTCCTTGTGTCTCTTTCTGCACTTTAGAAACCTACTTTTCTACAAAGTTATATTATCAGATATCTACTTTGTAGCTTTTTCGTGTTTTCTGAGCGGATTGTACGGATGTTTTTTATCCTACCCGTTGTTGCAACTTCCTCATACACCATCGGCGTAAACACAAGCCGTTTCATCAGAGCTTCCTCATGGCTTGGTTCTCGGCCCCACTCTGTTCACCCTCTAAACTCTTCCCCTTGGTCACATCATCAGCCAGCATGGCATATCATTCCATTGCTACGCCACCGACCCTATCTCATCTGACTCTTTCAAGAAGGGCCAAAAACCTACCTTTTTAAGCAGGCATTCTCGTAATTTTTTATTTCTTTGCTTCTATTTGTAACCTGTTTTTAATCTTTTTTTTAGTCTGTAGCATATTAGGATTGATTTTAACAGTGAAAAGTGCTCTACTAATAAAATGTATTATTATTAAAACGTTCAAAATAAAAGATTTTGGAACTCATTACGACTCATTTCTTATAGTAAACTATCTGGTCTGCAACTGTAAATATTAGTATGCCATTAACAAAGCTGTCATCCAGTGCAGTAAAAAACGGCGACAGTAACTCAGTGCATCGGTGGTTCGTCGGTTAAAGTCCCCATATGGACGGAGTGTGGACTGGTAGCTGAGGAGGTGATAGGTGCCCCGGTGTCTTTGAGCAAGGCACCGAACCTGAACCGAACCGAACTGCTTGGAACGTGACTATGTGGCAGCCCCAAAAACAAGAATAGTGTAAAAATTTAATCCCTGCTTTGGGGGATTAATGAAGTGCTTCTTCCTTTCTTTTTTAGAAATCTGGAACTGTAAATGTTTAGAAGTTGTTAAATAATGGATTTTGGCTTGCCCTGCAGCTCTCCTCCACAAGGTTAGTGGTCTATCTGAAAAGTCTTCCCAAGGAAAGTTAAAATAAAAAGACAACGCAACCTATGCCAGAGGATATACACCACTCAAATGTATTTTTTCCCCCAATATGGCAACCCAAACATTTCTTATTAATGCATTAATACTAATCTATAAACTGTAAATAAAAATAAATATATTATTTACTCTCCACGCTATTAGTTCAGCCTCTAAACCCTTTTTAAAATATGCCAGCAACCAAAGGTCTAATGTATAACAGAATATTTCAAGCTTAAAAGTCCAATTAGTTGCCTTTTGGAGTATGAACTTCTATGATCAAAGGTTCCATGTTTTTTTTTAACTATGCGTTCCTGCAGGTTTTGACATCTTGTCTTGTTATATTTGTGATTTTTTCCTCCTGTGCCTGATTTGTATTTTATAGATGGAATTTTAAGTGGATCTATCTTCCTAATATGCACATTTACTTTGTGATTACAATTCAACTTTAAATTTACAAATTAACATTCTGGTTTGCATTAGGAGACACTTAAACTCTTGGGTAGCTAAAATTATGGCACAGATGTCAGGCTAAAACCAGGGCTTATTTTTTGCTTGAATGTGAAATCAATCATTAGGGAGGGCGGCTTATCTGAGGAGGATTTGAGCCTTTGTTTACAGCTATCAGTAAGACTTAGTAAGGACAATGTGATTACAGGGCCATCCTTGCTTTAAAAATGTCACTGACACTAAAAGATACAAAGATAACCTATCAGTCCTGATCTCATTATCAACTGTTAAACTATACTTAACAGAAGCCTAATGTGCCTTAATTGCAGTTGAATGTATTGATTACCAATGATGGGGTCTTATTGTTAATTTAGAACAAACTATACCTCACATCGCTGTTTTCTTAATTAGCTATATACAGTGGTACATTTGGTAGATTCTTCACAATAAAAGTCTCAATTTTGCAGCATGTCAAGCTATTGGTATCACAGAAATTAAGTGATTAAATTTGGGAAATTCTTGCATTTGTAAATACACACCCATATTTGCCTTTACATTGTCACTCTACTTTTAAAATTTGCATCTCACACTTTCACAGGCTGCTAATTTTCATCACTATAGATAGGAGAAAACAGACCTAATTAGCTAAACCACAGCCTGGGCTATGTGCCCAAGAGGGCTCTCTCAATTCATCAGCTGTGATAAAGGGAGACAAGCCAAGGCCTGCGTGGCTACTGCACCTGGGGCAGCGGGCTGTTTTGAGTGGGATTCTGTTTCCATCAACAGGATTAAGCTCTTATGAGTCAGTTCTTGGAGTTAAGATTGGAATCTGTTTGGGCTATTTCACGGTGGCAAAAGCGACAGAATTTCACCCTAATTGTTTACCATGTCAGCCCCAGCAATTCAGAGTCAATTAAACAAAGCCCAGTTAACAGACACATTCAGCACCAGCTCAGTGACATGATGTTTAAACAGAGGGGAGTTTGTGTTTGGTCTCCATACCAAGCATCCTTGGTTGGTGGCATCTTATGTGTCAAACAGGGATGCAAAGTCTTAATTATGGCAAAGTAAAGGGTAGAAAAACAACAGAAAACAGTAGACAAAGATTCCTTTTTTGGCTCTTTGTGGAGTGTTTAAAAGGCATTCAGGCTTTTTAGTAATTTAAATAATGCCACACATTTGATTTAGCCTCTCTAGGGCTTCACTGCTTGAAGAGTTAGAAAAGAGTTAAAAACAATGTGAGACAATGGGAGGAAATAAGTTCTATTACACAACATCAAAGTGTAAAAGAGTGAACTAATGATTAAAAACTAGACTGAGTTTAACAATATATTAGTAATCACACTTATTACTTTATTTATTATTATTTATCATTATTATCACTTAACTACTTGTTAGTAGGCATTGTTTGAGAAGTAGAGTTAAAAGGATGTGACAACAGCTTCTGCAATGTCTATTTTTCAGTGAAAATGAGCTGCAGTATCAGCGACTAAATGGTATGACATGGAGGGAGAAAAGTGTGTTCATCAGATGGAAATATAATTCAAACACATTGCATTTCAACATTTAAAAATGGGGAAATTAAAGCTATAGTGCGTAGTTTCTGTCACCCCCATGGGGAATTCTGAGTAATGACAATAACACTATCGAGGCATCCACATGATGCAAGCCTTGGTGATCGCACCCCCACCCCTCCTCCACACAGTTGCTAACACAGAGGAATAAAAAAACATGATGGACTCTTCAGAAGAGGTAATTATCTTGTAATTGTTATGTCTTCTTTGTCTCCAAAGCTGAACGCTGTAACTGACAACTGAAAAAAGTTGCGCACTATAGTTTTAAGCTCTTAATTTCCCTTCTTTGAATATGATAAATGAATCCCCGCACATTAGCCTACTAAACCAATGATTTGCAATCTGATCATAAGGTGGGTGATCTATGACCAACTTGGTAATGAAATACTAGGCTAATACTAACACTTTTCAAATTTCAATTTCAAAACGCACTTTTCTTCCAGGAACACTTTGCATGCACAGGCCTGATTGCATTTGCACGAGTAGAGTGCCCCTAAATGTGACAATCGACTGTTTCACAATACCAGGAACTATTCTAGTCCCACATTTAAAATGGTCGCACCTGTGGACTACTGGTTTATCCTCAAAATGAATCAACTCAGCGCCTGCAGGCACTCAGGAGGATTATGCATCGTGACAATGGTGAGATCAGGCGCACTAACAAAACGTTAATGCTCACCTCAAATCGGCAACACAGCAGTATCAGTGCTCGAGTTGTTTGAGGGTCATGATGTCAACATCCACCAAGTCGACCCTGCAGCATTTAGACTGTACCTCCTGGCTACTGTAACATGACTAGTGCGCCCTTTTTTAAAATAAAAAATAACCCAGGTCGGTTCATTTTTCCTGATCACTGACACAGGCACATGAGCCTGGTTGCAATGTAAGAAATTGCCTCGTGTCATACAACACTGTTGCATAACATTTGACCAGGAACAGCAAACACATTATACACATATGCTTAGGGTCGCTACTGTCTGTAAAAATAAAAAAATAAATTGAACTCACTGAGTTGTTACTGTGCTTGTTCCCCGTGGGACGACCTCAATAACTCCGATGCAGGAGTGCAGTATCTCCTGTCAAACACAAGATGGCGACCACCGTCAACCAAACCGAGTACGCCACTTTAAGCTCCACTAGTGTCTTTCAAGCATATTTAAAATGTAATGAAATTAGGTCTGTCACTTACGGAAGAAGTTACATAACACTGTAAAATACGCAATCAGAAAGAAAAATCATGTAATTTAAACGTTATTGGCAACGAGTATCAAGTAAAAGTAGGCTACTCACAGCAGAATGGCCCCCGTCAGTGTGAAGTATCATTTGAGCATTAGGCTAATATGTTGCACCCAGGTGGAGCTAATTTGACCGACTTCACATTAAATACGTGTTTTTACTCTTTTTGCAATGCATCATATTTATTAAGCTCATCAAAGTTTTTTTTAGGTAAAATCTTAAATCCAGTCGAAGCCATGACGTAAACACACACGTGTTTTCACTAATTTGTCTGATAAGACTTAGGCTATATTAATTCATTTGTGAAAAAGTGCAGACTGTGTATGCTTGACTCCCCTCATAGTTTACCTTTACCAGTGCATGCACTTCAGTGAGCTTGATTAATTCTACTATAGTTCCACCCAGCTTTGACCTGATCGGCCAAAGACACCGGTGGTGCGCAGGGCTTTCAATCTACAAAGTAACTGTTAGCCTATGTGTTACAGTCAGATAAATGAAGTGGAGTGAAAATTATAGTAGAAAGTTATACGTAGCATAAAATGGTAGTGAGTAAAGTCAGTTGCCAATCTAAAAATTGTATCTACTCAAGTACAGTACTTACATAAGTAGCTACATTTCACTGCTGTAAATAGGGGAACATAGGCTTCATTTTCTGCAGTGTGTGAATCAAATGCACACTGAGGTATCCATGTATTCCTCAATTTAAGAGGACCCAATAAAATCATAATTCATTGTACAATTTTTTGTGCATATAAATAAAAACAAATGCATAATTCTCTTAAAGCAACCATTTTTTGGCAAATCACATTTCTATTTCATTTCTATAACTTACTCAGTTCTACAGTTTAAGGCAGGCCATGTAATGTTATAGGCTGTAATGTAATGTATATACTGTTTTAAAATGTAGTAATGTCATCAGTGCCAAAATCAAATGACTCACAACAATATAGCTGGATCATTTAATTGACATACAGCTTTTGTGTCAGCTCCAGTTCAATCTCTATGCATCAATGAGCCAACACCGCAGTTAACTTCTTGGTAGATTTTCTGGTATATGTTCAGGAATAAAGATCATGTCTGTGCATTAAATTACACATTTAAACTGAAATGATAAAAAATATTTTCCTAAAATCCTCATGCTGTGTGTTCGTCTATAATCTCTCTACTCTCTATGCGTATCGTTTTTGATAGGAAACTGGCCACACTTGCTCAGGAGCTATAAGGTATATTAAAACTTACAGCTGCACAAAGTATTCTTTCTTTAGTCATCTTTAGCTGCATTCACAAATCCAATTATTGAGTCTATTGGCTCAATCTCAATTGCTTCCTTCCCACTCACTATGACAACAACCACAGCATTACATATTAGCTGGTGTCCTATTTTTAGACCTCCGCATACCCAGTCCAATTCTTCTTTCAGTTTCCAGCAGTAAGGCAGTCTGACTCTTTGCACATAAAACAATTTAGCTCATTTTTACCACTTCTTTCCTTGAAGTGAAACAGCTGAAGTGATTGTAAAGTGAGCTGACTGATACCTTCACATTAGTGAAGCTGAACAGTGCACAATTAAGGCAGCAGACACGTGACATCAGCTATGTGTCCTAGGTGTGGGGTGACCCTGGCTGACTCTGTGGTCTCTGTCTGTCCTGACCACATACAGCCCTGCAGGCCTCATCAGCTGGGTTAATTAGTGAAAGACAGCCAACACTATTCACTTCATCTGCTTTGAACAACTTTTGATGCTGTAGTGACAATATTAATATTTGAATCAAAGTTAAGTCCAACATGCATTAGCCCTTATCAGTTGTTCATCTCCCTTCCTTTGCCCCTGACCTCTTCCTGATTATGAAGTATTGTTCATTATCATTTTTTGTGAATCACATGTCTACATTTTCCCAAATGTGATTATAAAGCTCTGACATCCGCACAACTGACATGAACTATTTGTAACAGATGTTTGAAAGAAACCCTCATCTTTTCAAACAGGACATAATCATCATCTTGCAAACTGACTAAATTATCTTTCAGAAAAGAAATTTGAAGACCTGAACCTTTCCATATGTAATAATCATTTGCCTTATTTATCTATTATTTTCTCTGCTCCTGCAACAATTCTACCACAGGGTTTGTAAAAAATATCATCCAATCTAAATCCAAAAAGTTTCAAAGTAGCTTAAAGCCTCCTACTTAGCATGTTCATTTATGTGTTCATGGCTACCATTGGGCATATTTCCGGTTTCATTCAGTGAGGCTTGAACTGAATGAAAAGTTGTTGTTTCTTTCACCCTGGCAGGTTTGTGTCCACTTTCCTTGGATACCAAATAATACCCTTTCTTCCTTGTCTCTGTTTTTCTGCAGACAGACTCCTATGAAGCTGTTTGCTCTGGGTTAACCATACGGTGAGCCATGTGAGGAATCATTCTTCTCTCGGTGGACTCGATGGGTTAATAAGTTATCTAAGGACAAAGAGCTGACAAGCTCACCACCACAAACCAAGCGATGGCCTTCCTTCCTTTGGCCCGGGTCACCGGGGGTTATCAGTGACAGGGAAACAATAGGAAGTGGTTAGGGGAAACAGAGCTGTCAGTCCATCGCTTTCATCTCACGTGATACACTCAGGGTCCTGTGATGTCACCACTTTTACCAGCGTGTCACATAGCATGAAACAGCCCTTTAACCTCCTTACAGTATTTTAACTTATGTGCAAACAGCAGCGGTGAATAGCGGCGTATATAAAATATCATAGCTTTACCTTGACCAGCTACAACATTTACATTATGCTACTTAAATATTAATGTATAAACAACAATTATTAAATTATATTATATATAACAATGCACCACACAGTTTTTCTGCACCATAAGTGGAGAGTGGAGAGGTGAGGTGAGGAGGCAGGATGTTCGTAATTTGGATATAAACAACCAAGTCTCTTGCAGTTCCTTGAATTTGTCTGGCGATTTTGGCGTCAGAAATTCACCAATCTCTTCATCTCTCCGGTTAGACATTTTCTTTTGGTGTCTTCTCTTTTCTTCTTCACCCTTGGATGTTTTTTTTGGTTTTGCGCATGATAGAAACATCATTAACACGCCCATTCGCTCGCTGTGAATTCTCTGGACAATGACCTGCTCTCTTCACACATTAATCGGACATTACACAAACTTTATAATAGGGAGCTGGCAGGGTAAAGTCAGTTTAATGTCCAGTCCAACTGATTTGCGTTCCCAAGTAGGCTACAGCTCCGCCTGTTAATGTCTAGATAATTTCAGGTTTGCAGTGCATGTGTAAAATGGGCTTATATTCTCTGGGTTTAAAATTATTTTAATGTAGTTTTTCAGGAGCCAGTTTAGCATCACAAGAGATGAAGTAATGGGCTCATAAGTTGCACTGGGACCTCACCCCTTGTAAACGTGTTATCTTTAGATTAGGGCTGTAACATGATCATGAAGTCAGTTTTCAGGGTGTATCCTCACCAGTAAGGAAAAGGCGTACTGCACAGGTTGTAACCTTGTCAAAACCAGCCTGTAAATCACAGCCAGAGTGCGCAGCCCCTTAGTGCACACCCTCAGGCCTGGAGTCTACACACAAGTCCAAGTTATTGCCTGTGCTGTGCCCTGGCTGCCCTCTGGATCTGAGTCAGCTGGCTGTGGTGAGAGTGGGCTTTTTTGATGCTGAGGGCATGGGGCACCCCCCTGAGTAACCTTAGGCGGAATCTCTATGCAACATCGTCACTGGGCAGAATGACTGAGAGAGGGCACAAGTCCCTCCCTCTACAGTTAAGACGCAGACACTCCATGACCTATTTGTGGTTTAACAGCCAGAAATTCAGCCTCCAAATCTGCACCTTGTTTGCTTTCTGTTGATTTGGATCACCCACCATGTTAAAACAACTCTCCCCTGAAACTACTCAATGCACAAGGTTATCAATGGCTAACAACAGAGCCCCGACAGTGTGGTAAACTGTAGAGCCTACCTCCCTGGTTTAACCACAGCTGGTTGTTTGTGGCTTGACATTTGTTAATGGTGCGTCACTTCGAGGATGAATGGCACATTCTTACGCTGACACTTCAGATGTTTTTAACTCTTTTTCCATTGAGGTCCAGAAGACTGTGGATCAAGTAGGACTGAAAGGCTGCTAAATTAACACAACCAGTCAGTCAATGCTGGCCTTTGCCTGAGAGTGTGGAATAATTTGCATTGAGGCCGCACCATTCACGTTACAATACTGCAAGTCTCTGACAAGTGGTTCAGTGCTCGTCTGGGTCTCGGGAAGTGCAGCTCTCCAGGAAAAAATACTCTTCATGCCAGAGGCCAAACGGAGAGCTTAGGCTACAAGAGGCAAGTTGAAGCTTATTTGCTTGGTAGTTGCCATAACAGAAAGAGTAATAAGTACTATTGGCTAATGTGTTCCCCCTGCTCAATGAGGTGCAACAAAAGCAAACGGTCAGAGGTCAGCATTACCAACCTTTTAGAGCTGCAACCCTTTCACACTGCAGAATAATCAACGCTGACTGTTGGGACTGTATGCTCAAATGGTCAGAATGTGTGTAGTCAGGCTTGTGCTGCATTCACACAATGTTGGCAGAATGGGAAGAACAGGAACACGTCATACTTGGGAAAGTTCACGCATTATTCCAAGATGGTTACCCCACTGCTAGTCTGGTAGTCCCTCCAGATAAACAGCCTAAAGTAGCTACTTTTGTTGTGTACGAATTGCAGCCAATCATTGTATAGCTCATTTTTAAAGCTATAGTGCACAACTATTTTATATTAATGAACGTCCGTTACATTCAAGCCATTGCCAAATGAGTTGATACAAAGCTAATTAAGCCACAGGTTAAGGCAGCGGTTCCCAAACTTTTTAGGCAACGCACCGCACCCCCTTCTACATCCTGACCAGGTTGATGCAACACCCCCAATCTTTTCTTTTCATGGCCAAACTAAAGTAAGGGGCTTTTGACTTACATTGGCATGCTTTGTGTTCAGGTGGCGACTTAGATAAGAGGGCTTCATACAGCTGTTAGCCAGAACCTTACTGCACACCACACACTGTGGCTTTGGGCAATCTGCATCACCAGTCCAGACCCAAATAAGTCAATCATATTTCCTTCATTTTCTTCCAGTCATATGCCCACTCTTGTTGACTCTTTTCCCTACTTACCTGGATGATGAGCATATGTCCTTTTGATTTGCCTGTGCTCTCCGATCCTCCTTTTCAGTCTCCCTCATCTCATCTTTCTCTGTCTCCCGCTCAGTTTCATCTCCCAACACAACTCTCCGTTTCTCTTGCCTCCGATTCCTCAGTCTCTCTCTTTCTCACTCCTCTTTCATGACTTATAACTTTAGATGTCCCACCTGACAGTTTCCCTGATTTTAGCCAGTTGTGCATATTTGCATAAATAAACTATTTCAGCTAGTAGGCTAGCTAGTAGGCCTACATAGGTAACGTTAAAGCTAGTAATGTTACGCTACACGTATGTTACGGAAAGACAGGCAGGAACTGAAGTGCATTTTGGGTACATTTATTCATTTATTAAAATGTAAGTTTATAATTTAAAATTTATAAAGCTAAGTTTTCAATTTTAGGTTTTTATTTCATGAAAAATCCCACTAAAAAGTATTGGTGTAGTTATTATGCCATTACATTTTTCCTCTCACGCACCCCGTAGAGGCACCTCAAGCACCCCCAAGGGGTGCGCGTACCACATTTTGGGAATCGCTGGGTTAAAGCATGGCTGAAAACTCGATTCAGTCAGTCATTGTACAGCTAAGAAAATACCTACACATTCAGCAGAAGGAATAAAATTCAAAAAAGAAAGTGACCAACGGCGAAGACAAACACAGATAACCATTGGTGTGGCTTTTCTTGAAAAGACCATCCTGTTTTTTTAATCCTCCTTGTGCTCCTTGATTTGATGGGATAAACGCTACTAGCAACTGCGTGGAAGAGGGGTGGGAGTGGTGCGTGATCACCGAATGCTTGCATCATGTGGATGTGCTGACAGTGTTGTTGTCATTACTTAGAATTCCTCATGGGGGCGACAAAAACTACACACTATAGCTTTAATTACATAAATTAAAGTCAATGTTTGATTTAATTTAAATGTTACTGCAGCCATGTTGCCAGAGGTTTGTTGATACTTTGCAGTTCTTTTCATCAAGTGGGCGATATTGTAGCCATCAGAAATGTTTCTCGGAGGAAAACTCAGAGTCACACTCGATTATGATTTGAAAAGTATGATGTTAAAGCAGCGTTGCAACTAACAGAGAAATCATCTAATGGGATCAAGTCGTTTGACGAATAATAAAAAGACATAACAAGAAGAATAAGCATGTTGCATATATATTTGGTGAATACATGGCGAATACATGCCCTTGGTGGGCGGCAGAAGGCCAGGGATGGGGCCGCCACTGCCTCTGGCCATCTCAGACGGCTCACCCACTCCCACCTACCCCAGCATCACCAACAACCCCCTTATTTTATTAATAAAGGGCGTAAAATCTTATAAGGCCTGAGTGTTTCTTCCAGCACTGCACATCAGATGCTCAGGTTGGTTCAGATGTTAGCAATGTTAGCCATGTTGTGTCAGCTAATAATGTTAGCAATGTGAGGCGCCCCACTCGGGTCAGAGGGGACGTTCTGCCCTTTCCTCCCCGGGTGAGGCGAATAAAGGGAAGGTGGTGCATGCTGGCTGCTCTTCCTTGGCCTCCACTTCCCCAGCAACATATGTTGTACATTCTGCTACAGTGGCTAGTAGGGTGTTTGTATCACATTGGTTAGCTGCCTGCTGCAGCTCGGCTAAGTGCATTACCTGGGCTGGGCGCGCACTACCCAGACTGGGTGTGAACTGGCTAGCAGCTCCATTCGTTTGACTGCTAGTGAAGCTGTCTCAACCCACGAGATGGTGGGATGGCATCACTGCGGAAGAATTGCGCCTCCCTGACTCGCTCAGTGAGTAATCTTTGGACTCGAAGTTGAACGGCCTTTTTTCTCTGCCTGTTGAACAGACTTGAACATACCATTTCTTTGCATCCTCGTTGAACGTTGGAAGTTCCCAATTTCCAAGGTATGAGTTCGATGAATATCATTCTTTATTTCACTGTTACACTGTACAGTGTATCAGTTTCATTCCATAAAATGTTTTTGAATAACTTTGTTGTTAAATGTTTCATAAACCTGAAGGTTTACAGAAACATGCAATAGATGAACTTGTATCACATCCATGACTGAAAAAGCACTCATACACATATGTAAAATGTATAGAGAACATATAGCGAACGTTTAACACACGTCATACATTGCACTACATCATTACACACCAGCCAGGACCACGATTGAAACCCAGGACTTTGAGGAAATAATGCTAATCACTGACCAACCACACTGCCCAACTGAAGTTAAAACATAAAAAAGGGGTCTAAATGTGAGTTGTAAGTCCTCACTTGATATCCGTGATTTCTTTAAACGCTGAAGAAGAGCCAGGAGAAAGAAACACCTGCCAGTTTTTGGGACGTGCATGCTGCTGGTGATGATGTCATTACTCACCATGGGTATCACTGCAAGTTCTCACCTAATCTTGTATGATTGTTAAACCACAGTGGACCGTTACAGTGTTGTAATACTGGTTGACGCCTATGCACCCATGCAAAATGTTCTGGTCTGCACTTCTTCAGCAATCTGTAATCTTAAATGTATGTGTCCGTCAGATCCAGACAAAAATACTTCATGTTGCAGAATCATGGCTCTGTGTTATTTCATAATGGAACAAATTAAATTAACATATCGTCAGTTCTACCATGTGGTGTAATGTTTCCCCACAAACACATTTTTTAAAGAATAATAACACTGGAAAAAAAAACAAAGGGTCTCAAGGGTCAAAATGCAAGTATTGTTGTGTGTCCACTTTTGACTCAGAAAGCTGGGGTGATAGTTGGAAGAAAAGGGCCAACAAAGACCATATACTTGAGCAACTCTGTGTACTTCACAATTTTAATCAAACTGCACCGAACATGGCATGCTGGGAGAGAGCCTACCCCCACTGTAGCCTGGGAAAATGCCAGCCTGTCTTGAAAACTTCCAAACAATCACTCCTTCCCCTCCTCTACTCTCTCACAGCTCCCACTGTGTTGTAATATAACCTTGGAAGGGGGTACCAGGACTGTGAGAGGTTAGTGCTGTCAGTGGGTACATTATAGTGGAAGCTGCTGGACTGCCACACAATATTACTAAATACTAGCTGTCGCTGTGAGGTTGCTGAGGTGAACTGCTTGGTTTTGGCAGGTGGGGAGCCGGGTGGGGCTCAGGCTTTCACAGTAGGTTCTGGTTGATTAAAAGTGGTTCAGCACAGTGGTGACCGGTGGTACCCAACTGCTTGCCATGAGGAAACCAACAGCATCGTATATTACAATGATCAGTTGGGGCTTGTGATCGTTCCCACAACAATCAGAACATGAGACAGAGAGCATGTGGAGACGGAGATTTTAAGGGGTGAGATCTTTTTAATATCATCCCACTGAAAGGATTGAGTCAGTCTCTGTCAGCTTTCAGTAGGTTTATGAGCTCATAGCTTCCAAATACTCAGCTTAAAGTAATAGTTAAAGTGCTCATATTATGCTCATTTTCAGGTTCATAATTGCATTTAGAGGTTGTACGAGAATAGGTTTATGTGGTTTAAATTTCAGAAAACACCATATATTTGTTGTACTGCACATTGCTGCAGCTCCTCTTTTCACCCTGTGTGTTGAGCTATCTATTTTAGCTACAGAGTGAGACATCTCACTTCTGTACCATCTTTGTTGGGAGTCGCACATGCACAGTAAGTACTGCTAGCTAGTTAGTTGCAGAGCATGAGGGAGTGCCATGCTAGCAGCTAGGCGAGCATTATAACGTGTGTTACAAAGTGACGCACGTTCGTCACTGAAGTAAAGGCTGGACTACAATAGAGCTGTTTGGAGCAGTTTGTGAACAGTGTTTTCTCTGGAAGATGGTAAGTCCCATTGGGGTGGACTTTGCGCTTTTTCACTTTGTAAACCTATGATGTGCACAAAAAGATATATAACACAATAAAGGAAAGGGGAAAAGCCAAAATGCATAATATGAGCACTTTAAAGCGTAACTCTCTACCGTTAATAGGAGATAGGATAGGAGTTTAAAGATGCCCCTATCAATAGGACAATGTTATTGGTCACTGCCTTTTAAAACTGTCACAAATCACTGTTGAAAATTGAGTGATCTGATCTGACACCTCTGTGGTTAAATTTTGGTTAGGTTTAGGCACAGTAAGGGTTAAAATACCACCTTGGTTAAGGTTAGGAAACAATCTGTTGTCATGTTTAAAAGAAACATCAAACGTTGACTGTATGAAACAGTAAGCGAACAGCAGTCTCCCATGTCAAAATCCAATGTTGTCCCATCCAACCACCCCAGCCTCCTTACTGCTGTACACTTTGTGGCATCTTTAGAGGGCTGTGTCATTTAAATGTAAACATATGTTGTTTTGTGGCATTTGGCATCTTTGGGAAGACGTGCATCAGAAACTATCTTCAGGTCTTAGAGGTGATTCTTAAGGTTGTGTTCAGACTGACATTAGCACTGCATGAAGGACACAAAGCCCCCACATTCATTTCAATGAAGCCACTCAAAGGGCTCCGGCAAAAAGAATGCAGAATCGTCTGGTAAAAAAAAGTTCAACTTTTACTGCAATGCCACTGTCAGCCAGCACCACACTATGATTTGACAAAATAAATACTGGTTTGTTACTGGTAGATTACTTTTAAATGTGAAAGGGGTGATCTGTTGTTTAACTGGCCATGATCTCTTCCTCAAACTGGCCTTCCTGGATCATATTTCATCATCTCAACAGTATCTGGAGAAACACATGCCCAACACAGCTCCTTGCATTTCTATTCACACAGTGTTGTTCTTGGTCTGAATGCTCATGCTTTTCAGAATGCAACAGGCGAACAATTAGAACTTGTACACAAGCAAAGAGCATGAAAGACTCATAAGTAATCCAGCTATACTTACAGTCTTAAAGCCTATAAGACATCACAAATGTGAGGTGTTTAAATTGTAGTTGTTATAATCATATTGTATCATTCCTACTGGCTTACTCTTGTTAAAGTCGAATTAGAATGATTGCAAACACACAGTTTGTATACTTGTAGAAACAATATACTATTGAAAACCTGCATTCATTTACCTCCAGCACTTAACTCCTTCCTGATTTGACCTCAGGCCAGAATGTCGCTTTTACTCCTGCTGTTTCACCTTCTCTTTTATGACCATCCCCTGTTCCCCTGTTCCCCTGCTGTGGGCCAACCTACCATGTAAAGAACCATCTCCGTGGAAAGAGGGGCTCCACAGGTAAAAGCGGCCTAAGGAGGAGCTCTCCTGCTGGGCCGCCACACATACTCACACACTCTACCCTTTCTCTGTTGGATGCTAGCATCTTTGTTTTACATTACATTCATTTGGCAGATGCTTTTGCCCAAAGCAACTTGCAATAAGTGCAAGCATTCACACACACACACACACACACACACACACACACACACACACACACACACACACACACACACACACACACACACACACACACATGCTAGAAAGGAAAATACAACCTGTTCATTGCCATGTTTATGAACGCCTATGATGGTTTTTGTTGCTATTGGGTCACCCACCTGCTACCATAGGCCTTATTATCATGGCCAAATGATTAAAAGAAGACTCCATGGAAGTAAATGTACAATACAAAGTATGTTTTGGAGTAACATGTTGTGTTGCTGTGTGTTCCCTCTCTGCCCTCAGCCACGGCATGACACAGTCGGGTTGGGCAAAGGAAAAAAGGCAGGACTTAGATGTAGACAGCCACGCACTCAGGCGCATCCTGCTGTGTCTTGCTTTCAGTCTGGAGCTATTTCAGAGGTTATTGATGTGTCCGCCAACTGCGAGCTTTCTAAACAACTACCCTGCTGCAACAGGTTACAAGTCCAGCTTCCCGCTCATTAGGCTCTAATTGATTGTAATCTGGCCTTTGAGAAGTACTGGCCCACTATGGGGTTGTTCTGCACATGTTAGCGCCCCTACTGTCCCTTCTACTTGTCCACCTCACTCACAAGCAGGGTCTGGAGTACAGACACAATTGGCCCTCTCAGATGGAATCATTAAAGCGGGTGGGATAGCATGAGTTCTTTCATACATCAGTTCTCTGTGGACCAGCTTGAGACCAGGGACAGTGGCCACTCTGCCTGCCCAGTGGGAGAGCCCCATCCTGGGCAGGCTATTGTTGGCCTCACCCCTCGACTGGCTGCCTGTGGTTCTGGCTGCATTGGCTTGATTTGTATGCCAAGGTCCTGGACTAAAGATAGCCATGCAGGGGAGCTGGGTCAATATTGGTTTTGAGAGCTGGAGGAAAATGTCAAAATGTTAAATTCTATTGACTTCCACCCACTGTTATTTGTTTCTGTGGCAAAAGGCCTAGTGGGCCATTAGTGTAAACAGGGCTTTGTCTTAGGCTCAGCTTCCAGCAGGAGGCTCATGGAACAAAACCTAGAGATAGAGGGTCTTGTGTGGCTAGTGGCTTAAAAATGGCTGAGCTGTGGGGCTGAAGAGAGACCTTAAAATGACAAAGACAGAGATACAAACAGTTTTGATCCCCTCTGACACTGTTGATGTATGGCTGCAATCTTTGCAAATGACAGCTGTAAGTGCTTTTTGGGCATTTGGAAAGATCTGCACAAATGAGTGAACGCTTCAGCCTGATTTATTACCATTCTTTAGTTGCTTTATCAAAATAACAATAGAGAATACATAATATGACATATTATAGTATCTGATTGAATATATATAAGGGCCATTACAGGTTTTTTATTGCTTTGGTAGTATTGACGCAAGTAGGTAGTAAAACCTCACAACTCTCACAACTCACAACAAAATTCAAAGCAGATCATAAAAATGGCTGTTTTTTCAAACATGTAATCACATTTTCAATTGACTAAGTACAACACACAGAAATACACACTAACTTTTTCAGCACACCTAATCAGTGTGTCATCAAAGACAATACCTTTCATATGAAGTCATTGTCTTTCATAATGCAATGCTCACAATACTTTTGATATGCTTCTCTTCTAATTTGTATAAATACATTTCATCAACATTTAATCCAACTGCTCTTAATGGTTAATCACTGAACCGTTTGGTAAACCTATATATTTTAAATTGGTTTGTCAGGTATTTAAAATGTGTGTATGTATGAACATCTAAATTACATGTAACCACACATAATGAATATCCGTTATTACACATTGATTTCACCTAGTGGTAACCACAATTGGCAGTGGCAATTTTCTTCAACATGGAACAGGATAGACAGCAAGGAATAGAAAGAGCTTGTGGACAAGGGATCCAAGGGCATGGGCACCAGCAAAGAGGCCAGAGAGGTTACCGTAAATACTGTTAAAACAAATTTGGCCAAATGATTGTAGAGGATGTCTTCATTGATCACAATTTGATTTGAGATGATAAATTTGGATTGAGGGCTGTGAACTTTAGTGCTGAACTAAAATAAGATGTCTTGCAATAGCTGGACAGTTTTAAAGTCCACAACTTTGACACAAACAGTGTACTTTCTGAAGACGTAACTGTACATCAGTATGTTCTTTGGCATTGGTCCTATCTACTCATGTTCTGCATGACACTGGACAGATCCTCCCTCTTCACCCGGGACTGTGGTAGGTGAGTGTGAGCATTGCCTGTTTGACTCAGGAGGACAAAAAGCTACAGTACAAGCAGCAACAAAGGCATCTGTCACCACTGTAAGTACGCACATGTGAAAGAAATATAACAGTTGTAAATGGGGGGCTATATGGTCACGGCACAACCTCCAAATTCAAAATTTGAATGTCTTCATTGATCACAATTTGATTACACATAGGATAGATATTATGGAAATGATATATTCTGTTTTCACAGAATATGTTTGGGTAATGTAAGTGTAGTAACTGTAATTGTCTTTTACACTACTGTAGCTACTATTACTTTCAGCTCTTCTAACGGAGATTTGAAACATTTATCTTGCATTGTTTGTTACTGGATTTACTGGTAGTTAAAATGGCTAAACTAAAAAGATATCATTACTTTGTGTTTTGGTGATTAAACCATATGTTCTCATGACATTTCACAAAAAAACTATATTTTGAATCAATGGTTGTGTGGTGAGAGATGTTTACAATCCAAATGAATGCACAATGGCAAGTTTTGAATGAAAACCTGGCTGTGTGTTACAAGTTTGATGAGTTTGGAGTTTTGTACTAAGAGTTGTGAAATTGTACCACATAGTTGCGATAATAGTACCAAAGCAATAAAAAAAATAAAAAAAACGGTAAGGTTTTACCTTATCTCTTCCTGCAAGGATGTCCTATGCTTTCCAGTATCATATGTATATAATGAATTTTCACTGGTCTTTGTTCAGAGGGCCAGTGGGTAAAAGTTAGGAGCAGCTGTTTTATAGCAGCACATCCCTCTTCCTTTTGCTCTCATCTCTCTCCTGTCTCTTTCAGCCCTCCAGGAATATGGGATTCTTTTTTAAATCACTTCAATTAACATGGAGCCATAAAACCAATGCTCCTTGAGTGTTTTCACACCCTTGTCCTATTTGCTTTCTCCTCTGGTCATCCCTGCTTTCTTTTACCTATTTCCCCCTAACTTTATTAGGTGGCAGGCTTTTGTGTTGCTGCAACAAGTCACTTCCTCCATGGGCAGACAGGGAGGGAACATGGAAATACTGAGGAAAAGGCACATAAAGGCTTGAAGGGGCAACTCTTTTCACTAAGAAAAAAGTGTTTTGGCTATGAAATGTACAGAAGTCTAAGCCTCAACCTGAATTGATTTATCTTTTTGTAATGTGTATCTACTCAATTATATTTTGTATATATCTAATTGCCTCTTGTATATTTTAGTTCTATCACTGCTAATGGATACTTAGTATGCAGTGATACTGAAAACAATACATGTGTGTGAAATCACACATTACTGCAAGGTGACACATTTATCTCATTTGGCACCAGAGGACTAACAAAGGTGCAGTTAAGTGTGCAATCCACCTACTTACTGGCACTTTTTTCTAAACTGTGGGCAGTAAGGAAGTCGAAAGGAAGTAAAAGTTTACTTAGCCCCCCTACTTCTTAAGCAAATAACATTTTCATTGCATGTTGTGAGTAGGCGTAATCTATGTTGAAGAGCACAGTTTAATAGATCAAACAGATCAAGTAGAGGAAAGATAAAGATCTGCCTCGACCTCAGTGTTGCTAAAAAAGCCTGTTTTTTGTGCATTTATCTTTGAAGGGAAAACAAGAGCAAAAGGCATGCATGAATGTATGTGTGTGTGTGTGTGTGTGTGTGTGTGTGTGTGTGTGTGTGTGTGTGTGTGTGTGTGTGTGTGTGTGTGTGTGTGTGTGTGTGTGTGTGCTGTTGTGTATCAAAGCATTTGTTCTAGCCAGGTCAGTAGGTTTATTCAGTCTCTGGAGACCTGTACGGCCTACTGGACAGGAGCAGACCTGCTCTGCTGCTGCAGCAGACAATAGAACCAGTCAGACTGTCCTATCCAGTCTGTGACCCTGCCCAAAACTGGGTTTGAATCCATGCATAATGCAGCTCACTCTAGGTAGGTCAGGTAAATAAGAGCTCTGGCCTTATTGCAAAGTACAAAATGTTGCTAAAGTGTTACAGGTTACAAGCAGCAGTGGCAGTAAAAGGTTACACCTTCACCTATTAGTCTTGGTCAAAATAGAGTACCTGTTTGTTCAAATTGTCTAAATTGCTTTGTATCATTCCTGGTAGTGCATGCAAAGTAATGAAGAGGTTTTATTTTTTTTCCTATCACTGTTTTCAGTGTTCAAATCACTGATTGCATTACACTATGCTCTGTTTGTTACAGTTTATATCAATTTATGTCAGTCTCCCAGAAGTGATCCTTTACAAATAAGACCCGTAGACGTCATAAACATGTATGTCACAGCTAAGTCCTCTTTGTGCTGCTCTTTAGCTATTGGTATATGTTTGCGAACTAGGTTAAATACAAAATAATGATAGAATCAGAGCAGAGCCACAGCAAACAGAGCATGACTTGCAAAAAGCCATGCTTTCTGAAAATGTCCTATAAAGTATAAAGAGTATATGATGTAAGTTATAATCTTGCCATCCGTTATATTGAAACACAAGAACCGTGTGTTTTGATATAATGGAATGAGGGCTGCGAACTTTAGTGCTGAACTAAAATAAGATGTCTTGCAATAGCTGGACAGTTTTAAAGTCCACAACTTTGACACAAACAGTGTACTTTCTGAAGATGTAACTGTACATCAGTATGTTCTTTGGCATTGGTCCTATCTACTCATGTTCTGCATGACACTGGACAGATCCTCCCTCTTCACCCGGGACTGTGGTAGGTGAGTGTGAGCATTGCCTGTTTGACTCAGGAGGACAAAAAGCTACAGTACAAGCAACAACAAAGGCATCTGTCACCACTGTAAGTATGCACATGTGAAAGAAATATAACAGTTGTAAATGGGGGGCTATATGGTCACGGCACAACCTCCAAATCTCCATCTCGCACCACATACGCCAACAAACAACCCACAATTCCCTTCAGCAGGGGTGACTTTGCATGTACATATTTGCTCATTGTGATTGTCAGCTTTTTGCCAGCCCCTTCTGGTGAGAGAGTGAGCAAACATGCCCCTCTCCTCTGTGGACCTGCTGTAAACTGAAGACTGAAAGACGCATAACAAAAGGGGGAGAAAAGAGCAGTCAGAAAGATAAAGAAAAGCGGGGTGAAGTTCGAAAGCATCAAAGTTGAAACAGAAAGAATAAATAGACTGTTTGTCTCCACTGCTACTGATACCAGATCTATACATCTTTACAGCTGCATAGTAAAAAGAAACTGCAAAAATAGTGCAAAAACAAATAGAAATAACAGAAGAGACTTTTTAAAAATGTCTAGCCAATAGAAGGACCTTTTCTTTATGGGCAAGAATAACTGAGTTGTGTCCAAGTAATGATCATTGTTGGTTTGTGGCTCCTCGGCTTCCTGTGTTTCCTCTCTGTGGACTCTCCTCAGTCATACAGAGTCAAAGGAGTCAAAAGCCAGTTAGCATGTGGGATCTATGGGAATGGATGAGGTCGTGGCCCACTGGGAGCATTGCCCTGGGGAATTGTTGGACCAAACCTGACTCTAACACTTGACACCTCACTGCGAATGATGCTCTAAAGACTGTACATCCTCCTTACCCAGGCCAAATCAACGGAGCCATTTACACACTCCGAGATGATTTGATGGGTTCGTCCTCTCTTGTTTTACTATCCTTGTAAGATCTGTATTCAGTGTTACACCTTCACATTAGAGTTTTTCAAATGAAGTGAGGTACATTTTAAAGTTTGGATTTGTGTTTATGGTTAAGGTCAGATTTAGATGAGAGTAGGACTTATGACAGTTATTGTCAGGGAATATATGCATGTACTTGCTGATTTTGAGAGATTACACATGTTGGGGTTTTGGATTCACAAATTGAACTTATAGAGTTTCCAAAACAGTGCCACTGCTGGATTTAGTTATGTCGGGGTTTTTTTATGTAAAAGGACGTAGATAAGACGGGATGGCATTAGTCACCTGGAAACTCGAGCTACGTTTCTCATCCCACAAAATGACATCATGAGAAAGCACCTGTTTGTAGGACACAAAACACACTGTATGCCCAGGAAACAGCTGCCCATCTATTGTTGTCTGGTGTTTTGGTTTATGGACAACATGAACCTCTCAACAAAGCCAAGTCCCTGTGGATGACAATGCTCTAAGTAGGAGGCAGAGTGAAGGGCATGCAGTATTAAATGAAGTGCAATGTCAGCCTTTTTATTAAGCAGTCAAGTGGATGATGCAGCTCAGTTGGGGGTTGCAGTAAAAGAGGAGAGAAGATTCTTTCACACTTAGGTGTCTATCCTGTTATCAAGCCCATTCATAATGATGGAAGTGTCCAGCGGTGGCAGTAACACGGACCATGCACACACTTGTACACACACTTACACAGGCTGGTATAATTGTGACGCTTGAAGTCAAGTGCAGAAATCAACCATTTCTTTTGCAAGTGCCAACCAACTGTGTTCATATACTACTAATTTGCAATGTGTTGTTTTAAAGAAAACATTATGCCCACCATCCACCTCCCTATGAATTCCATGTGGTAATAAATGTAATTTGCATTATACAGTTATATTTGGCTGAAAAAAGCAAAGAAAGAAACAGCAACACAAATTCTCCAGAGACACATCATTTGCCAGAATACCAAACACATGAACCATAGTATACAGGATTAAAACAGACATGTAAACATGCATGACTATAAGCTAACAATGACATTATATTAGATTGTTTACCAAAGTGAAAAATACCAAGAAGCTTCCACATAAAGATGAGGTTGGGGTGGTAAATGGAGCTACAGCAGCAAACAGCGTTGGCATTAGGGGATCAGCCGAGAAATGGTGACAACTTTGAGGTTATAAACACTGTCCTGGATGCTCATGTCTTGGATGAGCATTTCAGTTGCTGCCATCAGGCTGCAGACTTAAATAGTCCCAAAAGCCAGGAAGAATGATTACAAGGGATCTTTTATTCCATCAGCTGTGACAATTCTCAATACGAACCTGCTCCCTCCCCTCCAACCACCCACCCCCACACACACACACACACACACACACACACACACACACACACACACACACACACACACACACACACACACACACACACACACACACACATATGCATGCACGGTGCATGCACGCATGCTTATTAACATGTTTGATATGATTGGTGTAGCTGAGGTCTGTCAGATAATCTGACTGAGGAACCAAGTAGATTTTCCCATCTTTATTGTTAATTGGAATTGACCAATAAGACAATGATCAGCCCAATAATCCTTTATGTGTCCCAGTCTAACCTGTCCAAGCAGTGAGAAGCCTGTACTCACCTGTACCTGCTATTTAGTTGCTTAACTTAATCCTACAAGAGGAACATTTCTTTACATTCAGTGGACTCAAACTTGACAGCCGAACAATGACTTCAGCTCTACTGGTGAATGATTTATGTTGTGTTTGATGCTAAATAAATGACATATAATAATTTGTGTTCCTCTTAAACTTTAGCCTCTAAACTTTTTCCACATTCAGTTATAAACAAACAGAACATACAGTCCAAAAGCCGAATGTTATTTTGATTAAGGCATTACTCGTGTCTATACTGAGGGAGGCACTGTTGGATTTGTTGGCTCATCAAGAGGCATTTCTAAAATTGTTATTCAGCAAAGAGCAAAATGTCAGCCTTTTAAACAGCTGTCAGACATAAGTCATCTTGTCATTTTGTTTAAAAATAAAAACACAAGAACCAACTTAATTTAAAAACAGTGTAAGACTTGCATCAGCAGTCACTTTCTACCTCCATGTATTGAAGCAGTTTATTAAAGTGAAACATGAACACAGTTCGCTTTGAAAATCTTAGCATTTACTAACTATTCAGCACAGGATTAAACATGCTTTCAGTCAGAAACCTGGAATTAAAAATAACTCACATTGCTTATTTTTGCACACAAAGAAGAAGCTGATCCACTAATCCGGTGCCACAGGTGCACAAATACCTGTGTAAGCAGAGTTAAGACTGATAAAAGCTTTTGGAAGAAGAAAAGAGGAACAAGGAAAAGTTCCCACACTTTGACTGTTTTGTTTTTCTCTCTCTCTCTCTCTCTCTCTCTCTGTCCTTCTGCCCCTTTTTTCAGTCCTGCCAAAATGTAAAGCAGTGTGCCAGCTATGAATGAAAATAAATGATAGGGGAGGGAAAAAATAATAGACTACAGAAAAACCAACATTGACTCGTGTAACTCACCTGTTGGTGAGAGTTTTTGTTTAGTGTTCATTCAGGCTCAGGGCCCATCCCTGAGGCAGCGTCAGTTCCCAGGTAGAGAGAGATGGGAGGAGAGTTCCCACCACGCTCTCTAACCGTTCTCACCATAGCTTATTGGTCGGACGTTGCCTCATCGCTGAAACACGACACTCCTCCAGCAGTGCAGGCAGGTGTGTGAGGCTGCAGGGCCGAAAGAGCTGGTAAGTGTGTGTGTGTGCCAGACACGAGGACAAAGAGATGTGTGAGGAGGAGGGTGATGAGCAAGTTTTACTCACGCTTTGTCATACCTTCAGACTCTCAAAGTATCATATGATGTCAATGTCAAACTTACATGTGTGAGGCGTCGTTGAGCACATTGTGTTTGGGAGCATTCACCTCATCTTTGCCTTTGTGTTTAGCAGCTGCTCCACCAACCCCAGGACAGGTGTACACAA
Source organism: Sander vitreus (assembly GCF_031162955.1). Lineage (NCBI taxonomy): Eukaryota > Metazoa > Chordata > Actinopteri > Perciformes > Percidae > Sander > Sander vitreus. The sequence goes on along the minus strand of NC_135861.1, from coordinate 14,586,504 downwards.
ACAGGGGATATTTTGCCAATACTTAGGCAAATTAGCCTCTTAAATCAAATGAATAAGGTTCCCACAGAACATTTCACAGTCACTGTTGCCTTAGAAGGGAGTTGGGAAAGAAAATTTTGTCCGTTTTTCTTTATTTCGGCTGACTAATCTGGAATTGTGACTTAAGTCTGACTTGAGTCCAAGTCACACGTTTCAAGTCTATACAGATCTGCTCACTGTCAGGAAATGCATTCATGACTTCATTTGTTATTTATTCCTTTATATTTGTTCTGTAAACAACAACAACACTTAAAAACAGCCACACACAACTAGCATTTCAGTACTCAGTACTTTTCTTCATCTTTTAGCATTTGAATGTAGACAGCAAATATTTGAAAATGCCAGCATGATTGGAAAATGTTCTCATGTAAATAGTTTTGGTTATTCATCTGCAAGAGTATGGAAAGGAGAAAACCATTTAATTAGGTTGACAACATGAGACTTGAGTTAATAATCCACGTATCCACGCTTCTTAATAATCCAATCTCAGAATGTGGATCAGTTTGTGAAGTTTCAGTTTTAGTATTGAGCAGGGAAATTTAAAAGCTGAACCCTTTAACTCTGAGCATTTCTGTGTGAAATGGAAAATGACTGTGGCATTGATGAAAATTGAAGCAACATTTGTCTTTGAAAACTGTGTGTGGCAAGGTGTGAGGTTGAACAGGTCAGTCATGCATTATCTCAGTTAATGCAGGTGTTTCTTTCTGAATGAGGAACAGGTATACCAAGATATGCGTGAACTTGCTCTGCACCTGTGAACGTTATGAACTCCTTGGTAGCTTCCTGAAGCTACTTCTTATCACAGAATGTCACTTTAGCAGCCCACAGTGACAACTGACTTCCTGGTGTGGGTTTCGACAAAGAATGGTTCTCATGCTTACTTGGCACTGGCAGGTCCCCACCTGGAGACATGTTTACTGTCACCTCAGTCTGACTGACAAGGAGCAATAACAGGTGAATGTTTTACCATTCACTGTCTTTGCCTTTTCCATTCAAGGTAAATAAAGGGATTTTTTTTGGAAATGTTGTAGATTTCAGACTTTATTCATTTTCATTGTTTCCTTGGTGGTTAAAACCTGCCTGAAGCTTGTGCCAGATTTGATTCTTGATAACTTGCAGGGGAACCGTTTACAGGTGTTGGGAGGTACTGCTCCAAATATGAAAATAATTGCATTGTGGGCAATGTAGGTGCCAGGTTTTGACAAGAAAGAAAAATGTGTGAAATAAAAAAATACGATATCTCTGGTACTGCTTTGTATGTTTTTAAGCAGTAATTTTTTTAAACTGTTCATCGTGAGTCCAGCAATGTTATAGGAGGCCAATGCTAAGTCTTTACAGTACTCTTTTAAGGAGATGTAGCCTCGTAACACAAGGCCAATATTTTTACTCTATTTTTACTCCATGATCAGTAAATATTATCTTTAATTATAGCTGAACAAAGTTGTTCTCCTTATGTTTAACAACTGATCTATCAGACTCCCTTGGTTCAGTGTATAGTTTACACCATGTAGTGCATTCAGGACACCTATACTAATATGACAAACCTATACTAAGAACAGAACTCAAGCCCAAATTGGTATAAAGGTAGTGGTATAAAATATATTTGCTGAATACAAAAGCTACCAACATGGATGTGAATTATTGAACTCCACTGTTTGTTTGCCTGTCACAAAACTTTAAGAATTAAGTGCATGTACCTATGTGTGTGTGTGTGTGTGTGTGTGTGTGTGTGTGTGTGTGTGTGTGTGTGTGCGAGGCTGCTGACGGGACGTGTCACTATCAGATCCACACATCTCTGGCTTCTGTCTCTGTCTGTTAATGTCTGTCAGTCTGCAAGTATGAGCCCGGCTGTGTGCCTGCTGGAACTGCGCATGTCTCTGTGTGTGTGTGTGTGTGTGTGTGTGTGTGTGTGTGTGCGTGCGTGCGTGCGTACGTGCGTGCGTGCATGCATGCATGTGCGTGTGTGCGTGCATGTGTGTGTGTTGTGTGTGCGAGGCTGCTGACGGGACGTGTCACTATCAGATCCACACATCTCTGGCACTGTCTGTGTTGACACTCTGCCCGAAGGGGAACGAGTCTGCAGAGGTTGAGGAGAGCAGCGGTTTCCCACGGCTGCTGCTCTCAGCCTCGGCCCTGCCTCTGCATTCCAGGGCTGCCAGCGCTCTGTAAATGTTTGGACAGCCTTGAACAAATAACACACCTTGAAAGGCACAAGCACAAGCCCTCTCTCCCTCTCTGCACACCCTTTCTCTTCATCCGCCTCCTTAAGCTCACATTGCTAACACCCCCAACCCACCCAAACCACAAATCTACCTCCCTCGCAGCCACCCGCCCAGCTACTGCCACTCTCAAACTTTCCCAGCTTAACTCTCAAGCACAAATAAACACCAACCTGTACTGTGTTACTAGTATACACTTGCATATATAAACATAATATATACACCTGTGTATATGTAAATAGACACATACCAATTATATCGTGACAGCAGTGCCGTAACTGTTTTAACTTTTGCAGGACTATCTTCACACTCACAAACTTTTTAGAGCTTTAGGAGAAATACATCTTTGTAATGAAAATTACATTTTTTCACAGATGCCCCATAAAATGCATTTAATGGACCCCAGATGCATTTTTTTTAGTTCATGATTTATAGGTACCGCATATTTATAAAATTATGGCATCTTTCAAATTATGGAAAAATTAGGTTCAGTCCAGGAAGCAGCTTCCAACCTGGCTGGACACATTTGGCAGTGTTCATCAGTGGGAAGCCAGTGAAGGATTCTGCCCAGTTTCCTTGGAATTATGTCCTAGCCCGCATCCCACAACTTATGATAAATGCCAAATTTCTCTGCCAATGCAGGAAGTAATGTGCCCTTTATGCAGCAAAGGCAGAAAGCAATGATGTGGAGGACGGGGTGCAGGATTTACATGTAATGTCTGACTTTCATGCAGGAGACCAGAGTGTGTGCCCCATAACAGACCTGCAATTAATGTTTGTCTTTTAATTAACTGTATCATTTTTTATTTTTTTATTTAACCTTTATTTAACCAGGAAGGCGGTTTAGAACTAGTTCTCATTTGCAACGATGACCTGGCCAAGAATAAAGCATAAGCGTGCAAGACAACATACAGTTTCACATACAATAAAATACAAGAAACAGAATACAATACAATAGGCTACATAAAGTGCAGATTAGGTAGGCAATACAAAGGGAGGTTTAAGTAAGTCGGAGGATATGCAAAAGTGAATAAGGTAATAACAACACAATATACATGAATAGACAGTCTGTAACATTGCTGAGATGTAGTGAAGAGTCAATATACAGTTAGTGCAAATAGTGGTCTGGTTAGTGATGTAGGTTAGTAATAATAATATAGTAGTAACATAGTAGTAACCATGACCTTTCCCCAACATCATCCATAAAGTAGTTGCCATAATTCCAAAATGTTGGTACTGGATGTAAAACAGTGTTGTCACTGAACATATCCTGGGATTTTGCTGTATCGCCCAATATTGACGTTCTTGTCTGGTGATAGGCTTGTTACAGAATTGGTGACTCCTGCTGGTTGGTCTGTCTCCACACTCTGTAGGCCAACAATGGGATTTGCAGAAACACGGATTGCTGCAGGATGAATTGTCCATTTAACACAGGGAGAAACAAAGGAAGGTAACACAGGGCCCTCGTCAATATTTCCTATTAGGCACATTTTGCAACATTTTGTGACATTGTACATAATTTTTTTTTTAAAGGTATAATTGGGCTCTACAAGTCCCCTTATGAACCTGGATCTATTTTGGTTTTTACATCAAACTCATGCAGAGTGAAAAGACATTTTCCAAAAAAATCCCCATTAGGAAAAACAGTCATCAGTCATAAATCAGTTTATGTTGTATTCTGTACAAAATCTGCAATGACAATTTGGGGAATGTTCAAGCCTATAACACTCAGTTATTGCAACCATGAATATATAATGTAATATGAATGCTCCAATAGAGGACACAGGATTCACTGAAGTTAAAAGAGCACTTAAATTCAGTCCGATATGAACATTAGCAAGAGTTTGTACTGCTTAATCTGATAAGGGAAAAAGTTTGAAGTGCAGCATGCAATGTTTTGATACACACATTCACCCCCAACAATCCCTCAACACACACACAGTGTTTACATGACCTCCAAACCACAAAAAAACTTCCTGTCAAAGAGGGGATGTGAACATGATGACAGTTCAGAAGCTCGTTTAATGAGCTACTCATCATAAAACAAAAATACACTTCAAAAAAATAAAAGAAATAATGACTCCTCCCAAAAGTCTTCATAATATACCCTGGTGATTAAGACATTCAAGCTACTGTGACTCAAAACATCCATGTCATTAGGATTAATGTCTTCATAATGTAGCCAATTGTCAACCAGGCCCTCCCTCACAGAGTATGTGAACAGCACATTCATTGGGCATCAAGCTTGATGAGCAATAACATGGCACGATAATAGCGAGGCTGACCCAGTATGAATTCCCACACAACCACCCACACGTGCACCCTGATGTCTGCCAGCAGCTGTGGAATCTGGAGTTCCTTGCTCATAGTAAATCCCATGAAACATAACGCAGGACAACTTCCACTGCACTCCTCGGGCAGCAACCACTCAAACGCGGCTCTGTTTTCATTGTGGGGAGGCCTCAGGCTACATATTTCTGTAATTTGGCTTTTATGCTCAGCAGTTTTGCAGCTGTGATGACATTTGGGTGTCGCCCCCCTGTTTCTCACGGTCTTGCTGCCAACGCTGCTCCGGCCGCTGGTCGTCAGCCAAGACTGAGGTCTGTGTGTCAGCCCCCACTTCTTGTGTACACATGAACACTGAAAGAACGTGCTTTTGAAAAAAAAAAAAATATTCCTGGCAATTTTCTCTGGGTCAGTTTTCCAAACTGTAGCTCAGTGGTTTCAGGGGGAGGAAGGGTGTCAGAATTACAGCACATTTAGGTGGTTCATATAACTGATAATGATGATGTTTTTACCTTTGACATTTCAGCTTCTGTCAGCTTTAAACTTGTTGAAATATTCAGCCTGTTGTGGTTCTTTACTTTTTCCATTCATGTACACATTAAAACATTTTACGTGTCATTTTTAATGTTGTTTCTATAATTTTCTCTTATCCTCTTCTTGAATTAAGCAAGTGTTGAATCAGTTTTATCATTCTTTTACCAGCCTTGAATACAAGCATAACTTGTAAAACTTGCAAAACATTGCCAAGACGGGCCGACTTGTATTGGCCCAAAAAACAACATATGTGGACATTGTATGCTTGGTGGGCTAAATGAGGCCAGTGAAATCCAACCACAGGAAGGCAGAGCTAACATTTCTCCAAGAATACCCACTGTGTACTGAGTGCAGGATATTAGCTGTGTTACTCCAAATAATCACTTTTCTGTCTTGTCTTCCTCTATAAAATAATTTTCAGCGGGCAGGGAAGGAGCAGGTTTGGGTCTCAGGGGGGTGATAATGTTGGGTGTTCCCCACAGTCGCCCATGCTTGTTCTCAGCTGTCCTCCTGGAAACCTCGGTCCAGCTGCTGCCCATTACACCAGGAATGTATCCTTGGGTCACATGCCAGGAGTGTGGTGGCACATTATTAACAGAGTGACCACTCGTCCGGGCCACTTGTGAGTTATTAACATGGCACACTCAAATCCTTCCCATGCCCCTCAGGTCCCCCTCCTTTAACCGCCTGCTCTGACAGCAGCTGCCGGACTCTTGGTTTCCCAGAGTAATGGGAGCAGGGAGTGTGTCAGCATGTGTGTGTGTGTGTGTGTGTGTGTGTGTGTGTGTGTGTGTGTGTGTGTGCGTGTGTGTGTGTGTGTGTGTGTGTGTGTCTCAGGGTGGGGACTTTATGGGGTCATGGTATCTGATTAATTGGTCAGATATGCATACCAACAGTTCCTGTTTTGTCGGTCACAGTTTAGGCTGATTTGTCTAATCGCTTGACATAGCTGGGATTTTATGTCTGAGCAAAATGCTGGAAACATTATCACTTACCAACAGTCTAGGGCACACGTTGTCTGCAAAAAGTCAATCAATCAATTAGTGAATTGATTATTTTAGACTTTTTTTTAGACATATAAGAGAAAGATAAAAGAAAAAAGTTTGAATATTTCAGACAAAGATTTTATTAAAAAGGGCAGAAAGGACACACAGTGGAACTGCACAAACTTTCACATGTTGTGGAGAAGGAAAAAACCTTTCATTGACTGGATGTGGTTGTGAATGAAACAAGACATTTAGAGCCACTGAATGTGATTCACTTCCATTACCTTTGATGGTGCAGACACCATCAAAGGTAACGGAAGCTCTGAAGTGCTTTTAAAATGTCCATGGAACAAAAATAATTACTCTCATTTTTTAGGCCATCTTTTTGAGAATGCACTCAGTATGGAGCCTCTGGCTGAATGTACAACACAGAATTTAGAAGTCCATTTATTTTCTCTGATCACCCGCATGTGAAACAGGTTTGTCACTGTTTGAACCGACTTGATTGGTAGAATGTAAGGACTCCACTCATGTGGCTGTGTGTGAGCCAGAGAGTGTGTTACAAGGCCCAAAAGCTTGCGGACGGCAGTTTTTCTTTACATAGTTTCTCAACATATTCAGGCAGTGAGCACCTGGGCGGATCATTTTGGCCCTAATGATATGGCCTGACAACAAAACAACCCAAAAGGTACTTGAGGAAGTTTTTTGGAGCCTGGGCCTAATTACAACACGAGACAAAAAAATCAAACCGCCCAGCACTTAATTGGCTTCTTTTCTTTTATGGTCCTATACATGACCATACAATCATGAGATGGAGGCAAACAAAACCCTTGCTCTCTCCTTGACCCAAAATACTCCTCTAATTGCCACTGCATGGTCAGCTACAGCTGTAGGTAGACTATCCTATAGTAGAGCACCCGAAATGTACACACATCACTATAAGATAAACATTCAAGATACATCGGGGGAAGAATGTTATTATTTCTATACTTTAGTATTACGGGCTTATTACCTGAAGCTTAATATTATTGCAACATTGTATCTACGTAGGTGTCACGTTGGTTAGTTTTTCCAACACCAAAATATGTGCAAAGAGTCAGATGACAGGAAGGTTGGTATGCTTTCATGTGAGTCAAACCACTTCCCTGATGCAAGAGGTACTGCAAGCTGGTATTTTTTCCATTGTTATGCTCTGTAAGTTCCCTCTAAATTCAATGCATTGTATCCATAAAAATGTGAAGTAATTCACATGAATCCGAGCAGGCCTACAAAGGTACAGTGTGTCGTTGTCTCGTCCTCATTTGTCCTCCATTTTCTCTCTGTGCTTGCAGTCAGAAATGTGTGATTTCTCTGCACTCTTTGGTTGAGTGTTTCTCTGGCTTTATGCGTCTGCTGTCGGGGTCATGACCCAGCAGCACATTCACATATGTGGCATCAGCCCGATGGCCACATGCCAGAGCACTGCTCCGCCAGCAAGACGACCAGCAGGCATGTGCAGACAGACACAGCGATGACACAGCATGATGTCCATGTATCAGGTGGCCGAATTTTGGAGAATTCTGGCGGAGACTGGGCGCTATTAGTAAATTAATCATGACAGTTCAGCAACTTTGATCATGAGGGAGCTGGATCAAAGATGTGAAGAAGAAGAAGAAGAAGAAGAAGAAGAAGAAGAAGAAGAAAAATAGGACAGTTTTGTCATACTGAATCTCTATGCGAGGACATGCAACACTCAATCACTCCTTTAGCTTCGATGAATACCATTCACAGACAGACAAGTGGAAGAGCTGTTAGTGGTTCTGTGTGTGTGTCTGTGTGTCTGAGTCACATTGAGGCCACCATGTGGGACCCTCTTTCCCTCGCACGGCTGCTTCTAATCTCTGACCCCCATCAATAAGATGCATTCAGAGTCCATCAAACAGACGAGCTGCTGCACAGCCAGCCGAGCACCGCTGGGGGGAGAACCATGGGAAACACTCTTAATTGTCCCCCAAACCTTTTTAAAGAATATTAAGCTGCATTAGCTGACCATGAGCCTTTCTTCGTGGGGCTTTCTTCTAGAGTGGGCTACAGCAGCCCACTCAGCCAACAGGCCATTAAACGTGACAGGTCTTTGTGAAGAACAGAGAGACAAACTCCCAGGAAGGTGCAGCTAGCAAACCCCTACTTAAATAAAGGGGAGGCTAACAGGTTAGCTAGTCTTGCATCTGGTTTATATCAAGCTCTCTGTGCTGCCTGACTCGCTCCTGCAGCCTCAGATCTATTAGGGGCTATTAAGCATCCCAGTGGAGTGTCTACACTGCTAGCCATAACTCTGGCAGTGTAGATCCAAACAGACTCAATATTGCAGGATCATTAGAGGTAAGATTTTCCTGCTTTAGTGATGTCATTCCTGCACTACAATGCATCCTCCTATTGGCAGTGCAACATATCTCATTTGGTGGAAAACACCTTCAGTAACAACATAATATTTCAAGGGCCTCATTCTATGTATTAAAGAACAATGTTGTCCAAAAAAAACCCAAAAATAACATATTTCCTTACCTACCTCTGGTTTCATCTACCCATACCAAACGTTATTTCATTTAATATGACCAGGATTTGAGAGAACCTACTCTGAGTTTTCTGTTGCCATCCTGGACAAATGGACCAATTAAAGTAAAGCTATCTGCATGGCTAAATACCTCATGGTAAGTGAGTTTATAGTTTTTTTTCATAACATGGGTGAAATGACCCTTTAACCTGCTTATTAACAAATGGAAGCATATGTAAAAAAAAACAAAAACAATATTTTCTGTATACAATGTTGTAATTTTGAGTTTTGGTGACGGTTTTGAATACAGCTTGTGATGTATGAAGTCATTTTGTTGCATATATGTTTTCCATTCCATACCTACAACAGTAATATTGTCTATACATACATAACATTTCCATGGGTTCATACACAATTAAGGTCACTGTAGCATGAACTTGAATTCAGTCTGCAGTTACAATTAAAGCCTTTGCAAATCTTTCCAAAAGATATTTCTTTGTTTTGTTAGAAGTGAATTGTATTATTCCAGGTCCCTGACCCAGTCGTTCTCTTGGGCATGGCTATATTGTCCATCAGATTAGCCACATTACGAAGACTTTATAAGCTTGGATGGAGTGAGCCATGTGTTAAGGTTGGTGTTAAGCTGCTGCGCCCTTGTTGTGCTCAGGCCTGAACTCACATCTTAGCTCTGAGTGACACAAGAGGATTTAAAGGGAATGGCCGAGCATTCAGGAAGGTTTCACATTTATTAGAGGGGTCAAGTATTCTCTGAGGCAAAGCATTTATATTTAGCAGATGAGTACAATAAAAGACCAAGGGCCAGATGCATAAAACTCTATGCATATTCAAGACAATACTCTTGGAAAGTGAATGACTTAATGAGAAAGATGTCTTTATTTTATGTATGTTTTGCCAGAGAGTAGAAGATAAAACTGGTCTGAACAAGAGCCAACTTGTTTGCTCAGTAAAATTGGCTTATTTAATTTCATTCTTATCTCTTCACCTTAAACACATAACCAGTGACTTAAACACATTTACTTTCCACCAGATGTTGGATTGACTGCACTTTTACAAATGTAAAAGCTAAATTCCGTCCATCATTTCACTCATTCTATGTCTAAACAGCTCACTATGACCTTTTGACATCATTACTCAAAAACATCAGCAAATGTCCTCTTTTTGGGTCCTAAACATGGCATATGTTACATAGAATGGGCCCTCCATTAAAGCAGTTAGGCGCTAAATAGGCAGATCCTGGATGAGGAGCCAGAACGAGTGACCCCCCCCTGCCCCCCCCACAACCAACCAACCACCACAGTTCATATCAGCCCACTGAAAAAGGATTCATCACTTTGTCATCCTTAAAATAGGTTTTTATTTATGATAATTAATAACAACCTATGAGGCTGAAAATCAGTGTAGGCTGATGAGATTGGGATGAATGTGTCTGTTTGTGTGTGAGTCTATGCAGAGGGAGTGAGCACTGACGGTCAGGAATGGGCAAGGCCTTCTTGTTGGCGATACAAAGCCGTTGCTGTGCAATCAGCTCTGTGTAAAATCGTCGCTCTGTGGTCCTCACAAAGGCTCACAAAGGCAGGGGGCTGGTGGCTGGGGTGGGAGTGCGGCGGCACAGCTGTGAGCAGAGCCTACACATCCCTGCTCAATATAGGCCCTCCTCATATCTGTAGCAACTTGGCCCCTGCTTCCGCCAGGCCCCGGGACAATGGAGGCCCTCGGCAGACCCCTTTGTTGCAAAAGAGTTCCTTTTTAGCTTGAATCTTAAATATTTCATTAGGCCTCCTTTGCCCCGCTTTCTTTTTTTCACTTCCATTTTGAAGAGCATCACCAGGACCTCTCTTTCTCCCCCTTCACTTTAGTAACGCCCTGAAGACAACAAAGGATCTCTTCCATAACTGTTTTTGGAAGCTGCTGTTACTCAAAACCAATCAGTGTTTAAAATTAAACAGAGGAAAAGGTATGTGCTACCTTATATCTATATATTTAGAAAAAGCATTCATGTAAATAGAATCTCAAGGGCTTTCTGACTTCGTTCTTCCTTCTCCTAAGGAACACTTTACAGCCTCTCAGCATAGTCATGTAACACAAACACACTGTTTGTATTGCAAATTTGTATATGTGTGTTAATATGTATATATCTTGTCTTATATTTTTACTCTTTTTGCTCATTGCTTTTTTAAACATATTCAGATCTTATGTTTTTATCTGTATGCTTTTATGTTTTGTGTGGCATTTTGTTAAACAACTTTTTTTTTATATACTGCGCCTGAGGACACATTTCTTTTCATTTCAACTGTAATAAACTTTGAAAATTTTAAACTTGAATTCACCCAAACATTATGATGTGGGTGCTCCTTCCAAACTGAACTAAATTCTTGTATCTATATGTGGATGTAGTTTGATCATTTATTCTGATGGGCTTTTACTTATAAATGGTTTTGTGATTTAAATTAATTAATTTTTAATTAATATTTACTTTACTACTACAAGCACATTTTATATATATATATTTGAATAAAATAATGAATAATGGAGTCTATCCCCCAAATTAGGACTTTATGCACCAGTTTAATTGTTAAATCAGGAGCAAATAGTTTCCAGTGAAGTGAATGAACATTTGAGTACATTGACCCTGATAATAAAAGTTGAATAAGGGAACTTTATTGAAATTCAAATATATTCATGGCATATGGTCACATTAGCAACATTGAGTGTCATCATTAAGTGTTGAAGTCACAAGCTGCTGGGTGTATTAGGAGGGCCACACATAAATTCCACATATAGAAGAGGTGACCAAATACTCCCATCCAAATATTAAACACTTGTTAATAACTTTTCCGGCCCGGCAACAGAACTTCTGTCACGATGGATAAAAAGGGCTGAAAAGGACTTGTCTTTGTGCTAAGCCTTAAACTTGCGTGATTGGACAGAGTGACAAAAAGAAGCTTTTGTTAAAAAAAAGAAGAAGGGGGGGTTGATTTATCCAACACTTCAAGAGACCCTAATGAATAATTCAGTGTTATCATTCAACTTAATGCTTGATTATGTTTTTCTTCTGTCTTCACATGTGAGGGACCTCGACAGATAGGGGGTAGCATGCAAGGGCACATAGGGGGAAGTAATGTGCACACAAGGACAAAACAAGAAGGCTGCAGTGCAGTCTCTCCGCTGTCAGCTTGATAAATATAATGTGTCACCAATTAAAAACTCATTGCCATTCTTTAATTCCACCAAGGCCTTGTTAACCACTGCATGGCACTGAGGCTGCTAGAGTAGCCACAGCCTCTGCGACCAGCACCTCATAATAGAGGCCCCTGCTTTCCCATCATTTTAAAACTATGGCCCTTCCCTTTGGCATGTAAATAAGACATTCATTGGGCAGCACTTTTCCGATAGAAAAAATGACCATCGATGTCTTTGATTTTCATTTTTTTTTTTTTTCTGGGAAAACAAAGAATTCTATAGTTTCAGATTTTTATTCAAAAAAACCTTTTTTGGGCCTTTCTTTGGGAGCATTCTTATGGTAATCATGTTGACTCAACTTTGTGCAACGTGGCTATACAACGCATATGAACCCTAGCAGGAGTCCATTACAAAAATACCATTTAGCAAGCTGTTTCTGTGAGAAAGTCAAATGTTTAAGGGGCTTTTTTGTGCCGGTTGGGCACAAGGGTCCCAGAGGAGCAGCAGGAGTCCTTTGGAAACTTCAGTGAAACTAAAGGCCTCTCAGGTCTGAGATACTTCCCAGCTGAAGTCAAAGTGTTGAAAATGCAGAAAAGCCTAACCAAATGTCTAACTCCCTGTCAACCATGACAGCTGCGCTGTTTAGCAACTTCTTCTCAAACACTGGATAAGTGGATGTCAGTAACCTTTCCAAACACATCTACCCAGGCACAAATACAAATTATTTTCATTTTGAAATTATTCCATAAAATGTGAATGGATATTCTTGCTGAACGAAACAAATCATATAGTCCTAAGGCCATCATCAACATGGCTAAAATAAAGACCACTTGATAAAGGTTAAGAACGTTGTTGACTGTCGGTAGGAAACAGGAAATGAATAGCAGTCTTCTGTGTTGAAGTCCAAAGCTATGTTGTTGTCTCCTACAGCCTCTAGAGGGCTTTTGTCATATTCAGAAATTTGTTGAAAGAACTGATGCTATCATTGTTCTTGCGAGGGAAGTCTCGCAGCAAAACATAACTAAAATTCAAAATGAATTGATTTTATGTGCTTAAACTTAAAGCACTTAATGAAGTTCACAACATTAACAACAAAAAACTTTGAGGCGATAAAAGGCTTTAGCGATCACAAAGAGAGAGTCTGGTGTCTACACTGTTTGTTGAGTCACTCTTTGAGTCAGATTTCCTTCTCCCACACACCTTTTGTGTGACACACTGTCCTCAGCAGTGGGAAAGAATCCAGATTTGGAAACATTTCTAAGTGGTGAATTGTAGGAATTCAGAGGTCACTCTCTATGTCCCCAATCAAGCCCATTTGAACAGTAATATTGGAATGCAAAATATTCCATTCAACACTAAATGAGCCGGGTCATCCTGGACACATTAAAGCCCCGAGTAGAAAGTAAAAAGAATGAAGTATATGAACATTTGAGTGAGCGCAAGTCTCCCACTTCAGCCCCCCTATAACCCACCCTCCTCTTCCTCCTTCTCTCTGCCCGCTCATTATCCCTGTCACACGGGACCAGGGCCCACTTGGCACAGCCTTATGGACTTAATTGAATTAGACATACCCGCTTGTTTAGGCATTGTGTGGTGGCATGAGAATCTCCCAGCCATCTCCATGAAGACAGAAGAAAAGAGAGGCATCGGCAACACTTCATCGGCAAGATCTGAGAGTTGGAAATTCTCAGGGATGGAAGGGCCGCCATGAAACGAAGGACCACCAGTGTCCCATTGTGCCCCGGCTCAGTGCCAAGTGCAGAGTGGTACTCGTCCAGGGGTGTCACTTCATTTAACCATGCGGTGTGGCAAAATTCCGGCATCTAACAAACTCTGAAACCCTCTTGTTACTGGTAATATATACATAGCAATACATAGTTTTGGGGGAATATTCATCCTGACATGCTGCATCGATTGGATATGACTTCTAAATTGAGTTTTTCAATTTAAGCTTTATCTTTTTTTTTATCTTCACACACTGAAAAATTTTAAAATCATATTTGGTCTCACTCACCATCAGTGATCAGGGATCGTCGAGATGAACATGAGTGATCAATATTACTTATGTTACTCCAATATTAGGCCCAGCCTCAGGGTCTGGTTCACTTTTTTTGTGATTAACAATTTATTTTTATTTTTTTTAACAAAGTACGAAACATACAACACGCAACATGAACAAATCCCCCTGTCATCACCACCCACCCAGACAAAAATCAAGAAAAGATGACACAGTAACCACAATATTCCAGACCATTCAAAGTAGACAATAACCATAAACCAAATAAACATATGTATGAATGACAAAACCATGAACCCATTATACACATCTCTTCCCCGCACAAAGCTTCCCAGAAAGCTCAGGTACTGATGAGGCGCACCCCCACATTGCGTGACATAGTTTTAATATTACCACAGATTCTGTCCCACTCCTCATCATCCAGTGTAATACTCAGATCCCTTTCCCATGTCTTTTTGAGGGCTGTCCAGGCTCGATCCCCCAGGTTCTGCATAAACATAAAATAATACCCAGAAGCCTCATGACCTTTTTCATATTTCAACAACACCTTATCTAAACATTGTGGTGCCTTCGGGGCTGATGAACTGGATCCCAAAAAAAAACACTAACACATGGCGAAGTTGCAAATATAAAAAAATGACACCTAGGGATTCCAAATTGCTGTACCACATCCTCAAAGGATTATAATTAATATGCCACCGAGATAAAGATCCCCCAGTCGGGATAGATTTTCAAAATCTTAAATTTTTTCCCACAACACGTCGACCTCTCTCTTGCTAGAGGCAGGATCATCCTGTCTTTCCCTCTCGGCCGCCTCTAAGCGCTCGACGCGGCTCTCAAACAACAATGGAGTGGTGAATTTCCTTCAGACATTCTAGCTCAGCAGGGGTTTTCTCTAGTACTGCGAATATTTTACCAATATCTGCCAACGACATGTCATTAGCCTGTTGCTTTTCTGCCACGATCACAGCAGCGGCGCCATTTTGACTCTTTTCAGCCGCGTCTCCACCACGGAGCATATGCTACTTAATGTCTCCACCGGCCGCTAACTTTTTAGATTTTGACATTTTCGGCATCCAGAATGGTTCTCTTCCCGGCTGCGCACTGATATCTCTGGTCAGAATCTTGAAAAAGATACAGCAGTGCACTCTACGGAGCTCGTCCTTCACCCAACTAGTTCACCATTATGTCACGTGACAACCACCTGGTTCACTTTTTAACTGTGAAAAATCCCATGCATAAAGGCCTACACCACAAAAACAAATTAAGGTAATTAAAGAGGAGTAAAATCAATCAAACAACATTTTTAGTTTGATTGATTTGGGCGGTATAATCATGTTAGCAAAATACTAATCCTGCATGCATCTTCAGGTCACTAAAACATATCATTTGCAGTGTTTTATGCTAAAATAGCCCATATTAGCCATCTGTAGTGGTGCTTGCAAGGTTCTTCTAAAACCATTCTATGCAGCTATTGACACCAGCAACAGCACTCAATGTGTCAGCTTAACCCTCTGACTCCTACCTTTTCCAGCCAGTCTTCGAGCTGGCTTTAATGTCAAGAGTCTGTTGCTTTGTGATTAGAGATTTTCTTCTCCTTTTCTTTCTTTTTTGCTTTAAAATGGAAAGAAACCTCTTCTGATGTGATTGCCCTTTTCCATTTATCTAGACAGAGTCTAAACGGAGGTTGTACAAGGGGATGCCTAGGCGCTGTCACTACATAACGTCACCTCCCTAACCCCAGGGGTCAGAGCCAGATTGACACCATAACCCACAGCCCTGATCCTCCTTCAGCCTCTTTAGAGGTGCACCCGGCCAGCAGTAATGCAGCCCGCACTTTATTCATTTGGAGATCAGCCGAGCTGAAAAGATAAGCTCTGAATAATTGGAGCCCACAGACCACGAAGAATCTGATGGGATCTTCGAGTCTTTAACTTTTCTCCCTCTCTCTATACCATCTTATAACTGGAGGACACCCCTTGTTAGATCCAGGCAGCCAGATGGGCGAGAGAGGAGTGGGATGATCTGTGGTGCTTTAGAGAGAGGGATGACACTGGCTGTAGGGACCTGTCACTCACGTGCAGGGGGAGTGAATGTGGAGCTTAATGAATCTTCCACAGCCACCAGTGGACAAGCCGCAGCTCTGTGTGGACACCAGACAGCCAGACAGTACACCATCCTGCCTCCTTTTCAGTCTTTCTTTTTGCCTCTCCCATGGCCTATTTCCTTCTGGCTAAGTACCTAAGCAGATCATTTCATTTTCGTGTGATTTGACTGTAATTCCTTTACTTGGTGGCTTTTGTTTTAAAAAGGAATACATTTCAAACCAAATATCAAGGAATTTAGAAAATGTACATTTAAAATACAAACAACAAAATATTGTTCACACTAGGTGGTCCTGGGTGGCATACCAAGAGTTTATGACAAACTGTCGAGCTGCGGTGCCATATGAATATCCCTTCAAGACACGAGATAACTCGTTAATAGAGCAGTCAAATTTCTCTGGGAGGTGGGACACTGCAAACAATAACACTTGAAAACGAGGCGGTTTGCTACTGTGGCTGCTGTAGTTAATCATCCCACTGTCAAATTAGCAGTCCCCCTGCCCTGCATGGAAGACACCACAGCACATAGACAGGGCATCGTTAGCTGCACTGTGCAACAAAGAGCTAGCAATGGGGAGGCTGCAGCAATACTGGTAATGTCAGGTCCTGGGTCAGCTTGGTCCAGAGCCAGTGGAAGCCCATGCTGCGCTCTGCCTGTCCGGTGTTGTCATAACAGAGCAGTTTTACTGTATGAGGCCAGAGGGAAGACAAGACCGGCTGTAGCCTCCTGAGGACAGACAGAACAACAGGACCACACACTTATTTCTCTTTAACATCAGCAGCAGTTTCTCTTCCCTTTCACATGTTCTTGTTTATGTCATTGCTTTTAAAATATTACTGATCACTGTTAAAGCTTGTCTGGGTCTGGCTCCAAGCTAGAGCAGAGATGTTGACCTTATATGAGCCAGTTCGCAACCTTAGATCCTCAGGTGGGGCCCTTCTGGCCGTTCCAAAATTGTGGTTTAAGGTGACTGCTTCGATTTTTCCAACAGGGCCCCTCGACTAAGAATGACCTGCCTGGGGAGAATCAGTGAACTCTTTAAAATCCCTTTTTAAAACCCATTTTTATAAACTTGCTTTCATGTGGCTTTGATTTTTATTACTCTTTATTTTTATTCATTTATTTTATTTTACTTATTGATCCTGCTTTTGCCTTGCTTTGTCTGTCAAAGCACTTCATAAACTCTGTTTTTAAAGGTGCTATATAAATAAAGTTATTATTCTTATTATAATTATTATGTTCTGACTTAGACCTACTAGGTGTAGCAACGTACACAACAAAGTGTATAGTGCAGCTGAAAAGACTGCCAGAGGGGCTGGAAAGTTACTTCCGAGTAATTAATCAGTTAGTCAATAGTTTTAGTTTTGTGAATTTATCAATCAATCATCAAAATAATTGTGATAACTTGGTATAGATAATCCCAGTAAATGTCATTTGTTTCTCCCAACTGCAACTCCTCAACTTGTTTTTCTACAAAAACAGATCACTGATTGCTGTAATTATAGCATACAGGATGATTGTTATATGATAATAAAAATAAGTGAAGTAGCATGAATGTGTGTGTTGACAAGCTGTGCAGCAAGCTCCTTTAATTCTAGACACTTACATTCCTGCTGTTTTTCCCCATTTGTTGGCCTGTACTTTAACAGAGGCCAGGCATTGTGAAACATAATAATCCTGATTATTACAAAAACATCAAACATCGCACAAGACTTCAAACCGAATCCAATGGCATGATAGGCTCAAACAAATCTCCAGCCATCAAGTCAAGCAAAATATTTTCTCTGCCCAATCACGAGGGCACAATGCTTCCTGTCCTGGAGACAGTGTCACCCAATGGCTCTTTCTTTTCCATCAAGCGTGTTTCCTGTGTTACAGGGCATTTTATAGAGAACAATAATAATCCATTCTCACATGAAGCACTCACTCATGCATGTCATGTTTACAGTATTTAAAACAGCTGACAGAGCAGAGAACATCGGCGTAACTTGGACAGGAAATTTGATTATTGGTCAGGGTATCTGTTGCTCTGGAAGAAACTGATAAAAAGAGATAAGGATTTCCTGTTTGTATATCTCTAGTGGATAAGTGCAATATACAACTGGCCTTTCATACGGTTGATAAAGTAATAGGATGCTAAATATCTAAATTATAAAGAAGCACAGGGAGCAAAGACACAAATAGACATACAATTAATTGCACACCACTGTATTTTATTTGATTATCTTGAGTGAACATTTTATTACTAAAATTGTCATAGATAAAAGGATTTTCTTATTGGCTCAACATTCCACCATTTTAAAGTGTCCTTTAACCATTTGACTCAGAGTCAGTAATGAATAGATTTCTAGTGCAGACAGCTGAAGTGGTGCTGTATTATAAATCAATGACGGTTTGTAATTCTCTTCATTTAAACAAAGGACAAACGAATAAAAACCCATTAAGATGACATGTGAATTGGCAAACAAACTGTTTAATTTGTGTCTGCTGTGTGAAAGGGGCTTTCCGTCCGTGGGCCTGGGGGCAGCCCAAATTTACATTTGATTGGAGTTTAATGGCCCATGCCCGCTTTTTCTGCACAGTCACTATGGCGACCAAGCTTTTCTCAAGATTTTCAACAGACTAAAATGTCCTTTTTTTGTCCATTTGAAATGTGTCATGCGAGCCAAATGGGGCTGGGGCTTGTATGTATCAATTTGTTTCTGTTGCGGGGCCCACACTAGCCCTGCAATGAATATATGGGCCATTGAATCCCAGCACACAATAGCCACAGCTGATGCGGTTGCCACAGAGACACGCCCACACAAAAGGTCGGAATGATGACATATGGTCCAAACCTGCCCAGTCGGTGGACCCCCAATAGGCGGACTGCATTGATGGACAAAACCCCACGTTAGCCATTTATCCGTGCCTACTCATTTCATGGTAAGATAAACTTTTTAGAACGTTTCCACAGCCCATGCACAAGAAGTAAACGGCTGGTGAAAAAGCCACCATGTAAAGTGGGGGGAATTCATCATTAAGTGATTAACAAAGGCTTCTTTACCACCTGCTTCTACATTAATACGGACATTAAAGGCCCCTCTTTTTGTTTAAGGTGAAAGAGAAGCGATTGAGGAAAAAAGCATGAACTTAAAGACATAATAGAATGAAGCATATGTCAGTACCTTCAACATCCTCTGACCCAAAACTCTTCATATGCATGTGAGTTTTTATTTCTGTTGCTTCTGTGTTTATTGTACTATGTCCACTATAAGGAATTTGTTTTTGCTCAGGAATGTTATTTTTTAGGTTTATTATATGAAGTACTTGTATTGTTGTCAGATACAGAATTTGGAACATTTTAAATTATAAATAAGTTGTTAATGAACTTTTTCAACATGTTCCAGAAGTGCAAAAGTTGGTGAACTGTCCACCTTGAAAGTAATTATTTATCAGAATCTTCCATATAAAAAGAAATCATGTTCTGTGTGTTGTAAACTGTATCGTTTGTTTATAGTCAGCATGTTTACACTGTACAATGTTTGTGTTTTTCTTGCAGATTTCCTACAAGTTTACATGTAGAAAATGTTTTTGAAAAAAAATATGATTTGTTAAAATCTAGGCCTTTATATCCAGGAAGAAAATAAACAGCCATAAAGGATTACACATTTGTGCAGCTGATATTTGGTATCTTTGTTGCTACATTAACTATCAGCTAAGATAGGACAACTGCACAGGAAGCGCCTGAGTCAGCTGTGACACCTTCACATTGTGTGCTGCAATTGAGAATGTGTGAAAACTAGTTAGCAAGCTAAACGTAATAGATAAATGGTTGAAACAGTCAGCTCCTGTAATTTCAAAGGGTGGTGGGAATGCAAACTTGATCAAACCTACTGAAAAAAGAGAGACCACACATAATCAACAAATCCAAGAACACTAACTTTATGTAATTAATATTGTGCAATAACATTCAGTTTAAAATCAATTTAAATGGTGGTATATTTATGGTGGTACATTACATCATAGTGGTGCTAAATGAGTAAGTAGAAATCTATGTGAAAGTGGCCAAAATAAGGTAAGACAAACATTTTACAACTTAGATAATTTATGTTTTCCTATATGGGTTTCTGGGTTTCTTGTCAAAGTAGTGAGATGTCAGTTATGATCTAATGAGGATCTGGTAGTTAAGATAAAAGATAAAGATAATCAGCACTGTGACATCATCACAGACCTGCCAATTGTTTAAGGGGAAAACCCTCAGAGAAGAGGCGTGTGGAGAGGCCTAATTCCATTAGGAAAGATAAGCAGTGTGAACAAGACATTTAGGAGTTGACCCGTTTCATTACTCACCACTGAAATATGTGATGATGTCATTACAGGCTTTGTATAATGGGAGGGCTGCATGGGGTCAATTATTCACTTAAGGCAGTGCAGATGCTCTACTTTTAACTGGCATATAGAAACATGGAAGCGATTCCTCTTATTTGAGGCTCTGACATAAATACATTTTGTATAAAGGTGTGAGACATTAGGGTAAACTACTCCCTTATTAGAGACATAACAACCAAGCAACTGAGAGTTCAATATTGACAGTATTAGAGCTAAAATTATAAACTGATTACTTGATTAAACTATCAACAAGAAAAAAATGAATCGTTGGCAATTTTGTTAATTCATTCATAAAAAAAATTCATAAAGCAATACTGACAAATATTCTTTGGCTACAGCTTCTCAAAACTTCTGCTTTTCTCTGATATTGTTGTAAATTATTAAATTATTATTTGGTTTTGGACTGTTGGCCTTTTACCCATTAATTAACAGCAATGAAAAAATAGTCATCAGATCAACAGATAATGTAAAGGATTGCTAGCTGCAGTCCTAAATTCACACACACACACACACACACACACACACACACACACACACACACACACACACACACACACACGCACAAGATAGGTCAAACCAAAGTGTCACTTGATGTTAGCTGAGGTGACGAGTTATGAGTGAAACCCGGAAGGAGATCTCACTTGGTTTGAATCAGAGGTGACGGGTCCTTCTAGATATGACCTGTCTGTTCCCTGATTTTAACCGAGCCATCCGCCTGGCTGTCCCCTGCATGGACGCCTCCATTGACTGCTGTCAAATAGAGGGACCTGGAGGAGAACATTACCCTGGGAGGTCAAAGACCCCCAGGTGACCTGGTGAAGCCCCCTTGAAACACTTCAGTGAGCAAGCAGTGTCCAGGCCAGACCTGTTTTCAACTGACAATCTGCAGGCCAATCTGGAGCTGTCAAACCGGAAACAGAGGCGTGAAATTGCAAATAAAACACAGGCTGTGCATCCGTCTCAATCAACAAGGCTCTGAGTAATCTTGTTTTAGCAGAGCATTTCCCTTGATGATCCTGATCCTAGTTTTGGTTTTCTATGACATGGATATGATTCGGTACTGCACGGCTCCCACCACACACACACACACACACACACACACACACACACACACACACACACACACACACACACACACACACACACACACACACACACACACACACACCCTCTTTGTGATCACATGAGCAGACACACAGATTGTACAGACCCCACCCTTAGACCCCACATTGTACAGCATTATGCAGAGTTCCCATGAATTCACACAGAGCTCTAAAAATACCTGCAAGGGAGGAAATCCCCACATTCCGCAGCAATGGACCTGCACTACAAAGACATCCAAACAATAAGCCTCATTCGATTTCGGAATCATCCCAGACAATATAGGAAGACTGAGACATCAGAGAGTTGTTTTTCCCGGATAGACTGTTGTGTCTAGGAGTGGAAACCTCTGACTACTGCCGCTGACTCATGGAAACTGGCCATATGCGAAAGAATGGGCTGCACAATGACACATATGAAAACATAAAACATATATGTGGAAGCTAACCTATGTCCACAATGGCACAGAAGTATCCACAGACTGGCAAAAGATGGTAAAGGCATGAAAGTCAGAGGCAGTGAGAGGTTTCTTGTAGATACAGGTCACACCTATTACCAAGCTTTAGTTTGATAAATGGAAACCAACCCATGACAGCGAAAGTTGATATTCAGCAGGTGGTTAATTCATGAGTCAGTGTTACAGTAATGTCCTATGTTTTGTACGCCCACCATCTACATCACCACCCTATCGACTCCCGTTCAGTACAGAAATATAGTGCTTCTTACACAAAACAGAGAGCATAACTCGGCTAGCGTTTAGTTTTTCTTGCTAAATGTAATTGGGAAAACCAATTAGTAATCTATAAGTGTAATATCTGGGAGACAGGGTTGACTGACACCACAGTGGCCTCTTACAGTAAAAAAGTTACCAAACAACAGAGTCATAGGAACAGGTTCATCAGACTGACTCATCTATGCCCTGTGAATCTATGAGGCTTGGATGTGCTTATGTCAGTGGGTGAAAGCTGCAGATATAATCTCTCTCTGTGACCAACTTCATCAGAGCTCAGGTCACTCATCCTCAGAAAGATCCCTCATTTAGACAATGGGGTTTAATGACTCACAAGACTTTTCTTTGCTGACAGCTTGATGGGCGCTGGCATTGTCAGGCCAAAAGGATGAAGGTAATAATACGAGCTATTAATTTGCAGTTGGCTTTGTTAAGGGAATTTTGATTCTTGTAGGCGAGTACATGGCGGATGTAGGTTATAAAAACAGTATCAGTAACATCTTAATAATGAAATGCATGTATATAATGTAAGACACATACTGTAAATGATATACAGCTTACAGTTTGTGCATGTGTGTATTAAGTTTAGTTTAGTTCCACACATTTTATAAGATATAAAAGATATTTATATGTATAAAAAATATATTTATAAGATACTATACACTGGTATCAGACAGTTCCTGCAATTTAGTGCAGCTTGTACTCTTCCCACTTGGAGTATGAAACTCTGGACTCAATGAGGATCAAATAAGGCAATACCTTCCGCTTGATTGACAGCTTAACAAAGGCAATGGGGCAGAGTGATTTGTCAATGGGTAAAAATCAACACAAAGAGGTATTGATTGGCAGGAGAGAAAGGGGAAGAGGACAATGAGTGCGGCTGTGGGATCTCGCTGAAGTGATCAATACTGGAGTTCTGCATGAGGGAGCCATCTCACTCTGTGTTTATACAGTCAGACACAGAGCAAAGATCAGCTATTGTACAGCTGCATTGGTGCTGTCAGTCATCATAGGGCAACACTGCAGGGGGTGGCCGTTCACACAGAAACACACACACACCCACACACACACACACACACACACACACACACACACACACACACACACACACACACACACACACACACACACACACACACACACACACACACACACACACACACACACACACAGACGTTAAAGCTCATATCATCTCAGACTGCTCCCAGAACTGACAATCAGTTAAAGGTACTGGAGTTCTTAGAAACAAACACCCACGTGTCTTTTTATCACACAGAAAATGATTAATCATTTCTTCTGAGCAACTACCTGGTTGATTCAGTCACTTCAAACGTTACTTTAAAGGGTCGGTTCAAAAGAATTTACTAAAACAAAAAACATATTTTCTACTGGGATTCATGCAGAGTTTCATTTTTCATTTTTATTTGCCCAGATTCTGAGACATATGTCTCTGACACATTTGCCATAGTGGTGAGGTGAAAGGACGTTCGCTTGTGGTGCTTAAAAATTACATTACATAAAAACACTTTAGTTTTTTCAGAATCAATGTCCCTGTTGCTCTGGATGAACAGAAAAATATGTGAATAGATATCAGGGACTATTTCTTTAGTAGAGAGAAGGGGTTAGCAATACATGAAAAACTTGCTAGCAAGTAATACCAGAACCAGAAATACCCAATAACAAAACTGATTATTGACACAGATACTTCTTACCATTACCGTGCCCAATGTGTGTGTTTGGCCTGTTCTAATGTTATCAAGGCTCCATGTTGTCATCATGGGGCCCGGTTACTTCAGGTCTCGAGAGCAGAACATGACTGAGTGCTGGACAGGTGATCCAACCCTGGAACGATCACCACCACCAGCAGACAGAAAGAAACATGCAAAGCCAAAAGGTGGCTTCAAAGGCACTGTATACTTTCTGTCAGTGCTTTGCTAAGTACCACTAAAAGGCTGTTTGTTATATAGATAAGAGTACGACAGTGTGGTGACTGATGTGTGCAGGGGAGTTTGAAAGTGGTCATAGATTATGTGTTTTATCATTTCCTGTTATGTCAGTTATAATATTCAAACTAACACATTATTTCTCAACAGTATTTTTGTTTGATTTGGACATGATAGTGCATAATTATGCACAATCTACAAAAGCTGAACTAGATATGTCTACTGCTTATATCATCAAAGTAGTGAGGAAGGTACAGCTCCTTTGTTTTTGCGATAACGTTGGTCAAAACGTATCTAAAGTCGACCACTATGAATACCAGCTGTAGTATTTCATTTCTCGTCTGCAAGTCTGGTTTATGAGTTTGTATGAGATATGTGTGCAGCTTACAGTAAACCAAAAACCTGAATTACATAACTGTGTGGCTAGTTTTTAATAGATGTAAAACCTTAATTAAGGTAGACATTTTACTAAAGCGTTAAGTCCCAAAGGGATTTTTTTTTTTAAAAGAAGTAAATTATAGCTACTTGATTGGTGCAGTCACTATATATTGTTTGTATGACATTTGACTAATGTCTTCTGGGAGTTGGGCATTAAGAAACCATTTGTTTTGTGTGTGCGTGTGTGTGCGTGTGTGTGCGTGTGTGTGCGTGTGTGTGTGTGCGTGTGTGTGCGTGTGTGTGTATGTGTGTGTGCGTGTGTGCGTGTGTGTGTGTGCATGCGTGTGTGGGTGTGTGTACCCAGCTGCATTCTCAGCTCTCTTTGCCAATTCTCTGGGTGCATTTGTTTGGAGTGAGCCCATCCACTTATTGACACTTGTCTCTCCTGCCTCTTGCATGACAATCCAGGCAATAAAACCACGAGTGGAGCACACACTGTTCAACAGTTACCATAAGAAAAACAAGAGCAAAGAGGATCAGTGTTTACCTTCCCAGGGCATGAAAAGAGATGGAGAGGGAAGAAGAAAGAAAAAGAAGAAAAAAAAGACAAGGGCTCATCTCATAACTCCAACTCCCTACCACACACAGTGCAAAGACACAACGACACACAAACTCTCATCGCCTGTGCTACATTTTCAGTGTCTGCTTGGCATTTTCCATCAAAATCCATATGTAGGAAAACTTCATGATAAAGAATGGTAAAAATTTAAAAAAATTTAAAAATAATAAAAACTTATCTACTGACATGGTTAAGGAAGGAAGAGCTGGACATTTTATAAAGGTGATGGCACCTTTTCAAATCCTGGTCACATCTGCTTTAAGGATTTGTGACAGAGACACACAAAGGATAACCTGATGAGATGGGACCAGACACCAGGACATCCTGTTTAGGGGACAATGCACCCCTCTCTACTGTGCTAAAGTGATAATGCTCTTGCAATAGTGCGGCTGTCATCACCTAGCTTAGCCAGGGTCCAGAGAGGACCACGCGGGTCTCAGCATCGTGGGATAGCTGGTCAGGAAATACAGCTTTTCAACACCTCCCAGAGTAGAATATCCTTCTGTCAAATATGTTTGTTCTTCTTTTGCAAAATATAAGACAGGGACTGAAAATTGGATAGGGAAATGTGTAGAATGCTAACTTTGCATTTTTTGTAACGTAAAGGGAAAGTGACTAAAAGGAATAGAGAGACAAATTGCAATTGTATTTGCAGGTTCTGTTCCAGAAGTAGCAAAATGTCATTCAAAATCAATTTGAAATTGGTTAAAGTGTAAATGATTACAAATCCAGCCCTGGAACAAAACCTTTTAGACAGGGATGGTACATTTTAGCCAGACATACCTGTGACAAGAGCAAGACAGAGAGTTCGGAATGGTGTAAACTTATTTTAAAGAGCAGAGTTATACCTAAAGACTTTGAAAAATAACATAAGAAGATTGGAAAGGGTGGATATAACAGACAGTTATGATAACGTAACACGCTGGTAGAAAAACTTTATTTTTTTAGTGCTAGCAAATTAATTCTTGTTTAGCTTTGGTATGTCTGTGGCTCTCTATATTCTCGATATTCCAACAATGTACTTATTTATTTTCTTATAAAGTGTTCAATGAGAAGATTGATATCAATTTGATCTGCTCCATTTAAGTTTTGCTTGTAAGCAAAGAAGACACCATGTACCACAATGTCTTGAAGCTAACTGTTTCCCTTGCTTCCAGTGATTATGCTAAGCTAGGCTAAAAATGTCATGGAAGGGTCAATCTCAAAGGTTTGTAGCTTGCTTCTTTGCAGCAGGTGGCAGTTAGTTTCAGATGGCAGTTTTTGTTACAACATTTCAACAACAGCCCAGTCACGGGGAAAAAAAGTGCATAGAAACCTCTAAAACAACTCTTGCAGCATAAGGCTACTCTGGTTTTCCCCTTAATGTGCCAAGATATAGCTAAGATATACAGCTTCTATGAAGAACAAGTGTAAAAAGCTAACAGTAATAACAAACAAAAGTAGTGTATTTAGTCATACTCCAGAAAGTGTTCATTGGAGTCCTGTGCTACATGTTCTTTGTATGTGTTGGTCCTTTTGTTACCTGATTAAATAAAGGGTATAATGAGTGATGTGAAAAGCCTCTATAGGCAATTTTATACTTTTCTTTTGCTGTGAAATTGGTATCCATTGTAATTTAATCCAAGCTGACTACATATTCTGCTTTTTCAGCCTACAGGGTGTTTGATACGTAAGGTTTTCAGCAGAGTATTACAAATATAATACTTTGTAAGCATATACAGTGGGGCTCGAAAGTTTGGGCACCCCAGGTAAAAATTTGTATTAATTTGCATAAAGAAGCCAAAAAAAGATGGAAAAATCTCCAAAAGGCATCAAATGACAGATTAGACATTCTTATAATATGTCAAAAAAAGTTAGATTTTATTTCCATCATTTACACTTTCAAAATAACAGAAAACAAAAAATGGCATCTGCAAAAGTTTGGGCACCCTGCAGAGTTAATACCTTGTACTGCCCCCTTTGGCAAGTATCACAGCTTGTAAATGCTTTTTGTAGCCAGCCAAGAGTCTTTCAATTCTTGTTTGAGGTATCTTCGCCCATTCTTCCTTACAAAAGTCTTCCAGTTCTTTGAGATTTCTGGGCTGTCTGTCACGCACTGCTCTTTTAAGGTCTATCCATAGATTTTCAATTATGTTGAGGTCAGGAGACTGTGAAGGCCATGGCAAAACCTTCAGTTTACGCCTCTTGATGTAATCCACCGTGGATTTTGAGGTGTGTTTAGGATCATTATCCATTTGTAGAAGCCATCCTCTCTTTAACTTCAGCTTTTTCACAGATGGCATCAAGTTAGCGTCCAAAATTTGCTGAAATTTTATTGAATCCATTTTTCCTTCTACTCGTGAAATGTTCCCTGTGCCACTGGCTGCAATACAACCCCAAAGCATGATTGATCCAACCCCATGCTTAACAGTTGGACAGAGGTTCTTTTCATTAAATTCTGTGCCCTTTCTTCTCCAAACGTGCCTTTGCACAAAAAGTTCTCTTTTAACCTCATCGGTCCACAGAACTTGTTTCCACAATACATCAGGCTTGTCTATATGTTCATTTGCAAACTTCAAACGCTGATTTTTGTGGTGAGGACGTAGAAGAGGTTTTCTTCTGATGACTCTTCCATGAACACCATATTTGTTCAAGTATCTCTTTATAGTGGAATGGTGTACCACAACTCCAGTGTCTGCCAGATCTTTCTGGATGGATTGTGCAGTCAAACGTGGGTTTTGACTTGCTTTTCTCACAATCCTGTGAGCTGTTCTGTCTGATATTTTTCTTGGTCTTCCAGATCTTGCTTTAACTTCCACTGTTCCTGATGACTGCCATTCTTAATTACATTCCGAACAGAGGATACTGGCATCTGAAAACGCTTTGCTATCTTCGTATAGCCTTCTCCTGCTTTGTGAGCGTCAACTATTTTCAGTTTCAGTTTTCTAGACAACTGCTTAGAAGAACCCATGGTGCTGATTGTTGGGGCAAGGTCAGATGAGTCTGGGCATTTAAAACCTTTGAGATTGACATCATCAGACGATGATTGAGAACAATCCATGACACTGTCAGGTCTCAGCTTTCCAAAGGGGGCAGTGCATGCTATAAACTCTGCAGGGTGCCCAAACTTTTGCAGACGCCATTTTTTTGTTTTCTGTTATTTTGAAAGTGTAAATGATGGAAATAAAATCTAACTTTTTTTGACATATTATAAGAATGTCTAATCTGTCATTTGATGCCTTTTGGAGATTTTTCCATCTTTTCTTGGCTTCTTTATGAACATTAATACAAATTTTTACCTGGGGTGCCCAAACTTTCGAGCCCCACTGTAAGCTATTAGACCTTTCCATTACAGGCCTTGTGACATGCCATATAAGGAAACACATAATGGCTGCATTCCATTTTGATTTACCAGTCCCTGATATGAAGGCTCACTGGCATGAATGACTGTAATGTGAGAACAATTTGTGAAATACTGGTAGGTCAAATGCTCTTTTCACACATCACCTAACAACCACACAGTGCAGATGTATACACTCAAATGCACTGCTTTTACCCAACACACACACACACACACACACACACACACACACACACACACACACACACACACACACACACACATAAAATACACTCATACACAGAAACAACAGGCGCAGGTGGTGGCATCTTAAAAAAAGACACATGAGTCATATCACTTTGCATGATGTTCTCAAGTGTCATATTGGGGACAAGTGTGGGCATGTGGTGAGACACAGGGTAAGTCACACACAAACACACACACACACACACACACACACACACACACACACACACACACACACACACACACACACACACACACACACACACACACACACACACACACACACACACACACACACACACACACACACACACACACACACACACACTTCAACACAGTCCTGGGGTTTTATACACTAGGTGGTGACATTGAAGGGGCCATCCATACGGAGACGGTTTTTGATGCAAACGCACATGTTTAGCATTGTTTGGGCTGCCCGTCCAAACAAATTCTGTAAACGCATTGCCTGAAAACGCACTTTTTTGAAACCTGGTCTCAGGGTGAAAAAATTCGAAAGCGGCTCCCTTTTGGCTTCGTTTGGATGGCGAATACGAATACATCCGTATCGATGATGTCATCGCCACACCCCTCGACCTCTTACCCGCACTAGTGCACGGCCACAAACGACTGCGGTGAAGCTAAGCGAGCATATCCCATCTCCATGGTCAAAACAGCTCACTTCATTTAAATACTTTATCTCTGCTCCTGACACTTCCCTCTGCCGGTCCTGGATTCTACACAAGATATATTGCTAATGTTATGTAGTTAACGTTAAACATCGCTAAAGTAGCTGAACACTCTAGCAGCAACGTAACGTTAGCTGCTATGGTTATCTGTTTATAAAGTGGAAGTAGACAACTTATCAACTAGCTACCTAATCTGTCTGCTTATCAACTCCTTGAACGGATTATAGTAACGTTTACCACGGCTTATTGTAGAAAGTCTACCGCAAAAAAAATGTGTAGATTATCAAAAAGACATTGGATCATTAATGTTTGTTTGACTGCCGATGTTAGCTAGCAGAGCTAACGTTAGCACGTTAACGTTAGCTCGCTGCTAGCGTGCTTCAATCATGTCCAATGGCAGACAGACATAATTACAAAATAAAAAGCAATCCAACAGCACATTATACATTGTAAACAAAGACACGTTTTCTTGCAGCGGCCTTTATAAATTGAGCAGTGGTGAAAGTTATTATAGTCCATGGATGTATTAAGAGAATGTAATAGTCTAGTCATGTTATGATGGAAAGTGGAAGTGACTATGCTCTTCTTCTCCGTTTTTTGGCAAATTTCTTTAGCAGAAACAGCGCCGCCTATAGGCCTGGAATATGAAGTAGCGCGTTGAGTCATTTACAAATGGATCCGTTTGGACGCAACTATTCTTGAAACGAATCCAGGGAAGACGGGTATAAAAAAGATCGTTTTGGTACGTGTAAACGTGGCCTGAGAGATCTACTTTAATTCATTTAAACTCACTACTGTGAGTAAATTAGCATTCACCGAAATTAGCCCCAATGATGAACATGATACTATATCATTCATCTTGTGAGATTTTGATCATTTTAAATACTTTTACTGTGTCACAATAGGACTGCAGCAGAATATTTCTATGTTCATGACTTAACATTCCTGATTGTATTTTGTTTTACACTAATTTATTTATTTATTAGGAATATAAAAGGTTTTAAGCAGGCTACAGTACCAGCCAATAATCACCATTAACAATAACAACAATCACTTCTTTATCTTTATACTCTACAGTTTAAAATTATCCACCGCCTACACTGGACCAAGGTTAAGCTATCACAGTTTACGCCCAATATAAACCCTATGTGTGATCGCTGCAAGCTACACCAAGCTACTCTGATTCACATGTTTTAGGATTGTCCTAAATTGTTTGATTATTGGAAACTGATATTTAATATGCTTTCCAGGACCACTGATGAACATTTAGAGCCATCGGCTTTTCTTGCATTGTTTGGAGTGGTGACACAAAACTTTGTTTTAAATAATAATAAACTAAGACTTCTGTTGTTTGCCACCGACGACAAATCTTGATCAGGTGGAAAGATTTTAATCCCCCAACATTTGCGCAGTGGGTAAGGGACATGCTGTATTTTATTAAATTAGAGAAAATAAGGTATTCTGTCAAGGGGTCAGCTGACAAATTAATGTTGACATGGCAACCTTTCCTTAGTCGCCTTGATGCTTTGGCCCCCGATGACTTTATGGCTGAGTGAAGATTTTGGTATGCGGCTAGCAGAGTTGGACGTGTAGTACTGAACCGTCTGCTGATTATATCATGGCATTGTTTATTGATCTTTTATTTTTATATCCTGTGCTGTCCATATGCATGTTAATGCCCCGGATATCAATGTGAATAACTTCTGTAGATCTTGGTTTGGTTATTTACTTTTGTTACCTTATTTTATTTATTATTTCTTTACTGTTGTTTTTTATTTTCAATATTGCTTAAGTTGATCACCCTCTGATATTTCCGGGAGTGTATACAAGCCCAATGTGTCTTCATGGTGAATTGTTAATTTGTTGTAACAAAACTTAAATAAACCATGTTCAAAAAAAAAAAATATCAAAACGCTCAATCCACAGAGAATTGCACACAACTTTTATGCTGTCAGGACTTTCACACGTTTGTGATCACAACTATACTATATATAGGTATAAAGTGCCACTACAGTACCGTTATAGTCATTCCCAGGCTGCAATGATGGTGCAGTGACACCGAAAGCACAGATGCTGGAGACCTGGAAACGCTGAAGGAGTGTTTCAGACGGAGGGTGAATACAGGTATATTCGGAGAGACAGAATGAGAAAAATAATGTGTTTTTTGAACATTAAAGCATGTAAACATGTTCTAGTAGAACCCAAAATACAGTATGAAGTATGAACCTGAAAATAAACATGATATGGGACTTTTAACTCAGGGTCTACAACATCATTACATCTCTAAGCTTCATTCAAGTTTCATTTGCACATCTCCAACATTAGGACACCATTAGTTTAGTATTTACCTCTTGACTTGTGCTGCTGAACTCAGAACCAGAGATAAAATAGAGCAACAGCTGTCAAATGTGCAGGGGAAAGACACTGAAAGATGAACTCCTCCATAGATAAATACATCAATAAAATGTGTCTACATTTAAAGAAGGGGCTTCTTTAAGGCCACCTAGGAGTCTGCAGGATGACCTATAGCCCTGTCAAAAGGACCTTTTACTTTCTCTGGTGGAATCTGCACCAGTTGCAAGGACTGTAAGCCACAGGCCTCATGCCTTGAAACAGGAGAAGCTGCTGAAAAGCCAAACCTGGCCTCAGAAATACGTTCTGTAGACAAGCGGAGAGGATCAACGGAGCCCACGCGGCACCCAGACCCTGTGATATTTGATCAGGCTTGACACGTCCCATTGCATCTGAGCCACGCTGCCTCACCTCCTCCGTCTGCACACACACCCAACACCACGCAGTCCCAGGGATAAGTGGTCCCTTGCTATAAATACCGAGACAGGATGGAAGCATGGAGGGAGCCAAAAAGAGTGGGCAGTGTGAGGAGGAGGAGGGTGTGTGTGGTTAAAACATAAAAAGTGAACACCTGTTAATATGGTGTCAAGGAGTTAAATGTGAAGTGACACTAAAAAATAAATTCATAATGTGCCGACTTAATCTCCAGTCTCCAACGCCCTTCAAAACAAACACCTGCACAGATGTCACTATTGAATGAAGCACTTCAGGGAACCATTTTGAGTTTTAACACCTTCGTTTTATCGTGTCCCCACCCTTCTCAGGTCTGTCTGTCTGTCTGTATGTCTGTCTGTCTGTCTGTCTGTCTGTCTGTCTGTCTGTCTCCTCATCCACCTCTCCCATATCACTCCCACTTTTCAAGAAAACAGGTGCAAGGAGTGTCCAGTACACACACAGCTTGACACATAAAAACACTTACTGCTTGATTCATGCTCCAGCCCCGCCTGTACTAGCAGAACCTGTGGCCAAAGCATGCAGAACATTTCCTTCTGTCCTCGTAGCTGCAGCAGCGTCTTCAAACTGAGGAGCAAATATAGCCTGTCATCCTTGTGAAAGTGAGAGCAGTGGTCAGCAGGATAGCCTATTTCTTATATTCATGTTCAGAATAGATGACAACTGTTAGCGCTCCAAGCAAAAAGGTTCTTTGTGCTTGAGGTAATCTGTTGTTTGAGAGATATTAAGAAAAAACATAACAGACATCACAGATTTTCTTTTAATCAGGACAACACCAGAAAAGAGAAGGCATGTAGGAGTTAACTGTAGGAGTGCCTGGAGTGGAAGGTATATACTATCTTAATAAACATGTGGTTGTTCTGTAAAGTACTTGTAGAGACAATATAATCTGCGAGTCGGGCAGCAAGACGCTCCGCTTCTGACAGTACAGATCCACTTTTGCGACATGACTGAAGCGTGGTGTTGCGACGTCATACATCCATGGTTGATGCTCCACACCCTTGACCGGCAGCTGATTGGACAAATGCGTCACGTGGGTCTGGCTACTCCTGAATTTCAAAACGACCATCATGGCGGCTCGTTCATAATATGATCTTGTATTTTAGGAAAATAGTTCACCGAAATGTGTTTCTGAAAACATTTTAAGCAAAAAATAGGCCATACAGTTGCTGAATCTGTCTTCATTTCAGATTGACAAAGGTCAGTTTGAAAGATTTTCGTCTACTTCTACTGGATAGTCGCGTCGCGTTCAACGGATTAATTTGCATAAAGATGGGCATCGGCCAGTTTTTTTTTCTGTGGAGATCCACCTGGCCGTGCGACGCTTCTGTCGTGCCGGGCACCACTTTATTCCTATGGGTGACTTCAAGCGACTTTGATGCGTCCGCAAAGCATCCCGGGAAGACACTGCAAAACAGCTTGCCGATGCCCATCTTTATGCAAATGAATCCGTTGAACGCAATGCAACTATCCAGTAGAAGTAGACGAACATCTTTCAAACTAACCTTTGTCGATCTGAAATGAAGACAGATTCAGCAACTGTATGGCCTATTTCTCGCTTAAATGTTTTCAGAAACACGTTTCGTTGAACTATTTTCGTAAAATATGAGATCGTATTCTGTCGAAGCCGACATGACAGTGGCTTGAAATTCTCCATAGATATATACATATCTATGGAAATTCTTGAGCAGCCAGACCCACGTGACACATTCGTCCAATCAGCTGCCGGTCAGGGGCGTGGAGCATCAACTATGGATGTATAACGTGGCGACACCACGCTTCAGTCGTGTCGCAAAAATTGATCTGTACGGTGAGACGCTCCCGGTGTGGTATGGCGCGCGGCGGAGGACAGAACAAAACCGGTACGCAGCCGGAACGCACAGACGTGCCCAGTGGAAAATGGGGGTTACTCTCTGTACTCAGGGTCTCAACTAATACCTGCCTTACAACAGTGCTGCCTAGTGGTAGAATGCAGCAGACATATAGAGATAACAGTTTAAACATGAATAAGGCTTAACAGTGTAGGCTACACAGCTCTCTCTCATAAGGTTCATCCAGAAAACACACTCTATTATCGAACTGCCAACTATAACTTCCACATTTCTATTTTTTTAATAAACTGAGAAGAATACTTGTAAGTTTAATTTTTCATTTATTTATTTGTATTATTGTAATAATTGGTGTAGATCTGTCTTAACTCTTGCATGACTTCCTTATTTCAATTAAGTTAAAACTCAAACGCTCATTTAGCAAAAGCTCAACGCAAATTTTTGCAGGAAGACTTCTAAGCTAAATAACTTAAATCAACACGATCTCTTCCTAAAACTATTCAGCTGTTAAGAGGCGTTCACCTTTCAGTAAACCAACCAAAATTGGTCACGAAATTCAAGATGCAATCACAGCATGACATCCTGCTTTAAATGTCTTCTCTTCTTGCTATCAGCTGTCTTTTCAGGAAAACATGCAACCCTCCTCCTCCCCTTCCACCTCTGGTCATCGTTAATCACGGCAACCTGAGTCCCTTTCCGGCAGACGGCTCCTTCGTTCGGTTCCTTCTCCACCATCACCAGTGTCTAGGCTCCATCGGGGGGAATATGTCTGGCTTCTCTACCCCTTTAAAATATTTTTAACGATGGAGTCTAATCCCCAAAGACATTTCATATTATGTTCTTGTACAATACATTTTTGCATATCTGCAACGAAGTCTCTCCTGATTGAAATAACATAGGCTATATGCATTATGTATTCATGTTTAAGTCTATGAGCTTAGTTGATATCCTTATTGGTAGGCTATGTGGCAAGGAGGAGAGAGACAGAGTCTTCCCTTACGTCCTTTGAGTTTTGCAGCTAGTTCTGCATGAAAGATGAAACTTACTGTAACTGGCTGTGGTAGAAAGTGCATACAAAACCATTAGGCTACGTGTTGGCTAAACAAGTCCTAATGCAACAATGGCAATTGTAAATTTGGAGGGAGAACTGATGTTAAAAGTTTGTCGGCAACCTTGTGCGCGCGTTCCTCCATTCAGTCGCTAATGAGAATGATAATTTGTGGCTCCTCTGACAACCCCTACCCCCTTCAATAGCGACTTATCCCAAGGGACGTGAGAGCGCAGATCCCCGGGGACATTCAGCATTCTATAGGAATCCTTTTCATCACCAAAATGAGATTCCCGCCTGTTTCGTTTAATATAGCCTATGGTTGAAAACTAAAATGTCCTAAATATGTTCTACTTCCGATATTATTGGCCCTATCGACACCTCAGCAAGTTGAGCATACAAACCATACAGGATTGAGCAACAAATCAGCCCACATTTGGATACAGACCTACACTATGTGCAAAAGGAAAGATAGGCTACTCCAGCTTTTAATTCACGTTATGCTATCTGTATACATGTGTGACATAATGTGCTCACATTATTTCCAATGCTGTGTGTTGCTATTTATCTTTGAATGACTAAGGTTAAAGGTTACAGGTGCCTTTATTCTCATTCTCTCTCTTCATACACCAGTTTCAACTTTCCTTATGTGTCTTTTCTACTTGTTGTTGCTTGGTTACCTGATTTCGTCAGTGCAAACATTATGAATGTGGGATTTCTTTATCTGCCTGCATATTTCTCAACAACAGAGCAGAAACAGCAGCTTTAACCTGATTTGCTAACAGCCTGCAACATGCTGCCATGTTATAGGATGGACTCATTCAACTTATCTTCGAGTGTATGCTATAGCCTATACTGGTGGCTCCGACTCGCCTAACGATCCCTCGTGTTTACACCGGACTAGGCTCACTTCTTGGCGGCCACGCGTGTGTGTGTGTTCGCCGCCTCACCTCCTCAGCGCGGCTGCACGACCCGGCCTGCCAGCGGGGATTTACTGACTGGCGCTGTGCCCGGCCGCAGACAGACTAGTTCGCTCGGTTCTCACGACCTCAGCTCCATAAAGGCATCTCTGAACTATTAACTCAGACACGAAGCAGTATGAACCACCGCAGAACCCACACAAGCTGCCAACTGGTGTTTCAGTATGCCTCCTGCAGAAGGAAGTTGTTTAAGCATCACTGAGTGTGGGTTTCAGTATGCCATTTACCGGTGTCATCTGCAGGGCACTGGCACGCAGCAGGGTGAAAATGAGAACGCAACTAAACGAAATACCAACGCACTCCAACTGTTAAATGAAGATGAATATCGGGAGTTGTGCAAATTATCAGTGCAAAAAAAAAAACAACAACATCGCAAGGCACGTAGGCTAGGTTACCGTAAACAAATACATGTTCTTCTGTTGTCAACAACTTGCTCCTCTTTCAGAGTGCCACTGCCTTGGGATGTTTTCAGTTATCCGTATGTTCTCATTTCCCAAATGTTAAATGTTTCAAACGCTTTCTTGAACGACATGATCTTTATATCAACATGTGTTCTGTTTTTGATGTGGGTATATTAACACTAGTTTTTGCATAACTTAAAGTTTGCCCCATAAATATTTTTTAAATTGAAGAAAGCACTAAGAATGTTGATCTTGTGTGTGCTGGTGGTCAGTGCAAAGAAACACTTTTGAACCGGCCACTTTTGGCCTGTGCCAGACATGCGCACCCACGGCGCGCCGGTGGAGTATTAAATGTTAAAGGGTTTTGACCGGCGGTCACCAGGGTGTAACCTAATCCCAAGTAAAGGGGCCCGCTGACTGCAAGTGGCTGACACACGGCTAGCGCCACGCCGCCCGGCACAGAAACACGGCCCTCGCTTCCTGACCCAATCACCGGAGGAAGATAAGTTTACACCCAGGGATAAACGGAGACAGGGGGAAGAGATCGAGATGAAGACCTTTAATACACAGAAAAGTGTTTAAAGCTGAGAGGAAAAAGCACCTGGCCACGGACTGTAATACAAGGCCAATTTAAGTTATCTTGTCACTGCATGTGGGAGAGACAGAGAGTGATTTTCAGAGTAAGTCACGTTTCAAATTCAAAATATTCTTTAAACTGCAATAGGTTTCTTTATCTACCCCGACCTCCTCAGGTTTCCCCGCATTCAACCCCAAGTCTAATCAAGTTCCCTCGTTTTCTCCTTTATTGAGGTGTAGGTCCACTGGGAGTGGAATTAAACAACTGATACACAAAAGGAAGCGAGGATCCTTCCATATTCTCCTTTCACTGAGGCAATCTGTTAGTGACATTAACCCCTGAGCGCATTTCCCAGCCTCATGAATGGGGTTTAAGACTTCTTAACGCTCCCGCTGCATACAGGATGAGACCCTTTTCAAACTTTTAATTACCTTTATGGCAATAGAAAAATACACCCCCATTGTCCTTTCTCCAGCGGGCCAGATGTAACGGCTCCCGCCAAACTGGTGACAAGGTGGCCACTGAAAACTTAGTATAATTGTTATAGTAGATATAGTTCATATTGGGAACATAATCAATAGGTTGCAGCTTCGATTTGGCCTTAGTTATGAAAGCGGCGAGTCTGTTTAAAAGTTATAGTCCCTAACTTCATCAATGTGGCTTTTACGCATGAATTGTACCTTTTACGCACGGCCTTAAAACTACTGAATGGCCCTTCATACTATTAAATAGTGATACAGCAATATGCGCATGATAGAAACAGGCTTTAGACAAGAAATTCATTTCTGAAAAGTAATTTATTAAAACAACGGGCCATCACCCAACTTCAGTTTTTCTTTTCAACACAAAACAACAACAAAATATAAAACACAGCTTTGGTATAACAATCAATAACACATCTGTACAAAACTAAAACCTTTTCATAAAAAGTACTTCATAACAAAAACGTTCCTATAAATCTTCCACATGTACAGCATATTTATCACCGACATCCAAATGTTGGAATCAGACAATAAAAAAAAGTGCCATGTAAGGCAACCCTTGTTCCATAAAACGAAACAATGAGAACTACTGGGGGGCATTAAGTGGTTAGAGTTACCGTCCCATAGCGACAAAGTCACAGGTTCAACCCCCGCAACAGTTGTCTGTGCAGTCAGTTAAATGTCTAAAATTGAAAAGTACTGCAATCTGGTTAAGGGTCTCTTATCCCTTTCGCTACCAAGGCCTCCACACAGGCTCGTTGCCCTCCGAACCGGTGCTGACTCCGACCGGGCTGACCGCCTGGGACCCCCCGGAGAAGGACGTCATGCCATGGACAGGAGAAGCTGCAGTCGGTGCCGAGCTGCCGTGCACCGGACTGGCGTTGACCGCAACAGGCACTCCTGCGTTTGCGTAAAGGGGGATGACAGGGCCTGTGGTGGAGGCGAAGGCCGGGTTGGGGATCAAAAACGCGAACTGTCCATCGGTTGCGGGCACCAGCTGAAACCCACCAAATACCTTGGGGGAGACGGCCTCAGCAGGACTGAGTTTGGAGCCCATAGCAGAGTTGATAGGTAGAGTGGATGGGAGCTGCACGTGGAGAGGTTGAGCCAGGTGCGCCTGTTGGGACGCGGCCTGTTGCGTGTAGTTCATGGACATCATCTGGCCCATGCAGCTGGAGAGGTGGCTGAGGAGCCTCGACCTCACCTCCGTGTTCACCCCTTCGGAGGTGGACAAGAAGCGGGTGACCTCGTTCATGCACTCGTTGAATCCAGCTCTGTATTTGCTGAGGACTGTGGCATCTGCTGAGAGTGCTGCTGGGGGAAAGAAAGAGAGCGGATATTAGAGACGCATTTGTGAATCTTTCAACAGCTTCCTAATTACTTCCTAATGTCTTTTGACCCACTTATATGATTAAATAAACTTACCGCTCATCTGTACACGCTGCAGGTTCCTCAAGTGCTTCACTGTCATCTCCAGGATATCTGCTTTCTCCAACTTGGAGTGTCTGGAGCTCTGTAGGACATAACATGAAAAGTTGAGTCTGTATTCAAGGCACATTTATTTTAACAAAACTATCTATACACGTGAAAGAGTAGTTAAATGCATCAAAATGATCTCAACTTACATCTTTTTTAAGTGCGTCCAGGATGAGAGTCTTGAGCTGCCCAAGGCTTTCGTTTATTCTTGCTCTCCGGCGTTTTTCCATGATCGGTTTGGATGACTGCAAATAAAAAACAACTCTACGTAAATGTCTTGTTCACCATTTACCAATTTGCACACTACACGCCATATCAGAAATAAAAACAATCCTTACTTTTCTATGCTCGCTGGCATTTTTCGGTTTGTCCGGTGTGTGTGCTCCGTTTGCAGGGGCACCGGCAATAGGGGATGCCGTCTGCTTTTCCATAGTGTCAGCTGGCATTGTTGATCAAACCAGGTAAAGCGTGAAGAAGTAAATCCTCTTTGGAAGCTCCGGAAAAATAAAATCGTTGAAGGTTCACGTTGAGCCACTGCAGAACATAAAAGAGATGCCTACCAGTCCCACCGATCAGTTTGCGTTATATCGCTTGTTATCACTGAGCTGTCTTGTGAGTACAGGAGCGCGCGTTGCACCGTGCGGGGCGAGTCACCGCTTCTGCCAACGACACACGCCGCGGCGGTACTTATAGACGGCTCGCGTGCTCCCAGTTCGTGTGAAACCCTCTCTGCATTCTTTCCCACACTCGCCTCAGCCAATAGCAAAGAGGACTCACCCATTGGGCGCGGGGCAGACCGCTGATTGGACAACACCCCCGCGGGCCGTCAGTCACGCGCTGCTCAATCAGCCCTGCAGGGACAAACAACAAAGCGGAGCGAGCAGCGGCCGGGCTGAGCTGTGAAGTGATAAGGGAGGGGAATGCGCTGGATGTTTGCTTCCAACTTTGCTCTGTCAAAACTGTACTGCTTGGTGTGTGTGTGTGTGTGTGTGTGTGTGTGTGTGTGTGTGTGTGTGTGTGTGTGTGTGTGTGTGTGTGTGTGCGCGTGCGTGTGTGTACGTGAAGAATGTAGAGTCTGCATTGACTAAGTATTTGACATTGCAGGTTTATTTGGAGCCTTAGGATATGGGTGTATTTATTAAGATGCATTGTTTTATGGCTGCAAATGGACTCATGCTTCTGATAAGAGAAAATAGTATAGTGATAATTTTGGTGTGAATTGCAATGTATGTGAGCATTACTGTATATTCACATTTTCTTTCTTGTAAGCCCACTTCTCAAAGTTGGAAATACCTGCTGCGACTAATAGCAACAAAGTTTATTTATTGCAAGCATACATGTTTTATTGGTCTCACATGAAAACAAATACACATTCTATCTATTTATAAGACTCCTCTTGCGCCTCCAAGGAGAAGACATCTGTAGTGGCACGCGAGGCGATTTGCAGTAGCACGCACCAAGCCAATGGCATGCGGCCACTTTATGCAAATAAACCAGGCCGCACTCTGATTGGCTGTGTGAACAGCTCTCTGTCAATCATCCCGGCGCGGGAGCCGCTCAAAGGAGAGGAGGAGGAAGAGGAGGAGAGGGGGGCACATCTATCCGCGTGCCATTTGCGAAAAAGTCTTCTGGTCTATGCGGAGCACGTGCCAAAACTTGCAGATTACAGCCTGGAGACCAAGAAGCATATAATGTCGATTTTGAGAATCTGGAAACATTCTATTTAAAAAGAATAGAGTAGAGTAGAATATAATTTGTCACTATATTCGTTGGCATTTAGGTTGCATTAGAGATATATTTAGGCTGCAGGATCCCATTTTCCTATGAAGAAGAGGCAGTAGTTTAGTAATCCTTTTTTTAAAGGAAAGTAAACCAAAATATTATTGTAGATAAAAGTAAACTACAACAAAATAAAACCCAACAATTAGGCCTTTCCATCAGATTTATGTGCGAGTGGTTGAAACAAGGTGTAAATGACAATGTTTGAAGGAGAAGAGCACCATCTAGCGACTGATTTGTAGAAAGTACTCCAACTAAACATCTCAGGGCATTTAACAAGGTAAATCAACATTCAATGCATTAATGCATTTAAGGTCTAAGCTTTTATAAAGTAATTGACATGCAGCCAACACCAATTGTAGCAATTGGTGTTTATGAATGTCTTACATAGAATGTAAGGATTTTCTTGTCTATGCTCTGCAAATAATTTCCTTATTCACAGGAGTTAATTTCCTTACAATTTCTAAAAACATCTTGTGACTTTTGTTCTTGTTTTTTGTTTGCTGTGGCATATGAACTAGGAAGAAAGTGATATAGTCTCTGTAGTAAAACAAGGACGTTTTCTTTTATGAGCATTGCATTTAGGTGGCCACAAGGTGGCACATCTGTTCATTTAGAAAATAAACAATAAAATGTAGCAAAATGCCAATATATATAAATTATATATAGCCAGTATATCATTTATATTAAAAAAATGAATATGTGTTGTAGATGTATTATATGTACCAGGTAGATGTCCCAAAACTAAACTTTTGTTTTTTTAACATATTTTATTTATATCACATCTGTGTGCAAATATGCATTGCATACATACATGCATACTTACATTCATACATACACCCTGTACAAACAGAAGGATCTGCATATGCCTGTACATGTGCAATCTTTATTTTTATTTATTTTATTTAACTTTTATTTAACCAGGAGAGTCCTGACCAAGAACTGCATTAAAATAACCATTACGGACAGAAAACAAAAAAGGAGACAAAATTAAAAGGAACGAAAACAATTAAAAATGAATGAATTCATTAAATTTTAAGTTTTTTTGCAACATATTCCACGCGGAGGGTGCAGAACACACAAATATCCTTTTTCCAATTAACTTACAGGCATTTAGGACAGAAAGCATAAAGAAGTCCTGATAATGCAAAGAGTATTGTCCGGCTCTTTTCTGCGTAATAAAGACATATGTAGAATGAGAGCAGACGAAGAATTGCCTCATGTATAAAGGTGTACCAATGGCAGAGATTATGGGTGGCCAGAGCAGGCCATCTCGTACCTGAGAGTATAACTGACGGTGGTGAGTCATAGCTTTACAATTGGTAATGAACCTCAGGGAAGCATGGTAAGCTGTGTCAACCATATGAAGACACTGATCAGATGTATGTATATATAATGGATCACCATAGTCCAACACAGGTAAAAAAGGTGTTGGCAACAAGTTACTATTTTCAAAATTAAAAACCCAGTTTTAGCCTCAGCTTTTTCACCAGCTACTGGCCTAAATGGTAAACAGTTATAACTTTGGTCTTATCTGCATTGAGAATGAGTTTCAGTTAGTCAGTCAGTAGTATTTTGGACAACATTAAAAGCATTTTTGCAAGTATTCAATCTATGTGAATGTATGTCCACGTCATTTTAATAACAAGTTACATGTAATATAATGTATGTATACATTTTGTCAATATAACAATGTAACTGTGACAAAAAATAAAAGCAGATATGATGTCTACTGTGAAGCATTAACTTAAGTTGCAGTTTTATAGTCCCTGCTAGTTGAGTTTCATAAAGTTTTGAAACGGAAAAAAACCAAGAGCTTTTTTTAAAAACAGAAAAAACACAATACAACTTTAAAACACAAGAGCATGCTTTGGAAAAATCTAATTTGAAGTCTGTGGCTCCAACGTGCAAAAACACTGATGAGGCTATTAAATAAAAATAATGAAAAGTAACACTTGAAGTTATAGCAGTTATGCTTTTAAAAACACAGATAATGTGACAGTTTTCAGTCATAAATCAGTTTGACACAAATGGAAACTTTATGTGAGTTAGCAGCAGATTTCCATGTTAAATCAGTGTGTGTACTGCAACAATAGAGACATTATAAAGTCTAAGCAGGCGAAGATGTCATCGTAATCTTAAAACTGATGACAAAGTCTGTGATCCTTTTCTGGTCAGCAGTCTATTGAAACAGGCCAAATGTAATACAATTTTGCTAAGCCCTGCTTCAGTCCAGTCTCTATTGGAGTATCAGTCATTGTTCAATGGCTCATGCCTCCCCCCCCCCCCCATGGGTGAGCTGTGCTGAGGCATGCTGGACTCTTGTTTACCCTGGATCCTGAGTCTCAAGGGCCAGCTGTGTGTGCCTGGGCTCACATCGCCTTTATTTGCTTTTGGATCGGCCCAAATGATGCAGATCTAATTCTACAGAGCTCCACACAGATTACACAACTGCTCCCTGCAGCATTGGAGTTAATGCGATTTTGGTTTAATAGGTGAAGCGGCATTAGTTGAACCTGATCTGAAGTCAGAACAAGTCTGACAACTCTTGGTATTCTCGAACCCTATCCATCAATAATTCCTCCTCTTCATTCCTGCATTTCAAAGA
This sequence comes from Sander vitreus, assembly GCF_031162955.1. NCBI lineage: Eukaryota > Metazoa > Chordata > Actinopteri > Perciformes > Percidae > Sander > Sander vitreus. Next base: position 14,543,205 of record NC_135861.1, on the reverse strand, counting down.
TCTTCGGCTCAGACAACAAAGAGAGCAGGAATTCCCCTTCAACTGAAAAAAAACTTTTTGAGTGACTGCATCATTAGAGCATCATTAAAGCTGATGCCGACATTGCTGGCCTGAGGAATGTAGAGAACAGAAATCACTGCTGTTTTATAAGAGACAATCAACATTCACCAGACAAGAGCCAAAAGTACTTGCTTTTTGACTTAACGTTATGAGGTGGCGGTCTGCAGGAGGAGATGTCAGGGGAGATGAAAGGGCCCAAAAGGAGAGAGAAGCTGTTTGCAGATTTAGCAGAGTTCAGTAGTCTGTTGTCCAGATCCGGTGAATGCTCAGCAGCTCCTTTTGACTGCCGCCTGCTTAATTTGTTGTTGTACAATGAGCCTGTGCACTTCTCTAAATCCATGTGCTGAATGCAGAAGGAGAGTCAATTATATCTGTATTAGCTAGTGTCGGCTGGACAATCCCTTTATACACACTCCCAATAAAGTGCTAGTGGATGTGTTTACCACGGTGAATCCCCAACACTGAGCAGTCACAATGCCTGTTTGGGTGGCTTTTGCTTTGATTCAGATATTGTGGCTATTTCAGAGAGGCAATGCAGAACAGTGACCAAACTGGATGCTGCTAAACTTGTGGAAACTCTGCTTTGGTACATAAATCCTATTAAAGAAGTTGTCACATGCGGGTAACACACAGTGGTGGAATGTATGTACATGCACTCAGGTACAGTACTTAAATACAAATGTGTGGTACTTGTACTTTACTAGAGTATTTCCATAGTATGCTACTTTATACTTCTTCAGAGGGAAACCTTTTACTGCACTACATTTATTTGACAGCTTTAGTTACTTTTACAGATTAAAATTGTAGACATAAAATGTAAATGTGAAAGTTTGCTTACATATTGATGCATCCTATATAATATTCCAATAATATAATATATAACAATCAGTTCCATAGTAGAATAGTTATAATACTAGAATGTAAACTTGCATGTAAACAAATTCCAAGAGAATATATAGAGGACATAACCATAGTGTCTTTACTGGGTAGCTACGGCCATGATAATAGCATGACACTCCCTAGGGTCTTTTTCTTACTTTTGATGAGTACATTTAGCTAATGCTATATACTTTCACTTAAGATACATTTTCAGTTCGGGGCTTTTACTCGTAATGCAGTATTTTTACAGTGTGGTATTACAACTGTTACGTAAAGGATCTGAATACTCCTCCACCTCTAATGACACAAAGTAAAATCTAGATACATGATGACGATCAGATCACAACCATGTGAAGTTGTGTTTCCACATCAGAGATGACAGCAGACTTCAAAGGTCCTGTTTGTACCAGTTAGTGCTGTGGGGTTTCTGAAACAAGTAAAGCCTGAAACCCAACACCAGCAGATCTAAGCTTCTGAATGAAAGGACACCTGTGGCTGCTGCATTCACCTCCCACTTTAAGTAGAGGGATTTGCAGAATACCACAAACACAGGGTTGATGGTTCATTATGGAATCTAATTAAACTAAATATTAACAAATATTTGTACAACAATATGTGCTCTTTTCCTCACGAACATTGGCAAAAGATCTGAAGGGATTTCCCCCTGCCAGGATCAGATATTCCATGTGCATTGTTGCTAGGGATTTCTTAAATTTGGGAGTGGCCAGATGTATTACATTTTTGTTGTTCTTCTTCTTTTTTTTTTTTTACAACCATCAATTGCGCTGTTTTTAAAACAGCTATTTTCCTGTTCACTTATTCCGTGTTTGATGTATTACCAGGACTGCAGGGTGCTTTATAAGAGGTCAGAATTTAAATAAATTAATATGAATTTGGAAATATTTCTCATGGCCTTACAGGGGTGGGTGCACTCAGTCGAAACCTTCAAAGCTGCATGTTTGCACTACAAACGTGAGGGAAAGTGGAATTTTTCATGCACTTTCACTTTATTCTTCCTTAATCGCATTACTCCCTTGGCTGTTTTCATACCTGCAGAAAAAAACCCTGAGATCAATTATATTTGCCTCACTTTTCAAGCTGCTTGTTGTCATTTTGCCATCTGCAGACCAGCATGTCCAGTACAATGTGGTGTATTCAAGGAGACTCTTTGGCTTTCTGAACAGAGAGGGACCCTTTTCTCTTGCTTCTCGCCCCAATTCAGGGCTTTCTTCTCCCTTTTAAGTGGGCTGTTGATGAGGTTAGTCTAATCAGATTAAGTCAACTCACATTGGTCTCTGCAGTTTGTTTTCCTTCCAAAGGCGTCCTGACATCTCCTATACTTTTTCTTTATCCTCCTCTTTGCACTTTTCATCCAGGCTTCCACCAAAAAAAAAACCTTTCAGCAGGCGTCCCAATGGACTCCTTTATAAACCGCAGTTCCCCAATGATATAGGTTATTTAGAATGGGTCACTAGACTGCTATGCATGGGAAAGGCCTTTAAAGTTGTGCAGTGACGCATTTGGACATTTCCACTGGTGTCTGTGTGAATGCCAGAGATTAGGTAAACACAAAGCGCTAAATCAAATTTTGGAAATTGCTGGAACCTTTAATTTGATTCCTAAATTAACATTTGAGGGAAGTTTTGTAAACTACAACACTAATGCAATCTACACTTTTATCTAGACACTTGGGTGAGAGTAGAGTTTTCACGGCCAACTTGTTAAATAGTTTTTAAGTGAAATAAATACACTTTTATTGTTTAGATTTCACAGGATGTGGCTGTTACACACAGTGGATAGAAAACAACAACCCGTAATTACCCAGTTAGGTCATCATATCAAGATTCAAGATTCAAAATCCTTCATTAATCCCTAAATGGGGAAATTCACACTGTTTTGTTTGAAATAATCCTAAAAATCTCAACTGTCAAATGAAAAAAAATCATATGTTGTTGTGAGCATATTTACTATTCGAAACAAACTATGTTTTGAAAACTGTAGCATTAAAATATTTTCACAGGAGAGGCTAGTATAATATTTTACAATATATGAGTACATTTGCTGTCTGAGAGTTTGATTTAGTTGTTTTAAACTATTCATGTCCTCAACTATTCTTACAGGATCAAAATAGACAGACAAAGACAATGTTATTGTTATTAAATTTGTGATTACATTTAACTTAAAATTCACTTTGAAACAGGTTTAGTAATTGGAGGGAGTCACAAAAGGAGGCAAAAGTTTGAAAAGTTCTTGACCCCACGGTAAAATCAATTCTTTTTCTTCAAATTGATTTGATTAATAGGTACAGATGCCCAGTCAAGAATATACCCCCCACCTGTAACTGTAAAACCTCTGAAGTTCTCATCAGTGGTGTGCCGTAACTTGATTCCCCCACTAATAACAGGCTTACAAAGACAATGAGCACAATGAGTACAGAGGAGGTCTTTTTTAGATGACTTCAGAGCCCCCCCTGAGAAAAGATATGGCAGCCCACTGACTGAATGGGGGCTGTAGAGCCTTTTCAAGCTAATGAATCTGAGAGACTGTCCACATAATTACATTACAGCATTTCAGCAGTCCTTTGAGCTCCACACTTGTAGCTTGGGCACACCACAGCCCTTCATTCATATCATAGCTCCACAGTGGAATGTGCTATGACAGATATGGCCCTCTTGAGCACTATTGAACAAGGTTGCACTCCATGGGATTGGCAACCCCCTCATCCCTCTGCATACAAGTTCTTGGATTTAAAACAGAGGGTGGGCACTGCAAAGACAAAGGATCAAACGTGTAGGGCAAAGAAAATCTTAAAATCGACTTAGTGTCAAAAAAAAGATGACGTTTGAGTGCAAAAATATGCATATTTTCCTTATTTTGTCCTGTTCATTTTTCTTCCCGGCTTGCTTTACACATGACATACAACCGATTTTACAGTTATATAAGGTGAATATGTTTATGTTTTGTAAAAGATATCATGGAGCCAAGAAAATAGTTTTAATAAAGACAAATCAGGCAGAAAATCAGCTTTTTTCTGTCTTTTGGTTTAAACTGAGTTTGTGTCTAATCCATTCCAGCCAAACCAAACACATGTAAAAGGAGAACAAGACTTTTCACAGGCTGTATTGAATGCTGCTGAATAAGTCAAACAGACGAACACAGAGCAGAAAGAGGCACATTTGTCAGCACATTAACATACCAACTCATCAATCAGTTTTTATTTAAAAAGAACCCCTCCAAACCTTCACAGGCCAAATTATTCAAATTGACTGTTTTCTTAATTTGTGACCAAAAGTGTAAATTCCACACAAAAGTCGGGGTCAGTCTACAAATCCCTCAAACTAATATAACACAAAGCGCCAATTTTGAGAATATTTTTTTTGATAGCCAGATTAAAAGATGCCATTGACCTTTTTGTTCAATTTGTTGGTTGAAGAAATCTTTGTTCTCTAGTTCTTCTGGGCACAAGAAATCACTCCTTTTGTGGAGGAGCAAAATCAATGCAAATGAATCCTTTATTCATTTCCCTGTGAATAATTCAAGTCTTTGCACTTTTGTTTGGGGTGCCCGTGAGCTAAACAAAATCATAAGAAAGGTGCAGAATGTGAACGTTTATTGGCCAGTGGAGGAGAGGGATGACCCCTCTCATCAGTGACAAAGACTCCTTTATGGCGTTAGTGTGAACCCATGATGCAAGGGTATTCCACTCTGACTGACCAGCACCACAGGAGATCCAACATGTGCAAAAATGGTGCCCCAGTAATACCAACTCTTTTTACACCCATAATGGAGGTTAGAGAACCAATTCTTCAGTGCATGCTGAGGGACGAGGTGACAGGCTGCAGGCTGTTGACTTTTTATTATCATCATTAGGACTATGTGGTTAAATTCTTTCATTTGGTAATATAAATATATTTATACATGCATTTATATCTTTTTTGTCTAGTTTATTGTAATGTATTGCTAACTTGCTTTAAAGGGGAACTCTCTGAGCTGTTTACAGGTCTTGGGGAGTTTTACTGCATAAGTTGTATAAAGCCTTTTACGGCTCAAACTGTGTGAAATCTGATAAATGTTTGAGGTTGAAGACTACAATTTGATCTTTTAAAAAATTAAACATCATTCACTTTAATGGCCTTTTTATTGTTTCATTTCAGATTTTTTGCAATAACTTGCTTAGATAGTAAACATTTTGCACTGTTGAGATAGCTTGAAACCAATGTTAATTGTGATTGTTGGGTGTTCTTCTAAACCCCTAATGTCTTCAGAGGCCTCTAACAGTTGCAGAGGTTGATGGAGACTTGGACTTTGCTACCTCCTGAGCTCTGGCACAGCCCTCCATGTAGGGGCTGGTTGGTTTAAATCTTGTCTTAAAGCTTACAAAACAGTTAATCAACTAATACAGTTTTCCTTATTATTATAAGAACAGATTTCATCGTTAAAAAGACAGGACTCTGACTAACTACAGACAAATCACTTTCCACCACATTGAGAGCAAGAAATGCTGACTTTGCAAGACACTGGTGGAGTGACGATCCCTGACTTGATCCTTTATGTCACAGTTTTCTTGCTGAGGCTGAGGTCAGCACATTCCTGCACAAGACCAGAGGTAAAACGAAGGACACAGACTAGCAGTTCAGGACAAGTTGCTGGGACTGTTTTATGTCCAGATTAAAATATTAAACTATCGTGAAAACTATCGTGTCTGTCGGTCATTGCGAGAATCACCTGAATGTAACAATGACCAACATACACAATGATTAAACTGAGGGCCAAGGGTTCCCTGCGTTTCCATGTTTGTGGTCAACTTGAACATCATCCCATCATCAAAGTCTCTTCTAAATCCCAAATATCCCTGCCCTTCCTTTTCTCTCTGATGTGGAGCATCACACACACCACAGCACATACCCACTCTTTAACTTTTATTTTGGGCTAAACATTGTGGAGGAGATGATTTGTGTCTCTGAAAACACCATGTATCAATCACATCAAAAGCCCAAGAAACAAAAGAAAAGGCTGGCAGCATCAGACAAACACTCCCATTAGTCACTGCACTCTCTTTCACGTTTCGCATTGCGAAGGAAGGAGGGGTTGTTTACTCTGGTATTTCTCACACTTTAAAGGCAGATAGAACCTACTGCCTGGCCCATTCAACACGCACTGAAACAAGTGGACTTCTGTGTAGTCAATTACAATAAAAACAGATCAAAGAGCACAAAATGGACTTCTGTTTCATAATGCACAACGTGGCACAACCTTTTTCCTTACACGGCCCTCACACTCGATCTTCCCACACTCATATACAAACTCACCATTAATAAGGTCTGAAAAGTGTGATTTTCAGCTCTCCCTCTTGTGTTTCTCTTCCTTGGCCCAGCCCCCTGCCTGGTGCTGACCCAGCCAGAAGACCCCCTCTGCCCCCTCTATGGTCCCCTCCAACCCTGGGAAGATGAGGCCCACGCCAGAGCTACGTCTGGGGCTCATTAGCAGCGCCCACCTGGAGGCTGCCTGGGGGCTAACAGGGGACCATGGGGGCCAAGGCCTTGATCTGTTGGTTGTGAGCAGCAGTGTGACACACAGTGGGGACAGGGCTGCTGCAGCATAGTATAGAGCACAGAGCACCATCAGATATACAGTATATGCTCCAACAGTCCTGAGTTGATCAAGCTTAATCTGTTTAATTGTTCTTTGAGAAAAGGCACACCCTTCTCTTTTAACTCACCGGGAGCCCCCTTTCTCCAATCCCCCCTCATAAAAGTCAGACAGAAAGTTTATAACTGTTTGTTTTGATGGTATCACCACAGTAGAAATAGTCTGTAAAACAATTATGGAAAAAGTACCTTTTGTCTATGCTGTCTTTGAAGTCTAGCCACCATATACAAATTCAATATTTCATCAGCCGCTCTTCAATTTGACTAACAAATCACACCCTTGTTTAGGGTGAGTTGCTTGCTTAGAATTAGTATTTACTCACAGGGGTGAGGCTGAGGTGTGCTGGTGTGTCTCTGTGTACTCCGATGGTCTAGAGCCCCTGTGGTCAGACGCCCTGGGTGTAGGGAGACACAGACACAAAGGAAATAGCAAGTCTCTTGAGTCATGAGGCTCCAGTCAAGCCGACTGCATCCAGGGATTCCATCGCTGTTTGACATCACGGTATCTGAACGACAGCCTTTCCAATGGAATTTAGCTTTGGAGTTACACACATACGTATAGTGAATGTTTCAAATTGTTTCACATAATGCTGTTAGGGAATTAAATTCTACTATCCTACTGAGGATCACCTAACCTGATTTACTAAATACATCTGCTCCTTTTAAACAATATAATTAAATGTGTCAATTAAAAAGAAAACAATTGCAAACATTTAAGTAACCTCTAAAACCCACCCAACCAAAGCATGTGACAGGCTTTTTACAATAATAATGTTCTTGTTTTTAATTCTTATTAATCAGGAAAACATTTAATGATGTTTACATTATATCTGTAAGAAATGATCTTTCAGTCTTGCCCTGTATAGCACTATACCTAATCTAATATCAGGGCCACTGAGCTACTGCCACACAAATACATTTCAGAGGATTACATTTACATAACAGAAATATATATATATAATCAAGGATTTCGGGGACTCTTTCACTGCTGTCATGTTCTTTCTTAAAAATTCAATTCCATAACGGAAATCTCTTCATAAGTGAGTCACTTTAGGACAACTACAACAAATTTGGACTCTTTAGTTGTTTTTCTTTTCAAATAGCAGACACAGGAGACTGAAAATGTATCCTCAACGATGCAAAGATCACAGAATACCTTCAGCAGATCTCCCTCAATAACTAGGAACAATAACCTCTGTAGTCATTCTAATTATACTGTATAATATAGGGTTCTGTATAGTAAATACGCCTGAAAGCAAGGTGGTTTTGTCCACTCATTTACTGTACCATTCATTTGCTTTGCAAAATTAGTTTCCATTGAGGATCATATGCCCTGATATTTTTGTTGAATGAAACAGTAGGGAGGACATTGTGGTTTAATTCAGCTAGTAAAAACAGCAGCTGTGTCCCTCAGGCTGGCTCCTCCTCTAGATCACTGGTCCTCCTGGGCCTGCACTGTATCAGGTGAAAGAAACCCCTGAGGGTCATCAATAGGACTTATACATTAAATGTAATGTTTTATATCCAATGATATAATACATATATGCAGAGGCATCGTGGTTGCAAAGTTTGAATCTGGTTTTAGATTTTTTTGTTGAATCTTCTCTGCTTTCAGTTTTTTGATGAATGCAAACCTTCTAAAAAACAGTGCTGGGTTATAATAGCGAGCATTTGGTTTACCGAATCAAAAAGAAAGAGTCTGGGTTGCTACTGGTGAATGTGAACAATGGGTGACTGGTAAATTTCAGTCACAGGCCACCACATCAAGGACAATTAGCATTAGCCTTACTCTCCAGGCTCACCCCTTAAGCAGGATGAAAAAATGTTCTGCTGACTAAGCACATTCCACCTGCAGCCTGCAGTTCAAAGGGCTCCCATGATGGTCACCCTCTGCACCTCACCGCTCCACTGCTATCCAGCCACCACCTACCCCGAGGCAAAGCTCACCCTCCTCCACACCGCGGGTGACCCGGTGCTCCATCATCAACATCTCAGCACATTAACAACAAATGGAACTGCTCTGACCACTAGCTGAGGCGCTACCTGCCAGCTAAGAGTCTCAGGTGATATTTGAATGGGCTTCACTTGAGAATTAGACACACCTCTCCCCCCTCAGAGAGTAGGCACGAGGGAGGCAACATATGGCCAGCTTCGGATGAATTCCCCTACTGTTTCAAAGGACTCTCAGAAGCCTTCAGGGAGATCGGAACTTCACGCTCCTCTTTACTAGATTAAGTATAATAATCTCCCAGTAACGAGACTTTAAATCCAGAGCGGTAAAACACTGGGCCTCAGGGTTCACTTCCACACAGTGCATGCTGTTTCCCCGTTAACGCTTTATTTTATGACTGCAAGTAAGAGTTAATGCTCCTCATCAACTTTCCCCTCATCTACGAGCAAAGAGGAAGATTTGTTGATAGTAGACAGAGACTCCCCAAATGTGGTAATCTGAATCTGTGTTATTTTAGAGGACCAAACCACTGATGACAGAATAAATAGTCTACATTTATGAGTTTGTGAGACTAAATGAACTTTCCAGTTATTTCAACACAAGTCTGACTTTAGTAGGTTTAGCTATAATATAATAGTAATACGATTGTGCTCAACAAAGTAATTGCTGACATCTGGGAACATCATTACCCAAACCAAGACTGAACCAAGATTATCTAAACCACTTCTAAAACAGCAGTGAGTGCACCCAAAATGTTGGTAATAATCCCTTGTTGCACAGGAAAACTGTATCCAGGCCCAACTGTGGCAAGTAATGTAAGTCAATGTTGAACCACAAAGTCAGACTGTAAATGAACTTTTCTTTAGTTGCTACCGTGCTCCCAGATCTCAGCAGTTAACTTGATGAGTTCAATTTTGTTAGCCACGCTAGCAGCATTGTTAGACAGGTTGACATTTTTGGTTTTGAGAGAAATATCTTGACAACTATTTCATGGATTCACAAAAAACATTGGAACTGAAGGTTTGTTGATCCTTTAACTTTTCATCTAGTGACATCATCAGGTCAAATTCTTAATTTGTCCAACACCTTGGTTTATGATCAAATACCTGCACAACTAATAATCTTATCAGCCTTAACTGTGTTGAGTGCTAATTATACCATACTAAACAAAGATTGAGAACATGGTATGGTAAATATTACACCTGGTAAACATCAGCATATTTACATTGTCCCTGTCTGGCAATGCGAGACCACAGACAACTAACATGGCTGTGGACTTTTGTCTACAACAATAGGAAGGATGGCCACGACTATAAAAATAAGATTCAAATTGCAGTTAGTTAGTTGATTAGTTAATGTTTTTTAATAAGCCAGCAAATTGGTTACTTTAATTACTTTACACATATGAGAACTTCTTTGAAAGGTGTCTTTGCAATGTTTATGACTGCAAGTAAGAGACAACTTTTCTGTTTCTGTCAACTTTAACAGAGAAGTAGGAATGAACTGCCTTCATGTTGCTTGCAAGTATTTGTCAATACACCCAGATTACATACGCGCACTATAATAAACAGCAGAGCATGAAGAAGACAGCATAAAACTTAAGTTAGCCTTTTCAGCTCCCCTTCTAAAAGAAAAAGAGCAGAAACTCATTAACTAATATTTAAATAAAATGTTTGTATCTCTCTCCTTGCCTAAGCAAGCGAATTCCTTGTTCCACGATCCAGAAAAAAATAGAGAAAATATAATATCATTCAGATGATGGGCAATAAGCAGATAAAAACACCAAAAGAAAAATAACTTTAATGCAAACTTTTATGTAACATATGTTTTTTGTAACTTTTCAAACAGTGCTGTAAAGGACAAAAGTAACATCTTGTCTCTGTGAGTACTTTTCATTAAAAATGGTGAGGCAAAATGGCACCATTGTGAAAGTTATCTATCCCCAACTCGTACTGACACAAGGACAAAAAAAGCCCTTGGTTACCTTTCTTGGGAATTACTGTTGAGTTCATGATAAAGCAAGGACTCCCACTGGAGTGTTTATTAGGCAGATGCCTTCACTGGGCTACAGGACCGAGCGTCAGGCCCGTCTTCTGCCCTCCAGGGACTCAATTCATTTATTCACTGTAATTCATGGCCGAGCCCGACACAGCCCGGGGTGCTGCACCCTTTCTCCTCTCAACTCATTTAATTTGGAGCTGAAGTAGCAGCAGGAAGGAACACCAGCGATGGAAGATATTAGACTGTGAGGGGCGGCCTTGACTAGGAAATCCACCCTGAAAACAGAACTCTTGTTAGGTAGAAATCAGTCGAGAGACTTCTTGTGGTCATCAAGGTCTTTCTGGAGCTGCTTCATTGGTAAAGAACTCATATTTTTTGAGGTAGATCACTGGTTTCCAACCTTTTTGACATATGTCCCCTTAAGAAAAAGCAAGCTCTGAGCACTTATCAAAGGTTTAATATGTCTGAACTCAAGTCCTGTGCAGTTCAACCAAAGAGGGACTCTCCCTTTGCAGTGTGTTTCATTTGAGTCATTTTTAGATGCTTTCAAGGAGAAATCCAGCGCAAAATGAACCTAGGGGTTAATAACACGTGTACTGAGTCGACCGTTCTCTGGGATATGTTTACATGCTAATCGAATGTGACCAGTTTTAGCGCAAACCGCTAATTAGCTTATAAAGCTAGTCGTCGGGGTCAGTCATGACCAGTCGAACGACAAACGCTGTGTTTGAGCTATGTTACTGGTTACTGGTTGCACGGCGTTCGTTGTTTGACTGTTCATGACTGTTTTCCCAAGATGGTGCCCGCATGTATACGTGAATGGTACTGTCTGTATAAACGTCTTTAAAAAAACTTCTTCTATAAAATCTTTTTAATAAACTGTCTGTACACTTACAAAGTTCTCATGCTTCGGTTTACATCTAGGGACCCTCATTTTGCTACCATGGAAGTGTGGTGCTATTTTGAGCCTTGTTAGTGGTATAGAAATAGCGATTTCCTTTTACTTTACCGTGCCCTGACGACTAGCTTTATAAGCTAAGTAGCGGTTTGCGCTAAAACTGGTCATATTGGATTAGCATGAAAACATATCCCAGAGAACAGTTGACTCGTTACACATGTGTTATTAACCCCTAGGTTCATTTTGCACCAGATTTCTCCTTTAAGGGCTAAAGCTATTCAGTTTTTATACATAAAATGAATCATTTGATAAGTAAGAAAAAGATAAACATAGTTTCATGTAGGATAAAATAATCTCACGACCCATCAGATTTACTATCTTGCAACCCCTTTGTGAGGCTTCAGGTTGGGACTACTGACTTAGAAAAGGTTTTAACTTGTTTTCAATATTTCCTGCCAAGAGTTTGATAAGAAGATTTTGTCTGTATGCTAAAGCTACATATGAAGCTACAGCCAGGAGATGATTAGCTTAGCACAACATAGCATAAAGCAGGGGGAAACAGCTTGCCTTGCTCTGTCCAAAGGTAAAAAATACATCTACCAGCCCCACTTAACAAATAAAATATAACTTCTCAACTTGTGACTTTTATTTTTGAACTTTGGACCAAGCCTGGCTAGCTCATTTCTCCTGCTCCCAGTTTTATGCTAAGCTTACCATCTCCTGGCTGTAGCTTCATATTTACTGTAGAAACCTAAGAGTGTCAATCTTGTCAAAATGTCCCTTTTATAAATTATTTTTAAATTATATTTATTTTTAAATATTATTTTTTGCTATTTGTAAAGTAATTTCCTATTAGGAGCATTTGGGTACACTTAAGGTTGAAAATGTCCCTTTTAAGAGGATGTTAAAATTGACAGATTACAATGCAGTGTGAATTAAAAGTGTCACAAATGTAAACAGGAGGTTATGCCAGACTTGTCTTTGTGGTCATATTTGTAGTTGTTATAGTGTAATACTAGATGGTTGTATCGTTGGTTCTGTCTCTGCATCAGGTCAAAATGAGTATGTTTTGGTTCTAAACTAAAAAACATGCTGAGGACAATGACATTCCAGTCTGGAGACAACCAAAACCTCCTCACCAGGAAAAAGGACCAAAACAAGGTTTCTCTGCTTGACGGTGTCTCTTCCGACCTTATGCCAGACAGCCGACTGGAAATGCCAGGAATGCTAGACTGCTGCTCGATAGGAGACCATGTTCCACTTATTGGCTACTGGTGGGCAGAGCCACGGAGACAATGTCCAAGATGAGTTCCCACACAATAGGAACAACACATTTATGACTCTTCGGCCACGGAAAAATTTAAAGGTTCACACTTAGGACACTCCTGGCTCTTGTACTTCCACTGACACACTGGGAGAGATGCTGCTCTGGGCAGACACCCCTCACATTTTTGAGCTGTGTCTGAAAGGCTGAAGAAAAGGTCTCCCCTGAATCCAACCAGGCTGTCCCATTTGGGGTGATTTAAATGGCCTGTTATTACCTTTCTCAGCCATTGTCTCTCTACTGGTATCCCACTCGTATGATGCTTTTAATTATTAGTTTCACCAGAACTCATTAGACAGCAGCCAGCAGAATCCTTGCTTGGTATTTCACTGGCATGTAAAAATTACTTGTGCTAACCCAGACAACCAATTTGAGAAATTCAGACTCACTAAAATCTAGTAAGTGGAAAAGAAATATGTAATAAGAGGACTTATCACTGTTTTTCCCTGATATCTGTTAATTATAGTTTACAAAAGACTGACTATTTGAATGAGTGAGATCAAAGTGAGCCCAAATGTGAAACCTAATCCTTCACATTTTAGGGGCACTACACAAGGAACAATAGTGGGAAAGGTACTCAAGTAACTTACCCAAAAATACAATCATGTGAAAAGTTAAATAATTGCATGTAATTGTTAGTATTAAAGTGTATATCAAATTAAAAGGTTTGTTGTAGTAAAAAATCATCAATTTCATTAATAGTCTAATGTAAGTCTATTATATAGTCTATACTATATGTAATAATATGTATGTGACTTTTGTGTTATTGATCTAACCCATCATATTTTATTCACCCATACTGAATCTTTCTTATACAAAACCTGAAGTAGGTAAATAAATTGAGATAAATGCACAATATCACATATGAAATCTAGCTGTGTAAAATAAAATAGAAACAGAGATGTTGACCCCCTCACAGCTCATTTGGGGTTTTACTGTATGTATATTCAAGATATTTGTCTTTGTCTTGGGACAGATTAACATACTTTCAAATCACTTCTGCTGTTAAATGCAAATTAATTGTCAATTATTAAAAAATATTGAGAATCACTTAACTATGCAAAAGAGTGACTGACACAATTTACACACAAGAAAGAAATTATATTTAGTACAACACAAGCCGGAGATAACGTTAAACATAATTTTTATACGATTCATTATTTGATCTCAGGGTGATATTTTTGTGGACTCATTCAGCCTGTAGCTCAGTGTTGAGACAATCTCACTCCTTTCACCTTAAAGCCTTCAGACCTGGAGTGCCACCTACTGGTGTCACATCAGAAAAGCAGGGAAACACTGAGTTGTATAGATTTATAATTTAAAATACGAAAGAGGCGATTAAGTATAAGAACCTAGGTTAATTTTGGGTTTAGTTTTATTCTTTAGTTTCTGGGAAATATATGCAATTCTACAGTATACATTTATTTGTAATGCTTTAAAGATACTATATGATTCTCCTTTAGAATCAGAAATCTTTTTCTGATTCTAAATGTTATTTTCCAGTTGAGAATTTCAGTTCTTAATGCTCATTTTTTGTTCAATAGAAAGGTGTGTGATTAGTTGCACCTATTAGTGAAAGCCACTTTTTATGCTCATTACACATTCATCCTTCCAATTAGGAGCACGGACGTACCAAACCTTTTCATGAGTCTTCCATTTCCTCACTTATATATCCATTGTACGCTGTAGCTGGTCCACTGCTATTTGAACCCTCATATCCAGACCTTTCCCAATTAGACCCACCTTCCACTCTGGTTTACTTTGTCCTTACTCTTTCCAAGACGAGGAAGAAAACAGAGTCTTTTAACAAGTGGGCCCCACTCTCTTGTTCACATGGGGAAGTTTACCCACATCTGTCTCAGCACCTAACCCCTGGAAGAGAGGGGGTCAGTACCAAGGCCAGAGGTCAGCACTTGTCTCATTGTGAGCAAGAACCAACATGAACCCCAATCGAACACTGTTCAGCGGGAAACTGTGCCCGGTTGGTTTTTAGGGCCACGGATGTGTGAACCTAACAGGAGTAGTGCTTTGAGGCGGCTTGCCCCACGGAAGCGTTTGAAAGGGGCTCTTACGGTTATTTAATTAAGTACAGAACAAATAGTTGTCCTGCTTTGTCGCGTCTTTTCTGCATTATCAATGGCATGTACACAAATAGAAAACAAAGCTGTGGTTTGAGAATTTGCAGGTGTGCAAGGATGCGTGTGAATCTACTGGAGGGAGTACTACCATGCAAAAAAATTCAAGTTTATGTGGCATTCAAGGGGGAGGTCTGTGTGAGAACAGATCTAGTTAGGAGCATCACAACAGATCTGACAAAACAGGCGGCCAGGTCAGGCCAGGCTCGCTGCTGTGACCCAGCAGTGTTCAACCAAATGATTAAAAAAACAGTTGTCTTGCTCCATCTTTCTTTCTCTCTTATCAGCAAGCCACCATCCATAATTGACCTGATTCCCAGATTTCTGTCCCTTTGACCACCCTTGCCGTAGCATAAAAGTGGGCAGCATAGGTGGCAGAGGACTGCCTGTCTGAAGGAAAAGGGGATGTAAAAGAAAGTATTCTTCTAATGTCTTGAAAGAAAAAGGAAAATCAGCATAATGACCGTGCTCCCCTACCACACATTCACTCTCTCTCTCACGCACACATACACACACTCCTGCTCTGTGCAGGCCCTCCTCCCACTCTCGTCTGCATCCCAATCTTGATTAACCTCCTCTCTCACTCCCCCTTTCCCACCCACTCACATTCACACATACACATGGACACAAAGTGCATCGGAGGCCCCCTGACAGATGGGGAGAGGGGTTTTGGGGGGTTCCTCTGAACAAATGGCACCCTGGTTTAGTGTGGTGTTGTCAGGGTTTGAATTGATCCCCGGGACTACAGAGGCTTCTCTCTGCCAGTGTGTCACAATGGCAACAAGTGTGTAGAGCTGGGAGCAAGCTTGTACAGGCATGGGACCCATACCTCATGAATGATAGCTTAGCAAATGGCCCTCCTTTCACAAGCTTTCATTGTAGGGCCATCTCTCGTTTTCTTTCATACCCTACTCAAAAAACTTGCCCAGCTTTGTTAGTTTTATTGGGTTTGATTGGTTTGAGATTCTGAAACGTGTTGGTTTTTGTGTGATTTTGTATGTGTGAACTTTGGAGCAGGGCGGGTGTGTGTGTGTGTGTGTGTGTGTGTGTGTGTGTGTGTGTGTGTGTGTGTCTGTGTGTCTTGGTGGGGGGGGGGGCCTATTTTTGTACATTTTTGCTTGTTAAATTGATGGGCGCTGTGGTCTCACGGTATGGTCTGTGGAATGATGTAAAGCTATGTCATTGGCCAAAGCCAGTGAATGTGATTCAGTTTTATATGAATAGCACTTCCTGGGAGGTCGTGATGTTTTTCACTCGGTGAGATAAACACCATGTGTGCAATTTTCACAGATTTCCATAAATTCAAACAGATACACAGCAATGAGACATCCACACAGTTATAACAGCTATACATCTTTTCTTGTCAACTCAGATGCTCCTAAAGAATTAAACTGTGTCACTGCTGCAAGTGACATCCTGTTTGTTCAGAAAAGGCATAACATCCAATGCATTTACTTTTGTCTCTTTAGTTTGAAAGTCGTACATTTGTCTAATATGGTCTTGTATATCAGCATAATGAGCCCCTGTCTCATCCAGAAGATAAAGCCTGGCTGAAAGTCCACTGTGACCCCTCAGCTCACTCCACTGCACTTTACAGGCTCAGGAACAATCGTCCCATTGCTAGATAACAACGGCATCATCCCTCCAGGCTCATTTCATCATTGTCACTTCTCCTCCGTCTGGCTAATGTTTCACTAGTCCTCTATTTTTTGCTCCTCGGTCTGCAAGAGAGGAGGAGAAGGAAAAGGCGGCTTGGTTAATCACAAAAGGAAAACAGAGGGTGATCGATTGATTAGTAAACAAATAGGCTGGACAGGCAGCGGCAGAGCAGAAGGGACCCAGTGAGCCGAGCTTCCTTATCTTCCACATGTGACATCCCCATCTGTCATACCTCATTATCGTAGCTGTATCAAGTGGTGTTGATGGAGCTGATGACCTGCCTGCTATCAAATCTCAAGATGTTACATAACAAGGAGGAAGTTTGTAGTCTGAGTTAGGGAACTCACAAAAGACAGAACGGTCAAAATCAGAGCAACAGAGGAATTTATCCTAACCTTTAGTCTCTTAACATTCATTCAAAAATGCTGGATCTTACAATTCACATAATGCAACTGATTTGATTTCGATTTTATATTATTTAGCACATGAAAAATACATATACGAAGATTTAAGTAAAAAAGACATGCAAAGGAAACCTAGAAAACCCTCAAGGGGCTTGGCACTGGATAGCATCTTTAAGTAGACCTCCTTGTCTAACTAGTCACTTATTTTTAACCCCACACCTCTAATTTAAAAATGCAGACTTTCTGTTAAAATTGTAATTCTCAAGGCCAAGTTCAGCTAACCCTGATGACATTGATATTGTTTTTCAAACTTTGGAAAGCTGAATAGTCTTCGTGATGAATAAACTAAGGATAAGGAAGGTTTAAGGATACATGATAGCAGATGTTTCATAGCCTGTGACCCCGACAGGCTCGGATGTGAAGCCCTGTTCAACCTGTTTGAGAGAATTTAATCTGTCTCTGCTGCCTAACTCTGCTGCTACAAGTCAGTCATATGGACGTAAGGTAGTGTTAGATACTGCATGATGAAAGTGTCTGCAATTAGCATTTGCCCATTCCCAAATGTTTTGATTATGCTGGACGAATCAGTAAAAGCTACATTCTCTTTTGGAGAGAATGAAATGTCAAAAAAGCAACATTAAGTTCAGTATGATGACATAGCTCTGAAACTGGTAGGATTGCAGTACATTATTTATTATAATACATGTGTTCATTACTATCCTTTTGCAGGTAAGCGAAAAAATTAACTCTGCCTTTTAACTGTAGAAGTAGGCCACACCCCAGGCTATGGACTGGGTCAAGGAGCAAAGGTACGCATCTCATACATACCTAGGTGTCAGGACGATGTGCTCCCTTGCTCGCTTTTGTGTCGTCCACTCTGCATAGCAATGGAAAGCACATTGCAATATGTTTGAATTGTTGAGGTGGAGGGGCAAGCGTGTATTGTTGAAGAGGCAAGGTCTGCATATTAAGAAAACATGGAGGGAGAACAGGCAACTGAAAAGGCCTTTGAATGAGAATCAATTAATTTTCATTTACCTCCATTAGCACTGGGTAGGGATTTGCATCTGTGAACCCATTGCCAAACTGGCAGTGACCTTTTTAGTTGAAGGAGAGGGCCACATTAAGCTAATGATGGGGGGCAGAGGGAGAGACAAAGGGCTGTATGTGTGGTAGGGGAGGCCTGGCCGTCCTCTTCTCTCATTAGCACCACAGTGCCCTGCACTGCTGTCACACAGCGAGCCCTCACAGGCTGATCATTAGCCACTAGCTGGGATGTGAAAAATACTCTGAATAAAAAAAAAAAGGGTGCTATCAAAAGCTATCAAGCTTCACACGTTTTTCAGTTTGAGTTACTTCAACTGTGTACAGGCCTTGGTCTGAAACGCTGCTTATAGAAGTAAAATACAGAACTGTTGGGATAGTTTCATCTTAAACATAACCAACTGTGGGTTATCAAAAGGAATATTAAATCTACTTTACCCCTTATCTTTGCCAAGTGCCCCTGAAAAAGGCACTGAGCCCCCATATACACAAAAAGGCTAATTTCAAATGCTTTGACAATAAACATCACTTTCTATAACACTGTATAGTGTGCACAATACTATAATTATTTGTCTAGATGTTGAACTCGATTATATTTTGTTTGTAATGATTTTACAGGTATTCTGCATATAGTGAAATGTACTCCCATAATAACTTTTCAATGTACTGACCATTAAAACAATACTGATTCTGAATTCTGAAAAGAACAACCATGTTTTTATGCAATTGGTTAATGCTCTAATCCAGAAACACTTTGAAGATTGAGCAGGTACAAACTCAGTGATATTTTTTACAAACTACACCAGCTGATGGACTAGTGGATCAGAAATGTGGGTTTGTCATTAACCAATAACTAAGGAAAGTTGGGAAGTTGCTGTTGCCTACAGGTTGAATAAATGAATGTAAAGCTCAGCAATTTTGCGTCTGCAGGTGTAATCCATATTGACTATTATAGAAGTGCATTATCTTATTTAACCAAAAGAGTTAAATACTAGGGCTGTCAAAATAACGCGTTAATTTCGATTAATTAATCTGAGAACAAATAACGCGTTAAAAAAAATAACGCAGATTAATCCATTCCATATTGACGTACGTTGACCCTTGGCATAGATTCTTTAAGTCTCTGGAGCTCTTTAATGAAGGCATTAACACCATTCTTGCCAAAGATATTCCCTCATTTAGTGTTTTCTTTATGGAGGTAGAGAGTGCTGTCTAATTCCAAAATCTCCCATAGGTGTTCAATTAAGTTGAGATATGGTGTCCACAAAGGCCGTAGCATATGATTCACAACATTTTCATATACCCAACAAACAATTCAGTAATCCCTCATGTCCTGTATAAAAGCATTCTGCATTCACATTATTTCCCTTCTCAGTTATTTACATTTTTCCTTTCCTTTTGTCAGTGCTGCTCTGAAGATATAAGACAAAATGGCAGACCAACTAAAATCACATAATAACGTTTTACAGAAAGTGTTTCCTGTGGCTACTTCATTTCAGCACTAGTGCCATGATGCATCCCATGACGACAAATCCAATGAGGATATCTACATATCACTGTGATTGCATAATCTACAGCTTTGAGTGTTTTAAAGTGTAACTTTCACCAAAATGCAACCTAGGGTCTTTTTGTGAATGTACCAGAGTCAAATTTTCGTTTAAAAGCACATTTAGGACAGAATCACCATTTTTAAGATTAGATCACTTTTATGCTAGCCTCAAAATAGCTATTTTTAAAACACTAAGACGGCTCGACACAACATGAAACTTTTCTCGAAGTATCACCAGGGGCTCTACACCTTAACAAAAGCATTGACAACATTGTTTGTGTACCCAGAGTTTACTAAAAAGAAAGGTTTTGAACAACTCACCGTAGGTCTTGTTGTTTCCGGCCGCTACCACCTCGGCAGTCAAAACGAATCGATATCCGAATGCGAATGAATGGACTCCATATGAGGCTCCTTTTTCAACTACGAGGTCAATATTGTGTTTCAATAACGACAAAAAGAAATAAATAATCCGTGCATTTATATGGAACTAAGCTTTAGGAGGTTTCCATCTTTACTCTCCTCCCTGTTATGTTGCATTCGGAAATTTTTGACTGATAAAATGGCTGCGGCTGGAAACAACAAGACCTACGGTGAGTTGTTCACAAGGGGGTAAGCTTCTCCTCGGACCGTGAACCTCCTATGGCGCCATTTTGATGCTAATAAGCCATCACCTCCCGTTAGCATTCCATTGACTTGAAAATATTCATTTTGGTGCCACTTTGACAGCGAATAACTTTATATCTGAAGCGTTTAAAGACTCTATTTGTCCGTTGTTTATTTCTAAAGAAACACGACAATGTATAAAAGGCTCCATTACCTTGTACCTCACGTTATGGCTCCGTAGCAGACGTTTTTGTAAAAATAGGCTAACGATTGTGTCATAACCACGTGACTTACTGTCGCATAGTAGAGGAATTACCGTATAGTACAGGAGAAGTGCGCAGGCAGTTTCGTCTCACATTAGCTGTTTAAGTTTAATTACTAATGTTAACTAACATTTTAATTAGCAATAATTAGTCTGTGTCCATGTTATCTCCTTACATATACCTACGCTCTCGGTCTCTGCAAGATTGGGAATAATTGAGATTTCTCTTGGCACAGCTACCAGAAGACTTACAACTTTCAGACACATTGCTCACGGCACATTTACGTCGTCTCTCTCAGTTGGAGGCTGCGCAGTAACGCTCAGCCATCACCGGAAAAGTGCTTCTAATGTACTTCACTGGTCTCCGTCCAGAGCAACGGGATCTGTTGGTCCATTTATATACTGTCTATGGTTGTTCAAAACCTTTCTTTTTAATAAACTCTGGGTACATAAACAATGTTGTCAATGCTTTCGTTAAGGTGTAGAGCCCCTGGTGTTACTTCGAGAAAAGTTTCATGTTGTGTCGAGCCTTCTTAGTGTTTAAAAAATAGCTATTTTGAGCCTAGCATAAAAGTGCCCCTAGCACTCCCATTCAAAAGGCCATTTGACCGAAAAACGAAAATATGGTAAATCTTAAAAGTGGCGATTCCGTTCTTAATATGATTTTAAACAAAAGTTTGACACGGGTACATTCACAAAAAGACCCTAGGTTGCATTTTGGCGAGAGTTACGCTTTAACTGAAGCTGCAAGATGAAAACATGGTAAGAAAAAGTCATCCAGACCGCACACATGCAGTCGCAAACCAAATTTGGTTGGTAAAAATTCTGTTTACATTTACTGTTTTTCATTGTCGGAAATAGCTGCATGTCGGTGCAGGAGTAACAAATTACAACAGGATTTGACATGAGGGTCTGGTCGTCTTATTGCAGCGCTATGGTGCAGAGTCTTGTTTCGAGGCATAGGGAGGAACCCAGACAGTATGAAATGGAGCGGAAGGTATGAGCAGAGAAGAGGATGAAAGACAAAACGGGAGAAGGGAGCAGACAGGGTCACAGATGTGACATTACACTAACAATAGGAGTGGCGTGGCTAAAAGTGTAAAGACATCCCATCCAGGGCAAAGCTGTCTCCCAGCTGTTTGGTTCACCTGTCTATTAAAAGGGAACATATTTCTTGGTGTCTACAGGAGCAGAGACAGATTTATTGGGTCTACAAGGGGGAGGCCTTAAGTGGATTGATTATTAGACAAGGGCCAATAAATCACTTTTCCTCTTGTTTGGGAGGTCTGACTCTCCACGAGCTTGTTGATAGGTCAGAACAGACATGAATACAAGTTGTAAGCTCATCATCAGGGCATTCATGAAATTGTTGATATCAAGAAGAAATGAATGGGTTATGTCTCATATTTTCAATGGACCTCTATCTGGGAAGTTCTGTGTAATTGAGGTCCACATGGTGGGGGTGGACAAGCCCAGACAGATATTGAAGTGACCTCAAGCCCTTTCCTGTACTCAGGCGGCCCCATTCTAAAACAAAGTGCACATGACAAGAGGAGAGGGGAGAAATCAGATGGCTTAATTGTTCCTTGACAATTAGACCATCACTCAATCGAACATTGAGCAACCCAGCTAAAGTAGCAAAGGGAGGAGGCAGCTGAAGAAAGGGATGAAAGAAGAGGGCACTAAAACACCCACTGAGTGAGAGAGTAAGAGGGAGAGGGCCCTGCTATTCAAGGCCCGACGGGGCAAAGGGAGCAGAGAGCAGCTTACAATACTGTACAGCGCTTTTCTGCACCATTAAGTGGCATGGAGGGCAGGGCTGGGACAATAGGCTTCTGTCCCTGAGGAGAAGGCCAGCAGCTCCAGAGGAGTTCTCCTTTTCAGCCCATATGGTTGTGGCTGCCTCACAGGATGCTCCTCTTGCTATGGCCGCATGCTCAGCATCTGGACACACGGGGTCCACCGTCTCGCCACGGTGACCACTGCAGCAGCATTAGGGAGGGCAACAGGGTCTCCCTGGTAACATTGCAGTGTTACACAAAGATTCAGGGCAGCACTCAAGAGATTAAGGAAAGGAAGTACTTCTGTATGGAGTGAAATCCCAATTTTGTTGGATTTAGATTCCCAACAGGACTGAACAACTGGGACCGGAATTAACCCCATGCAGTCAACAAGCTTGTGTTACTTAAAAGAAGCTCACTAACACATCCAATAAAACCTGTATAGAATTTTTTTTTATTGTGCCGATGAATATGGCTGCTATTCACTCTTAAATGTCACATGAAATTACATAAATTTACATAATACTGTTATATTTAAACAGTAAAGTTCCTAACTAACTATAGTAATATTCTTTTCATTGACTTCTACCGTTGCACATTTTTACATACTTTTACTGTCTACTATACACATAGTTATACAAAAGCTTTTGTCCAAAAAGCTTCCATTTCAAGAAATGTCCAATGCTTCTAAACATAACCAGATGCGTGTCTAAACCATTTACATTATTTTAACTAGTGTATTTTCCTCCATGCTTAGAGCTACTGTGACTCCGGTTCCCTTTGGACCAGTGACAAAGAGCTGTCAGGATGATAGATTATGAAGCTGCTGCCTGAATTTCAAACAAGGGACCTGCCTTAACTCCTGTCCATCCTTGAACAGACCCACAACCCCCCCCAAAAGAGAATAAAATATAAGCCGGGAAACCAAGAGAGAAAAGAAGTTTGGGGTGAGCCGAGAGAAGAAGAATCTTAACAAGTGTTTACCCTCTTTCTGTTGCCAAGCTGGGGAGCAATAACCTACCGTAGCGAAAGGCAGTGCCTGATCCAGGAAGAAAGGCCTCAGCCTGCAGGGTCAGGGGTCACTAACTCTGCCATTGTCTCTGACAGGGCAAGCACACTCCAGCTTTTCTCCGGCTTTCAAAGGCCTGTGATGGGGGTGGAAAGATAGGCCTGAAAACACTGGGTCAGGACCAGGGGCTTTATGGTAGTCGACAAAGAAAGATTTGGGCCGCAAAGGTTAAATGAAGAGCGAAAGGGCCCTTCTGTCCAATTACCGAGGGACAAATGCTCTCTGTGACCCATCGGGGTCAAAGTTCAGCGGAGCCATTGGTAGCGGCACACTCTGGCTTTTTGTGGCTCAGATGAAATGAACCTCCGCCGTGTTTATCTAAGTGACACCCTGACCAATAGTAAAAGTATAAATAATTCTGGGGCTTGTGTGCTGCTGCCACTTAGCAGAATTAATTTATAGACCAGGGGTGCGGCAGGTCAAGCTTTTTAACACAACACTTGGAGCAATTAAGAAAAGGTAAGTATTCATAGTGTTGTTCGGAGGCAAAATGAATAAAATAAAAAAAGATAGAAGTAAATAGTATTGGTTTGATCAGTTCTAATATTTTCTGAGATGCAGTCATGGAAAATAGAAGTTGTGCAAAGTTATGCATTGATTAATTTAAGCTAACGCCAACTCCCCCTTCTCAGAGCTTTCAGCCAAGGCAGTCAGCAGTTCTCCTAATCATGTACCCATCTCAGTCTCAGGCAGCATTTGTGGCGTTAATACCTGCTGATACAAAGGCCCAGTGGAGCAGCATGGTGAGAGTGTCCCATATCCGGAGATGGCTGGATTAGACTGTTCCTGAATCACTTCCTCCTGAGTCCATGGGCCGCCAGGGATTATGTCATTGAATTTAATTATCTGCAATTGTTGGGTTAACAAGCAAAGTACAATCATATTACAAGATTCAGCCAAAGCCCCTTGTTTCTCCAGGCTCTTGCACTGCAGCATAATTCCAGACTCAGTTCTAAATTCACAGTATTACACTTGTTTCTCATTTCTTTATATATCGTTCAACTAAAAATAATGTTTCTCCCTGTATTTTAAAGGGGGGCTTGCAGGAGACTCAAATTACAGCTAAACTTCTTAATCGTAATTAAGCGTATGTTTAACAAGCAAGATGAGCTACTTTGTATTCGTTTTGCACAACTTTACCTTCTCCTTACTCCTCCTGCAGCCTCAAAGGGTCAATACTCCAGCGAACTCCACAACTACTAGTGTGGCTGGACCCTGCAGAGATTACAGGACATTCACTTCTAAAACTAAATTGAATCCTGCGTTTATACAAATTCCAGTAAACCCTGGCAGCACTGAGTCACAGCCAGGTTACCACTACAAAACCTCTCAAAAAACCCAGAAATGAACCTGAGAACAATCCATCAAAGCCCTGAGATGCAGCCGCCTGGAACACACTGAGCGCTATGAAAGCTTTAAATCTCTTCCTCTGCAGAATCCATTTAGCATGGCTCTGCCACACTCCACCAGGGGGGTGCTTGGGCTGGATACCAGGCGTGGTACCACAGGGATAAATTATGCATCCAGTGTTTGTGTGTGTATATCTTTGCTTGTGTTTTCTATGTGTGTGTGTGTGTGTGTGTGTGTGTGTGTGTGTGTGTGTGTGTGTGTGTGTGTGTGTGTGTGTGTGTGTGTGTGTGTGTGTGTGTGTGTGTGTGTGTGTGTGTGTGTGTGTGTGTGTGTGTGTGTGTGTGTGTGTGAATGTGTGTCTGTGTTGTGGATGTAGAGGATTTTCCTCTCTCTGGGACTCCTCTCTGCATGTCCTCTCCATCCCTCATGAGCTAGCATAAGCCTGTTGGACACACATCGGAAGGGTGAAGGGGAGTCACTCGGAGCGAGCCAGGCTCCCAGGGTCATACAGGCCCTTAGAAGGAGCAGGATGACCTTTAATCAGGGATCAGGAGCCTGCAGCTGGAGGCCCACAGAAACCTTGATTATGCCCGAGCCCCTAGGTCACACTCCCAGCTGGCCGCCTACCTTGAGCCAGGACACCAAGGCAGCCTTAGGCCGGATGAAGCGCTCAGTGCAGGCATGAGGTGTACATTCATGATGGAGTGTTAACATTAATCTGCAAGATCTTCATCCACACAGTCCGCAGACAAGCGTTTTGATCGGCCAGAGATCTGATTCTCAAAAGAAGATCTGAGCAATAAATCAAATGTTCTGGCTATGATTTGGTGAAAGATTTGGGCAAACTTGCTTTCATTGTTATCATGACTGAAGGTGGTGCCAAGACATTTGGATGCATTGGAGTGATGAGAAGTCAAAATGAAGAGAATGAGATAATGAAAGCTCCACTGCTTGGGGGTTCAAGATATTTTCCAGATAAATCAGCACTGGATTCACAAACACACACATTTTGTTCTTGCATTTTTCTTTGATTAAATTAATATCAACATTCCACTTAAAGGGGTACTGCAAAGTTTTAGTATTACACTTCAATAAGTTGAGGGACTTAAAGAAGACAGACTTTTAAATCAATGGTCAAAATCGAAGCAGCAGAGACCGAGATATCCTTTTAGTCCCTAGTAGGTTAAGCTCCAAAAACATCAAATTCTACATTTCCCATTATACAGTATAGCTCAATAGCATCTTGCATAAGACCTAGCCTGTGTCTTTTAGGGTTACCCCTTCAGAGCCACAGAAGACATCATTCAACTGTTTCACAGGCTGGGGAGTGCTCCTCTTAATGAGTAAACTTATTACCATGTGTAAAATCAGCTGAGTGCCCCTTTAAACACATAGACGTTTTGACTCACACAGAGGAAGCAGAACCCCAAATACCCATGTGTCTAAGTGGGCTGTTGATGTTAATCTTAAAAAAAAAAACAGAACATGCAAGATGAAAATGTCTGTGTTCACTATTGATCTTTGTTCATGACTGGTTGCACCCATTAAGAAACTTTGTTCATTAGGAGGAGATTTTAGGCTAAGTTGTGAGCCAACCCTGCATGTCATGGTTCCTTTCTCTCTTGCTTACTGTCTTTCCCACTCCTTTTATCTAATAGAGGCAAAAATGACAAGACAGTTGACACCAACTGTGTTCTGTGTGAAGCAGCATTTACCAGGCCCTACCCAACACATACACACATACACACAAACACACAACCTTTCCCAATAGA
This sequence comes from Sander vitreus, assembly GCF_031162955.1. Taxonomy (NCBI): domain Eukaryota; kingdom Metazoa; phylum Chordata; class Actinopteri; order Perciformes; family Percidae; genus Sander; species Sander vitreus. Next base: position 14,516,816 of record NC_135861.1, on the reverse strand, counting down.
CACACACCCACAGACAAGCTACCACACACACTCCTGCCATCTAGGGGAATGCAACCCCCTCCTCTCGCCCTCTCTCCATCACCCACCCCAAGGATTAGCCCCCTACCCCCACCTCTCTGCGCACTACTATCCCCTCTTGCCCTATTATCATATTTGATCCACAACTACCCCCCTCCCTCACTTATTTCACCCTCCCACATGCACCACCAGCAAGGCATGCCCCCTTTTCTTTGGCCACTCTCAGGGAGAAGAAGAGGAGGATGAAGAGGCAGGGGCTTTCATGGGGAACAATCTGCCAGGGAGATGAAGAATGAGCGGGCACTCAATTAAGGGCTGCCCATTGAGCCTGCAGAGTGAGCCTGAATGTGGGCCCCTCCAAAGGAATGGAGTCCCATGAATAGATTGTGGGCCTTCATGAAATATTAAAGAGCGGACGGATTTCCCACAATATTTGTACACCTCCCTTTGTGGGGATTTCTCCCTCCATTGAGCCTGAAACTGTTAACACATCCGCTCTGAAGCACGGCCCGCAGACTGTGCTAAAGAGCCCCACGGTCCAAGCATCAAACACTCCCCACCCTCACCTCTCCCTCTCCCTGTTCCCCTGTCTGTCTCTTTCTCTTTGTCTTTCTCTCCCTATCTCTCCCTCCTTTGCTTTCTCTCTCTTGCCCATGAGCTATTCATGGAGGGGATTACAGCAGTTTTAATGACCACCTGTCCTTGCTCCAGCACTGTATTGTGCCATGCCAGGCCAAGCAGCAAGCATCCACAAGGTATTAAAGGGTCATATTGCCAACTGGTGACCCTTGTCTCCACCAACTGAAGTCTGACAGCCAAAGCCACCCAGACAGGTAATGAGCACAAGCCACACAATCCTGTGTGTAATAAAAACAAAGCTTTAAGATGCAGAAAAATGAACAAAAGTGGCTTGCCTTAATCAACATGCTTATTTATGTGAAACACTGCATTACTGTACTGTAGCATTATACTGAATAGTGACCCAATAAAAACAAGTGCTTCCTCCCACATCACCTTTTCCCTTCTTTTTTTTTATATCTCTGCTCTTTTCTCTCTCTCTCTCTCTCTCTCTCTCTCTCTCTCTCTCTCTCTCTCTCTCTCTCTCTCCGTCTATCTATCTCACACATTCACACTCACTCACGCACACACACACACACACACACACACACACACACACTGGGATCAGGTTGAGTGGAGCTGTATAGAGCGAGGGCTATGTGGTTAAGTAGGTGGTTAAAGCTGCCATTAGCATCATAATGGCCACATATTCCTGCCATGAGTCAACATTAGTTCACGCCAGAATTGAAGGGTCGAGGACAGGCCAAAAATTAAAGCTTCCGCTGCAACCAACAAGTGTACTTGATTCATTGGGTCTACATGATTTGTAAAAGTGTAAATAAGAGAGTTTCTGGAGCTCAGTTTACGGGTTGGTCCTGTGGCCTAACAGTGGTTGTATCAGTGATGTCATTTCCTCCTTTAAGTGGAAATGGACCTGTATGTATTTATCTATATTTTTTTGAAACTTCTTCATCGCCAATATTACTCATATTTTCCTTTAATTTTTTTAATGAAAATGGTTAAGGTTATTATTATTATTATTATTATTAGTCATATTTCTGCATCTGCTTGTTCTAGTGCCTAATTGAGGCCGTTTAAAGTTGTATTAAACAAAGTATTGAAGTTAGGAGGAAACATTCTCAAATGCTTTGTCTAGACCTTTAGATCACACAGTAAGAGCGTGTGCTGAGTCCTTTGCAGCGGCCAGTATTCAAATCTGAATTTGTTTTACTTCTATAGATTTGATTACTTCAACAATATACATTGAAACTGAATAATAATCATGGTCTTTGTGCAGCATATTCAGCTGTCAGTTTACTCTACAATGGAGGTAAACTTTTAATCAAAGAAATATCCTCTATGTAAACTGTTGACAGTGTTCTGTGGACAGTATCAGGAAATATACATTGTCATATTTTGAGCACCTGCAAACAAAATTTCATTTACCTTCACAGGCCTTTCTCACAGAAGTAATTTTGTCATGTCACAATAGGAAATGAACAGGTGTACATAGTAAAGTTAATGATGGCTGAAATCCACTTAGCTGCTTCATTTTCATGGTCCTGGTATTGTGCATGCTGGCTGACTGTCACACTGTCATTACTTACTTGGACATCATTATTGTTATTAGTAACACCTGTGCTTTTCCAACTATGACCAGTCAAAATGCTGTAAAAAAGAAAAAGAAAAGGCCATATTCTAACTTTAGCTGAAATACTAGGTAATATTAAAGAAACCAGAAGCAATTAGCTTCCAGGAGTGGAATCCATCCAGTGATCTACTATGACAAGTTGAAATGTCTGCTGTAAAAAAGACCTTCTGTATTGGGGAGTTGGCAGAAATATAAAAACAGATATATCTCCAAAGCTGTTCAGTTAAAACCAGCAGTATCTGCATGGCCTGATATCACTAGAAGTAAATGAGAAAATCTGTTTTTCTTTTCCTAATTTGGGTGAACTGACCTTATAAATCTGTGATTTTCAGCTTGTCTACACCAATCAAGAAGTTTAACATTGTGGGTGAAGAGAGCATGTGGTTGCATGAAGCTCTGCTGTCCACTCCAGCAGAGCCCCAGCTGTGGAGCACATTGGAGAGCAGGCCTTTTGGTCTGGCCTCCATATGCTGGGGTCTGGGGTCCAGGCTGTCAGCGTAGCTCCAGCACATGGAGGGCAGTTGGGGGGCACATGGTGTGGGGGTTTTGGGATGGTGGTGGGGGCAGCCGCTCCACCAGCATTGTACCAGGAGGACAAGAGCTGAGCAGGACCCAGCAGGAGAGTGGGGGGCCTTTTCTAAAGACCGATCAACTGGAGCTCCTTTTCTCACACCCCGCTCACTTTACCCTGCTCTGTATATTCTCATCTCCCTCCCTCTTTCCTCTACGCTCCCCCCCTTTACATGGCAGATTGATACTCTGACTGAAATGTGATTTTCTTGTTACTTGCTTATGAAACTGCATTCTCCCCCTTGCTTCCCCATCCCACCCACTCATTCCACTAACCTATTCTCCACTGGAATTAAATCGAGCCACACTGCTTTGTTTTTCAATCATCTTGTCCACATCAAAGTCACTCATGAGAGGATGGTAAAAAGGAGGAAGGGGCCAGGGACGAGACAAATCTCTTTGGCTTTTCCATCACACAATGCTTCTCATTTGAATGTCCCCATATATTGCTGATCACCATTCTGAATGGTGCCTCTGATGAAGTGTTGTTTTTGTGGTTCCTCACATGAATTCCAAAGACCCTGGGGATACATTTTCCTCTTTTTGTCTTTGACTTCAAAGTTATCTGGAACGGGACGTGTCGGAATGACAAAAACTGAGGGGTCACCAGGTCCAACATTGGATGTTGTTTACCAACCTTCTCACCAAGTCAAGGAGCATTAAAACTATGGAGGCACCACAGGGCATAACAAAACAAGCATTGACATTTTTTTAGGGCTGAATTCATGTAATGGGCAAAAATTTTTCCCACTTTTGCCTGAGTTAAAAGAAAGCCCCTTTGTTTGATAATCTTTTGATTCATGGGTTACACCCCACATTGTATCAACATGTTAAGATTCATCCAGCATACATCCTTCGTCCTTATTTTTTATGTCTGAGGTCATGGTATGGGGTTGAAAAGTCATAAACCTGCGGCATTTTCTGCAAAAACATATGTTGAAAAAATGACAATCTGACCTATGTATACTATGTCTGTTGTGCTGCATTCACTGGTATGATACCACAAGATAAACCAAACCTGTAATAACAAAATGAATGATATGCATTATTGTTAGGTCCCTAAATGTTTTAATTTGTTGTTTATGATAATCCTTCCTGATTTCTTTTAGATAGTGTGATAGTGAGAGCAAACTTCATGCATTACACTACAACAGGCATTTTACACTATACTTCACATGGTAGTGTTAAAACATCTTGACATTCAATATAAGCAGGTTCTTCAAAAATTTTGAAGATTCACACATTCATTCTGCAGCCTTGAAGAGTGTCAGTCTGCTGCCCTCTGCTGCCAGAAATACAAATAAAGCAGAATATTACTTCATGTACATGTTAACCTTTGTGTACCTTGTATTAACACCAAACTATTTCAATTTATTTTTTTATCACATAAAATGTATATATTTTTGCATGTGAATATTTTTGACATAAATATGTATAATAGATGTAATATAATGTTTCATGTGTAATCCTGTATCATACTACAGGAGTACACACTATGGTGTCTAGTATATACTTTGTTGACTTTACTCCAACTAATCACACAACTATGTCTGATTAGAGACTACACTATTAGTTTAAGGTGCAACACTGGATGTGGGTACTGTGTGCATATTGCTTGCCTTGTAATTTTGACTTGAATTGCTCTTGTATTGTTTTTTTTTATTGTTCTATTTCTGTTTAATTATTATATTATTTTATCTTACTCCTTATTTATTTTTGTATTACTTTTTCTCTATTTATCAGTACTTACTTCTCTGTCTTTGTGCTGCTGCAATACCAAATTTCCCCTTCTGAAGATGGTACATTTAAAATTTTGTTTTTATGCTGCACATCTATTGTGTTTTTTTATAATCTTTATTTGATGTATCAATCAAATAACGTAACATCGTGATTGGGGTTGAGGAGTGTTAAGATTGAGGCGTCTACTGGCCTCATCTGAATAATAAGTAGTTTTCCATTCACCTCCACAAGATGGCACAGGAGAGTAACAATTAGAAGTAGCGTACTGAATGCATACTGCGCTGACTTATTCAAAGCACAGAAGGTGAATTGTGTGCACATCAAGCCCCAACTGGGTACAGAAAAGACTAAAGACCATTTTTCTCTTTAAAAGAAAATCATCACATGTATCACATATCTGTCCTCACAAATATCTGTCCTGTATGGGTCACAGTTTTTTCTTTAAGACATTATTTGGATATTATGTGTTATCTTGTATCGTGTGATCTCCTAATTGGTGGTGAAGCTGGAGGTCATTTTTTTGTATGTGTATATACCTGCTTTTGTTCGCATGGATATTTGTCTGACAAAGACTTTGTAGGTGGAAACATTGCATCAATTAATTTTTTGGGAAAATTTCAGTGTGCAGACAACCTCTCCCTTTTCTTTAAATACTAGAGGATTTACCTACTGGGGAATTAAGCCAATTACAATAAAAGCATCCTAAGTCCTAAATCCTAACAAGAGAATTCTGTTTTATTACTGCAATAACAGTAACAAAGTTTGTGAGGGAGCTGAAAAGAAATATTCTCATGTGGGGACACGTATAGTATTTATTCAGACAAGCTTGGTATTTGGCAGTGTCTTTATCAGATAAATGTGATCTTAACTCATGCTAACTGGGAGAGGCTGCGGTGAGTTCAACAGTAGTCATTTGTCAGTGATATGTCACAAACCTCACTACTATCTGACATTAGTAACCTACTCCCATTTGTTCTGTGAAAAGGGGCAAGTGATTACTGTAGCAAAACTTTGCATAATGGCTCCAAATAAACACACATGTGGCAACAGGTTGATCTGGAGTGAGGAAACAAGTCAAACAGGAAGCTTGTCAGTTTGATTCTGTCCAGTAATAATTCGATGAGATGCTGAAAAGTCTCTTTAGATGAGAACATCAGCAAAGTGCTTAAATGTAAAGTGCACATTGGAAAAACACTATCTGTGTAATTGTGAGGCTATTCAATTATATACTGAGGTTTTTATCAGTCCCCCAAAAAAAGACACTGTAAGCATGCAATCAGCCACTGAGGAATCCTTGTTGACTTTATCTTGGCAGAGATCATATTTTGGTAACTTACAGGAGAGTGCAACAGTTATTTTTACCCTAAACCTGAGGCAATCATCAACATTTATCATCTTCTATGAATGTGATAACCTCAATTTACGCAGCCTATGCAAACAGAAAAGTAGAGGTTGGAGTTGGGAGTGGTTTACTGGAGATGTGGGCTGCAGGGTCAAATTGGCATAGGGCTGGCTGACAGGCTGTCATGTAGAACCTGACAAAGGGATGCATTCTGGGAGGAGGCACGGGTCAATGGCATCATGAACTGAACAAGGAACTAGAGCATCTCATCACCTGAGAGAGAGCCGCACCTAACATGGGAATTCAGCCAACAAGCATAGTCTGAGGAGTGAAAGAAATTATTACACGTATCACCTGTGAAATAGCCATACATGCCCAAAATGAGTATCATGTTCAGGATGTGAACACACGTGAAATATGGTAAACAACATTTGTGACTAAAAACCTTTTACTCAGACATTCTTGTTTTGTCTCTGATGTTGACTGAAGTGTTTTGTTTGTTCTGTCATTAACAGAGGGAATTCACGTTTCGTATAGTCCATGGATTAGGGAAGTCTGGGAGTGGTGCCTAAAATGACTACTGTCAGTCGAGGAGTCGGCTTTGGTCTGCCACATGCACTTGTGTTTAGACAGAAGCCACAACACATACTGTCATTTCCTTTCATCACTGATCACAGCTTTACAGGTGCCCTGGTGAGTCAGATTTTACACCTGTTCGCCAAACTGCAATCAAACTACTAGGGCTGTCAATCGATTACAATTTTTTATCTAATTAATTACATTCTCTGTGATTAATTAATCGAAATTAATCACATACATAATTAACTGTGCCTGAACCGATACTTTTTAAGAAAGTTACGGTAAGGTAGCCTACTAAACAACAGTCGGCAACATTAAAGAATGGCTTGTTTATTGTTAAGGCCATATGGTCAAAATGAAATGATTTAATAATAATGTAATAACTATAACAATAACTTATTTCACTAGTAAATTGCTGTTGAACGACAAAAACAACCACCAGATGGGAAAAGGACATTTAACAATAACTTCGAATGCACCACAAGGCTGTAGTTTACCAGTTTCATTGAACACACCGTCCGTGTTGTTTTTCCAACAACAGCAGCTGCAGATTGTTACATCCCTGTGTTGAATCCTCTACAGTAAAATAGTCACACTTTACACCGTTTAGCGTTAGCTGTCAGCATTTTAACCGTTTTTAATCCAGCTACTAGCTAGTGGTAGGCTAACGTTTGCTGCTGTCGAGTATAGTGTTAACTAGCGTCACATGCAGCGGTGTTTGTGTTGCCTGTATCGTCTGTTTCAGAGCATCAGAGAGAAGCGCAGACATATCAGTGGCACCAGATTTCGGTACCCAACCCTATTCAGGAAGAAGATTTTTACAAGTAAATGTTCCAATCAATAATCCAGGCAGCACATTCTCGTCTCCCTCCTTCATTTTACAGTCGAATGGTGGCTAGAACGGCTCCGGGTCAAACGGCAATATGGAATGGATTAATCTGCGTTATTTTTTTCTCAGATTAATTAATCGAAATTAACGCGTTATTTTGACAGCCCTACAAACTACACGTTTATCTTCTGCGTGTAAATTTTATGCAGTAATCAGTTCCTGATGACACATTTTAAAAGCCATTGGAAGAAGCCGACTAAACAAAAAAAATGTTTGTCAGGTTGAAATATAATCCATTCTTTTTTACACGACTGATTGTTAGACTAAAGCAATTCATAGTAACATATCAGTATTTTAATTTATGTTAAGGTCCCGGCATTGTGCATGCTGGCTCACTGTCTAACTGTCATGGCTCACTGAGACACTTGAATACAATGGAGCCATTGTTACTGTTACTAGTAACACCTGTGCATTTTTTATTATGACAATTGTAATAGTCTGCTATGAAAATAGCCTAAACTACTAACTGAAATACTACTTAACATTAGCCAAAAGTAAATCTCTCAAGAGATAGCATTACTTAGTTGTATTGGTACACAATTGATTTGTAATGTGTGTCATGAGTTGTGAACAGGATCAGGACGGTTCTCCATACAGTGGTCTGTGTAGTAACGAATTTAAGCCCAGAGCTGAGAAAACCTGTCACCTGTCACAATGTCCCTCATCACAATGTTACTCATCTCACTTACAAACATCAGGGTATCCTGTTGCCTCAACCTCAACAACACATACCAGTCAATGTTTTTACCCATGTCAGCATGCAGGAAGAAGAGAAGCAAAGGTGTTGAGCCACCTGATCTGTTAGGAGGAGTGTTGGACGTGCAGCTGTGTAGACATCATCTGTGCATAAAAGGTATTTGTGGTATGACTGCAGGGAAATTCCAGATTGTTGCAGGTTGAAAGTAAAGGGTTTCTTTCTTTCAAGTGCTCATCCTGACTGCTGGTAACTCAAGCAATACTTGAATGTTAAAAAAAGACCCAATTACAAGTAAAAAATGTAGAATATACTTACTTTATTGACTCTAGAATAAAGAAAGGCCCCTCTCAGATTGTTACAGTATTGTTACATTAGGTGTCATTACAATGTTGGTTCAGGTGGTACTGTTTGCTACTTTAAATACACATACACACACAGTCATCATACTGTATGTTTTTCAAGGGAGCTGTCAGACAAATGTAATAGAGAAGTAAAATATTTCCTTCCAAAAGGTAGTGGAGCAGAAACTGTCACAAAATGAAAATATTCAAGTAAAGTACCAATATTTAAAAACTGTCCTTAAGTTAATGTACAGTAACTTTCTCTGCAGAGAATGTTTCTTTTTTAAAAACACTGAAAAAGAAACTTATCCCACATGCATATATTATATATTATCACAAAACATGTGTTACTGTGTACTTTATTATATATATAATTTTTATATTCCAGTATTATCAATCAGCATTTAATTGTATCATAAATCCCTCATAAAATTTTGAGCGTCAAACACTTCATTTCCTGCATTCTGGTGAATTTTTATGCAGCAATTTATTCATCCCTTTTCTGCCGACGGTCAGCCGTCGGGTTGGTGTGTCAGGGGCTTAAGGGGAGAAACCTCAGAAAGACCCAGGCTCTTGGTAGGCAGTGTCTGACGGTGCCAGTTGGGAGTGTGATGAACAGTGGCAATAATAGTCACAATAAAGATAATGGAACAGTGACTAGAAATAGTAGTTGTAGTAGTTAATGGCATAGCAGGGCGTAGCAGGGCGTAGCAGGGCGTGCAGCAGGACCACGGCGACAGCTGCAACCATGATTTAGGTGCCACCCTAATCCGAAACATGCTGGGCTAAAAAAAAAAGAGAATAATCATTATGAGATTAACAGGAAAATGTAATGTTATGTCAGTGGCATATAACTTTTAGTACATGCTAATTTTATTGTGTTAGTATAACTCTGTTAACTGTAAGTTTACATTCATGATTTATTGGAAACTGGTCATTATACAAGTTAGGTTGTTGAATTGACTTACAGTTTTTATATTTTTATATAATTATGTTAATACACAATAACACGACATAGAGATATTTTGCAAAAAAACAGCATAGAAAACAGCCTTTAATGGGATAGTTTGGATCTTTTCAAGTGGGGTTGTATGAGGTACTTATCCAGAGTCATTGTATTACCTACAGTAGATGGTGGGTGGCACACTCTCAACTTTAATAATCCTTTGATTTTAGAGATGTTGTGTGCTTTCAGGGCCTAAATTGATGTAGGAATACAGAGAGAATATGCTATATGATTCTTAAAACTATTGCTGTATTGAAAATAAAAAAGAAAGAACTTTAAATACTTGACGCTGTAAATACAAGTATGTTCGCACCAATATAAATATTTATAATCAATTTATGTAATTCACTTTAAATGTGAAGGCTGTGTATCACTTGAAGACACATGACTATAGGTCTTTAGTATAATAAAGTTCTGGGTCAGACTTGAGGGTTGTTTAAGGATGTTTGAGGACTGTAACTCTTTATTCTTCTGTTGTCTAAGCAGCGTTCATGATCTTTGTTTTTGGCAGTTTTGCTGCATTCTTCTTTAGTCTCAGATAACTTCAACTACACAGATTGTGTTTAGCCTGGCGCCTTGCTTCGCTCATACATCAGGAGGTAAATCTAGCTTTCTCTGTGAGAAATAGGACAGAGCGCTGTCCAGTTTCCTTTTGTCATTTTCATTAGTTATTAAAAACTAAGAAATCAGAGAGGGAAGTTCAGGAGAGCAGATGAGACATATGAGTCCATCAGGATTAATTCCTGCACAGTGTGTGTGCATAATTTGCTCCAGAGTCAGGAAAAGTAACTCCTTTACTCTCTGTGGCCATGAAGCCTACATTTTCTAAAAGAAAACGTCCTGACCATCAAGAAAAACATCCTGTGATTGACTGTACCATTTTTCATTATTTATACCTTGATTACATGCACCAGACAAGCTGTACATTGTCAAATAATTTAGTTTACAGTACAGGGTGGCCTGAACCTTTACTTGCCAAGAGTTCTTTGTTTGAATTGTCTGGTGTATCATTTTATATGCATTTCTTTGTCGGGTCAGAACATTTTTCATTTTCATTGGAAAACATGTGATCATAGAGTCTGCAATAGGCCTACATTTCTTTAGCCGCTTACACATGATTCACGGTAAAACCACTCTGCACTGGCTGTGCCATTGTTTTCCTATGGGGAGAGTGGTGAAGACAACTCGGAGGAAGCGCTACCCTTGGCGTGGAGCACTGCTCGAAATTGCCACTGAGCGCTGGGCTCAAAGTTCAAATTATTTTGACTTTGACCTCGTTACCACTGACCTTTCAAAGCGCAACCAGTGAAATAAAGAGGTAGCCAGAAGCAGTGATGACGTATACCTGCACTGTGCTTTGCTTCTGAAGCTCTGCGCCTTACCTTACCTCACGGTTTTACCGCTTATCATCAGTATTTACCGCTTTAGAGTCTGAGTGATGATTCTCCATTAAAGGGGTGATAGAATGCAAAACCGATTTTACCTTGTCATAGTTGAATAACGACAGTTTGGTGGGTAAATAGGACATACATAGAACCTCAAAATCCCATTGACACCTCTTTCCTCTGCAAATTTCACAATTTGAAACTGCCTCTGAAAACGGGCAAATCTCAACGAAGCTCATAGTTGACGTCAACTATGTGGCTGTACCTTATTTGGCTCTGGTCTCTATTTTTGTCACGCCCCAACATTTACCTGACTTTTTATAGGCTACACCTCCCACGTCTTCTGACTAGTTTGCACAGATCTCAGAAATTGTATACATTGTTCATCTGCTATTTTATCACTAAATTCACTTCTGAGATTTTTTATGCGAGAAATCAACTATGTAGAGGTCAAATATGGGCCGTTTTACGAAAAATTGATGGCTAATTGCAAATTTTGTCCAACTGTGTGTCGGAATTCAGCGGCCGGTGCTGCCTGGGTTGCTGCCTCACCGCCCGGCCTGTCCTTCCTTCACAGACCCCGGCCCGCTGTGAGCTAGATGGAGCTCCGTCATGGCCAGCAGCCCGCGGTGCTCCATATCCGCGCAAAGTCACCGTTTCTGGGTTACTGGACTACCAAACGCCGATGCCCTGACCGAGCTCCAGGGCCTGCAGTAGCTCCTCCTAACGAGACCTCTGAAAAACACAAAAATGCCTTAAATTGAAATCGGACAAAAGTGTTAGCTTTGTAAGACCTTAGGGTAGCTGTGATATACATGCCGTGACGAAATTCAAACTGTAAATATACAATAGTTATGCCGGCAGCTGGCAGCCGGCCCCGAGCCCCGATAGTCCAATAACCCAGAAACGGTGACTTTCACTGGGTATGGAGCCCAGCAGGCTTCCGCTTTCTCATCAGACTGTGTGGAGCTCCTGAAGTCCGACACATCTTACCAAATTTGCAATTAGCCATCAATTTTTGTAAAACAGCCCATATTGAGCTTTATATAGTTGATTTCTCGCATAAAAAAGTCTCAGAAGTGAATTTAATAACGAAATAGCAGACAAACAATGAATAACGTTGCAGTGTCTGAAATATGAGACCTGCTGTCTCGTCTCCAGTGTATGTGGTTCGCTCAACCAATCAGCGCACAGCTCATCTAAATATTCATGAGCATACCATATTTGGAAGAAAAGCTCTTGTTCCAAACAGGGCGATATTCACAGGGTAGTTAAGGGCCCATAGAATAGCAATCGGGCCATGTTCAGCCCAACCAATGTTACATACCCTATTAGGAGACCTTAAGGAACAGTGTGAAATACCCTATATAATCATCCTATCACCCCTTTAAAATGTAGTTAAAAATAATGGCAGGGTTTAATAGAGTCATGGTCTCCTTAATTCTGTATTGTAGCCAACTGAACTGTATTCAAAAAATTAATAGACAAGACATCTTCAATTCTCCACTATAAAAAATATCAGCAAACGGGTTTCTGGCTGTCCTTTAAGGAGCTCCTGTTTAAATGTGCATCTTGTGTCAATTTGAATGTCTGGTGGATAGTGTATGTTGATGCTGTCCCTCATGTTCTGCTCTGGACAAAGAAGGAGGGGTGGCTGCTGTTTTGATTGCATTGGTCAGGTTTCTTTAATTAATTTTGGAAGTAAATTTATTACGGATGTATAAAATAATAATTTGGCTGATTTAGCTGCCACTGATTCTAACTGCCACTTTGGGTTTCCAACTGTCACTGTTTGACCTCAGCTCAAATGGCTTATCTAAATTATTCTTAGTATTTGTAACAGTCATCTGTCAACAAACACAGTCTATGATTTAAGATGTTCAACAGTCCAGGGGTGTTGTTTCTACTTTGAGTTATATGTAGGCCTACTTACTCCCTTATGAGTATCTGTGTCCTTATTTCTTCTCTCCTAGCAAAAAGCTCCTGCTAGCTCGTCACACTTTCTTTAGGGAATTTTCTTTTTCTCTTGTTTTTCCTATTGTCTAGTTTGACTTTCCTGTTGTACTTGATGTTGTCTTTAAGTTGTCCATTTTTTTTTTTTACTTTGTTCTTCTCAATTTAATGTAGCCTTTAAAAGTTATCTCCTGTGTTTGTTCCGGTTCGTCTCTAACCCTGTCTCTCTGTGCTCAGCTACTAAAGGCTATCCTAGCCGGTAACATTAATACCCCTGTCTCGTTTTCTCTACGTGTTGCATTCAACGTGAGAATGGCACCATAGCACCTGGAACCCAGTCAATACACCTTTTCTTATCCATTCCATTTTCTGAGTTTCTGTCCTGCAGTTGGGTCCCTCCCCCCTGTTGGTTGTAACATTAAGAAAGGTATTCATTGTAACTTCAATTAATACCCTTACATTGATAACAATGGTCAACCCAAAATGGCCTTTAATCATGCCAAAGATGTGGTTGCTTCTCCACTTGTTGCTCACTTTTTAAGCTCTGTTTTTCCCTATCAGTTCAGGGGAGACAGACTGTCTGGTGAGAGCAGGTGATCATTATCTACCATCGTCAGCGGACAGACAGGCCTGCTGTTCATGCTTCAGTATGTGGGTGGTGTATGCTGCACTGATACTGCAAGTCTCAATACTTTTCTGTAACATATTAAGTGCTTGAAATACCCAACTATCATGCACCTCTGAGTTAATACAATGTGTAAAGCTTTAAAAATATATACAAAATTTAAAAAAAACACGTGTTATGGTATTCCTACACTGTGGTTTCTTTTACAGCTTAAAAAATATATAAATATATAGTGCAGGCTGGATTTCATAATTTTGAATGTAAGTTTTGATTGCTCTATTTGCAAGTTTATGGGACAAGTTCTTCAATGTACCTTAAAATAAGTGGTTAAACTTCATAAAAAGCAGACTGAGGTACATAGGCCTACTTGTGATAAATAACTGGCCACAAAACACTTTCAAGCCTTGTTTTGTTCATTTTTAATATATTTTTTATTATTTTCCAAAAATGAATAGTCAGGACATTATCTTCGATTCTGAATAATTGCCAATAGCATTGTTTCAGTGTCATGGAGGGGAGGGTCTGGCTATGTTAAACTTTTGATCTTATAGTATGACAGACAAACGTTTGCATAATAAGGAGGGAAAGAAAAATTGTTTTCGACCAATATGTCAAGGGAAAATTAAGAAAATGAAAAAGCAAGCTTTTATGCGACTCACAAATAGCCTACTAGCCTATAAAGTTTTCACAAATAGGCCCATGAAGCCTATTTTTTACAAATTATTCCATCAGATTTTTTAAAGGTAATAACCTTTAAATGATCCCTTTTGGCCCCTCCCTTGACCCAACTGACCCGGTGTTCCCAAGGTGTCGGCGGCCCTGATGTTAAAACACATGTCCTGTGACCCCTGTTTCAACCTAAACAGACTGTATACTAGTCCCGTACAGTAGCATCAACAGCGTGAGAAACTCGGCGAGATGAAAGAAGGCGATAACTGCATGCGCTCAGTGGGAGGAGTATGTGTGCACCTGCGGACACAATCATATAGCGCTGCCTTGGCAGATTGCAGCTCTTTGCCCCTGTAGGACGCACAAGCGGATACCTGAGCCATGGATGCAGAGAAGGAATCCCCCGCCGACCAGGGAGTGCAGCTCTTGGACATCAGCTCCAACTTGTACCCCTCTGAGCCCAAACGTGCGGAGGAGACCGGTCAGCAGAAGCCGCCGTATTCATACGTGGCTCTCATTGCCATGGCCATCAAGGACAGCCACGACAAGAGACAAACGCTCAGCGGAATATACGAATACATCATCTCCAAGTTCTCCTACTATGAGAAGAATAAAAAAGGGTGGCAAAATAGTATCAGGCACAATTTGTCTCTCAATGAGTGTTTCGTCAAGATTCCCAGGGAAAACCGAGGGGACAGGAAAGGCAACTATTGGATGCTGGACCCCGCATTTGAGGACATGTTTGATAAGGGGAACTACCGCCGGCGGAGGAGGGTGAGAAGACCCTATACCCAGAGCGTGCCTTACCTGACCGGGAGCTCCGTGGACTATCCCGAGCCGCTCTACCTGCAGCCTTATGTGAGCAGCTCCTGGAGTCTGTCCCAGCCAACCGGATACCCAACACCCCATGTCATCACTGGGCACACCCGCAGCGTGTCCCCAAGCGGCCCGGTGAGTTCATTCTGCTCGCCCCCCCACTTCCATCACTCTCCTTACGGCGCCTACCACCATCCGGCTGTGCTGGTGCCACACAACGGGTGTCCATACGGCGGAGTGACCCAGCCAATGAGCCCTGGCGGAAGCAGCGTTTCGGTAGCATGCAACTACCAGCAGCTCACCACCTGGCAAGCGGAGGCGCCGCTTGCTTATTCATTGGACCAGTAGGGTTTTGAGCTATTCTAACCATTGACAGACAGTCCTTTGACAGCCAGTTCACTTACTCAAGGTTCATCTGTTTCACGCATTTCAGTTGGGCTGTCATTTGTTTGTCAGGTAAAGTTAATTGTAATTTGTTTTATTAATTTGTTTATTAACTTTTAATAAATAAGCTGTTGGTTAAGTTTATTGATAGGCCAAGAAATTACAGTCAGTAGCCTACTCACATGGATGTATAGGCTAATAAGAACTAGGACTAGGCTACTCATCGCATTTTGCTTCAGAAATGCCCGATCAAGTGTGAATTGCAGGAAGACAGTTGATTTAAGTCTGAGGCTTAGTGTATGCCTCTTTTGTTGTAGAATTATTTTGCAACCAAATAATACAAAACTTTTGTTTTATTTTTACTTTTTTTTTTAATTATTTTCCTATTTTCTTTATTGTTTTGAATAGGCCTATAGGCTATATTTGTAACTATGCCTATGTTATTTATTTATTTTCTCTGTTTTTTTTCCAATTCTCCGAGCTGCTATGCAACAGTTGATGACACCGAAGCACTGATCAGTTTTCTTATTCGATTGTGAATGTTTGTTAAAATAAAATGTTATTTTTGCATCAAATATTCTCAATGATTGACTTACTCATCTACTATTCGTTGTGGCTGTGTTCATTCATTCATTGTAAAACTAGTAATATTGCTACAAAAGCTAGAGCATAACTTTTCAAGTTTTAGATTTAGGCCTATTATGTAAGCTTCAATATGCTTTTCTATTACAGTAACTAGCAGATGCATAGAACTGCCACGTAGTTTATCTCTTAAGATGTAAGCTTTGTTGAAATGATTGGTGGTGGAAGAACAAGATATTCTACTAGGCTACTACTTCTGTTAGGCCTACTCTGTTAAAAGTCCTGCATTCAAAATTCTACTTAAGTCAAAATACAAAAGTATTAGCATCAAACTTTACTTAAAGAACCAAAAAATACATTTACTTATCATCAATATGGCCCATTTCAGAATAATATAATGTAATGTATCATAGCCTATAATGCCTATAATGTAGGACAGGTGGGGCTCATTTTAATTACTTCTTATCTTTATAATCATAGGCTACATTTATTTGTAGATTATATGCATTATTAATTTTGTAATTAGAAAAGAATTGTAATGCATAGTAGTATCCATAAACCACAAGCGAGGGAAACTAACATAGATATTGTCAGTATATCTATGGGAAACATGTCCCTTCTCACATTCCAACACTATCATATTCTCCGTCTACTAGGCTACACTGCGCGGTGCTTAGAAGTAAATACATGTAATAAGTGTGATTCACTTGAGGTCCATCAGGACCAAAACCTCACGTCACATGAACAGCTTTTTCCCCTCCGCCACTAGCCTTATCAACAAGGCCCGGAAACCACCCTGACTCTCCACCCCTGGCTCTTCATGCCACTGTTCTCTCTCTGCTGTAATGCTCTTTGCTCTTTATTTATTTTATTTTTTTATTTCTATCTTTATTTTTAATTTATTTTAATACATACTATGTACATATACTTATACTTATATTGTTTATACCTTCCATCTAGAGAATGTGTGACGTGCACCAACAACACCAAAACAAATTCCTTGTATGTGTTAAAAAAAGTACATGGCAATAAAACCCTTTATGATTCTGATTCTGATTGATTTCGATCTTAATAAATACTGCCATCTAAAACACTCAAAATATGGTGAAAACCGTAAGATTTGTGGAATGGTTTAATCATGGGTGGTTTTAATGTATGGTACAGTCGACAAGAAGGAATGAATAAAACACATTGGAACCATAGACAGTATATAAGAAGATTGGAACGCGTCCAGGCAGTCACAATTTCAATTGCATAAAGAGAAGTTATCCTCACCCAACTAGCAGATGATACTACATTATTTAAAAAAAAATGCCAGCTAAGTCCCAATCGCTATCAAAACAATAGAATTATTTTCCACAGCTTCTGAACTCTGCTTAAATCTGAAGAAGTGTGAACTTTTTTCCCTTAAAGAACCTCCCAGGTTTGTAACATACTAATCAAAGATAAGATTACTTATCTAGGGATTACTATAATGAAAAATGAGGAGAGATGCTCTGTAAACTTTAATTTGATTAGTGATAAGACAAAGAAAAAGCTTAATCAATGAGAGATTTATCCTTGAAAGGACGAGTATTGTTGACAAAGGCAAAAGGTTTATCCCGTCTTACATATGCAGCTATCCCCTTGTTTGTCAACAAAAAGCTCTGTAATTCCATTGATATATTACTTTTCAATTTGATTTGGAAAAACAAGACGCATTATGTGAACAAATCTGTTATTATGAATACCTTTGAACGTGGTGGTCTACATTTTCTTGATTTTACAACCCTTAATAACCTACTTTTAAAATAAATTGGATAAAGCATTTTCTAAATAATCCCACATCTACATGGAATTTTATACCTAACTATATTTTCTCTAAGGTTGGTGGTCTAGACTATTTACTTTTGTGTGATTATAAAATAGAAAAGAATCCCTTCATTTTATCTAAATTCCACAAACAAATGCTCTTAGCATGGTCATTAATCTACAAACATAATTTGTCCCCACATAGGTGCTTCATCTGGAATAATCAGCTTATTAAGTTCAAGAATAAATCTTTATTTTATAAAACCTGGTTCAATAATAACATAATTCTAGTATCCCAACTACTAAATGATAATGGATCAATGGAATTATTCTGAATTTCTTCACACGTTTGGCATTCCAATCACCCCAAGAGAGTTTGCAATTGTTATGGATGCCATCCCATCTGGTATTTTAACTCTCTTAAAAGGGACTAGAAAACCAGATTGCCTACCAGCTTTGGACCCTAAGTTGACCTCAGTTGGTAATATATGTTTCGCTACCACAACGAGGAATAATAATCATAACATTCGCTCTTTATTCCAGAGAGATGTCACCAGCACCCCTAATGTTGTTCCCTAGCGGTCTAACTTTGTTGACAACCTGAATTGGGGGAATATATGGAACCTTCCTTACAAATACCTCCTTACGAATAAAGTAAGAGAAGTCTCTTTCAAAATCATACATAGGTATTATCCTGCTAAGCAATGTCTCTTTAGGTTTAAGCTTGACATATGTGTTAACTGTTCTTTTTGTGGAATATGTCCAGAAACAATGGTGCACCTGTTATGGCAATGTCCCTACACCACCACTTTCTGGAAAGATCTCTCCCGATACATTACTGATAAACTTGTCTCTGATTTTTCTTTGTTGTGGAAAGATGTACTGTTTGGTTTCCATGACAACAAAAGTAAAAAACAGAAAGATATATACCTAATTAATTTATTGATCATTTTAGGGAAATGTCATAGGCCTATTCACAAAGCCAAATTTGGTAACTCTAAATCTTCTTTTATTGCTTTTGGTAAGGAAACGGAACAGTACATCAAAACCATCTATGATTAAAAAAATAAGAAAGCTGCTAAAACCATTCAGTTATGCTCTATTTTTAATGTATATATTTGAAACTCCCCCTGGCTCTGCTCTTGACTTATGTTTTATGACTTATGTTTTTTTCTGTATTAATGACTCTGTTTGCTTGTTTTTACTGTTTGTATCGTAAAAGATTTAATAAAGATTTATAAAAAAAAAATTTTTTAAAAGCGTCCAGGCAGTAACGCAAGTTCCGTTTCCGTTAATGGGCGTGAACAAAAGGGCATTGCTTGCCGCGTGCGCTCTCGTGCCGTGTTTTGCGTTTCCATTAACAATAGTGCACCACATTTCTCATGTTTTGTTAGCTTACATACTGCTAATATCAGTGGGAATGGAGGCGTTTAACCAGCTTTTGTTGGAATATCCTGAATTAATGTACAGTGGAGTCGGAGCTACGGCGTTTGTCGCCGGTGGAGCGCTGATATATAAAATCGCCACCAGGTAACGTTAACTTCAGGGCTTTGCACCGCTGTGCATGTTTTTAGTTAGATTCACGTCAACGTTAGTACAAGTTAGCTAACAGTGTTTAACATTTGCATTTGTGTTTCAAAACTGTGACATTCAAGAAATGATACACAAATGTCTAAATATGTTTCCTATTTTCCCAAGAGTCGTCTATGTATCTAGCTATGTTAGCTGGAGCGCTAACTTTGCTAGCCGTGGTGCTAGTCTCGCTTTTCCAGACCCTCCTCCAAAGCGCGACCGTGGTGCTAACTAACCTAATGGCAGATAGTTTGCGACAGTAACGTTCAGATAAGTAACGTTAGTGGTTTGCACTACTTGAATGCACACATTTTCACACATTGGTCTTAGGAAACTACTGTGTACAGAATTGTATACGCGTTGATTCAACGTGATTGTTTTGAGTCTATGCATTACTAAAATAACTTCAGGTCATCCCAAACTTTAGCTAGCACTTCAAGGACCTCAACATGATCTTCAACCGTGTACTCCACTTATTCCGTATGTAAGACAAATAGTGCCTCATTGATATAATAGTGATGCTTGTACCTCAAAAATACATAAGCATGTTTCAATACTGGATTGTTACCCCTGATCATTGCACTTATTATAACGTTACATACTGTGAACTTTTGCACATCCCCTGATCAGTATTTTTGCACACGCAGCACTAAACCGTAAAGCCTTGATACTTTCCCTTTCTAGGGTTAGGGTTATAATGTACTTATTTGTTATTTTGTTAGTGTCTTTTTACATACTTTTTATTGTAATATATCTGTTCTGTTTATGTTCTTGACTCTAGCAGTACATTGCCACATTGTTTATTCTCATTCTTATATCTTACATTTTTTTTATGTATGCACCAAAAACACACAGGCAAATTTCTTGCAAATGAAAACTTAATTTGGCAATAAACATAATTCTGATTAACAGTATCATGTTGCATCATGTAAGACCTTCACCTTATTTACAGGAAGAAGCCAACCCATGCAAATGTGAACTGCTGGTTCTGTGATCGGAACACAGTGGTGCCCTATGGGAACAGGAACTGCTGGGACTGTCCCAACTGTGACCAGTACAATGGCTTCCAGGAGGTAAGTTAAAGTACACGAGTTCTGAATTATTTTCTAAGCATGCCAGTAAACTGCAGTGAATTTTTTTTTTTTGATTTTTGCCAGTGCTGTAAGATGTATTTTTATACTATTCTTTTTGTCGATCTGTGGTGTTTTCAGAATGGGGATTACAACAAACCCATCCCAGCTCAGTACATGGAGAATCTGAACCATGGAGTATCTGGTAGCCTTCCCTCATCTGAGACACCCAAGACACTGCAGTGGGTCAACTGTCAGATGCTGCTATGCAGGAAGTGCAATAACAACCAGACTGTAAAGATCAAGCAGTTGGCCTCATTTATCCCAAGGGACGATGTATGTACTTTGTTCTTTTCTATTCACTACAACACTGTCTTAATTGTTATCATGACTAATACATTCTGCATTTATCATTTTTTGTCTTCTTTGTAGGAGAACTACGACGAGGAAATTGAAGCCTACAAGCACCACCTGGAGCAGACCTATAAGTTATGTAGGCCATGTCAGACAGCAGTGGAGTACTACATAAAATATCAAAACCGTCAACTTCGAACAGTGCTCCTTAACCAACAGCTTCGACGCAGCGGAGAATCAGACAAGGGCTTTGTTAAGGTCAGTGCAATCCGAAGTCCAAAACTGCACACGCCTGACAAGCAATGTGTGTGAATTAATTAATTGACATGGAACGCTGTAAGGCTTGATGGGTAACCATATGCTGTGGTGTGCTGATTGTTTGTTTACATTTCAGCCAATTAGACTAAATCAAATGATCATTATACCCGAGATCTGAGTTTCCGTTGTCTGGTAATTACCGGTCATTGGCTGGAAAAAAATTAGGTTAGAATGACCAATCGATATGGTTCCCTCTGCACAATTTGAATTGTGTTTTTAAATAGGCCACAATGAATTTAATATTTAAAATATAAACAATGAAAAGTCATGTTTTATTCTGTTCAAAACACGATTGCGTTAATCGCATTGATCTGTTTTATATTGGTTTGTTATTACTAACTACATCTTTTTTATGCGCACATGCCCAAAGCTGAACTGATAAGCCCGGGGCTAACACAGCCAGTTGTCAACTACCTTCGTAACACCAGTAATACAGCAGCACTTATGTCAGGCTTAGTGAAGCTTTATAACTTAAAGAAAGGATATTTAAACTCCATTTGGATGGGACTAGGGTTGCACGGTATTGACAAAATGTGATATTGCGATATCGATATTAATTTCAATATTTTTAAACATATGTAAAATTACAAAAGTTACGGGAAAACGCATCAAAATAGATTCATAACAAATTAAACAAGTTTTCTTACAACACAAGGTTTATTTCAACTGACGGTCATATTGGACTGGTACAACATGAATAAATAAATAAATAAATAACGACCATGTCTACAGAACAGGACATGTTCTACTGGTTGGACAGTATAAAATGTATAAATAAAGGAACAGGACACAACTTTTCTTTTGCTTCTCCGATTCGTTTTGTTTATCTGTTTCTTCACTTACACCGTCACTCTCTCGAAATACGCACATAGGGTTTGTCATGTAGTGGACCCATGCGCTGACTTGCACTAATGTGCAAGTGGCACGGTAACTGGCCAATGAAACATGATCATTATAGCGTTTCAAGCTCTAAATCAAACACAACTAAGCCACAGCCAACGGACGGGACACAGCGCTTCACAATATAAACAAAATATTGCATACTCATTGCGACACTTTCGATATATAGCGATACCGATATTGAGTCGATATATCTCGCACCCCTAGATGGGACTTTTGCGTAGAGTTCTGGTTTTCTTCTGCCACACCAGTAATAATTACAGTCCTAAATACTTAGTGTTTTTTGACACATTTCAACAATTTAAGCCCTCAGTACTTCTTTGTTTTGGTGCAAAAAGAGGTGTGTTGTAAGTTGG
Organism: Sander vitreus; assembly: GCF_031162955.1. Taxonomy (NCBI): domain Eukaryota; kingdom Metazoa; phylum Chordata; class Actinopteri; order Perciformes; family Percidae; genus Sander; species Sander vitreus. The sequence goes on along the minus strand of NC_135861.1, from coordinate 14,494,650 downwards.
TTTAATTTAATTGGCTTTCACACCACTGGTGTAGTCTTGGATCAAAGGGAAAACTGCTTTAACCTTCATCGTGTATTGTTGCCTGCCTGTTCTTATTATAATATGTCAACATTAGTCTTTGCATAGCTTATTGATTTCCATATGTTGTCAGGATTTACATCAAAAACCTCTTCTCTCTCCCACAGAGCTCCTATTTTGCATCTTCTCCTACGGGGGTCATACTTTTACGGGCCCTCGCCTTCCTGATATGTGCTTTCTTAGTTGCTACATCTTTGTGTGACTTGCCATACCAGCCTACTTCGCTTAGTGGCCCACAGACATTAAGTGGTGGGGTCATTCCTCCAAAGCCTAAACCCCACAATGAATCCACCCCCAACAACAAAAGCAGTGGAGGCGTACCTGTATGGCAGGGTCTGCTGGAGCTGGTCCCAGACAAGGCCATAGAAAATGCCAGGCTGGTGTGGCAAAATGGAAAGGAAAACCAGCTGGCTGTAGTTTCCGTTGGCCTGTTGACCTATCTCACTGCTATCTTCTTAGCAGGACCTGTGAGGTAGGCAGTCACCGCCTATTTATTTGCCTTTGGAAAGATCATTCAAGACAAATTTAATTTAAGCAAAAACAAACTCTGCAAGCTTGTGTTACTGCATTTTCAGGTTGAGGAGAATTGATGCCTTGGCCTCTGTCCTGTGGTTCATCATCCTGTGCCTCCACCTGGCTGAGCGCTACTTGACTGATACCTCGGGCTGGATGGACAGCTACTTGACTGATGCCTCGGGCTGGATGGACACAGCCAAGCTCAGTACTGTCTCCCTCTGTTGCCTAGTCAGCCTTGCCGCTGCTGTGGCAACTCGCAAACCACTGGGTCCAAGAAGAGCCAGATATCGAAGGTCAGAATCTGAGCAGTAATGTTCAAATTGTGTTTGAAACATGGGATTTTGTAAAGAGTCCTCTTTCCATGAGAGATTTGTGTTCATTAATACCAGTTCAAAAACACAATCTATAAGTGTTCCGTAACAGAACAGTGGACAAGCTGTTTTTAATTCACCTTTTTTACTCGTAACCCCCTCTTTTACTGTGTGTGCGAATGACTGTGAGGTAATGACATGTGAATGGCAAACTTAAAGCATAGGATTGTGTGTGTGGCCCATGATAGGAATAAAACACCAGTGCTACTTGCTAAATCACATCAAAACCTCACCTTCAAGCACACATGGTCTACTGTTGTCTGTGTGTAAACAGACTGTTTTTAATCTTTTAGTAGTAAAGGGTATTGTTACACAAAAAAGATAGTATGATGTGAACAGCTCACAATTCTTAATCCATCTGGTTGGTAACAGAATTGTCTTTGACTCAATGATAGATTTCTTATTTTTGGTGTGTTTCAGTGAGAGAAACTGACTAAGGAGACTTCCAGGAATCATGTAATCAAACATTAATCAAGAATTATTAAGAAACCAACACTAATAAGATATTATTAGTTATATGCTCTTCAGAAGACTTTTCAGAATGTGTTTTATGGGAAATTAGTCTATGGCTTTTCTCATTGATAATTCTTTAACTATAACGTGTGTGGTGGACTGACTGTTTTTAAGCTGTATTGTAACATTCAAGTACCAAACTAGTACTAAACTATGTATTCTACTCTATGCTATAAAGTTAAGAGCATTTTGAATGTACTCATTTATTAACACTCTGGTGTAGCTGTGAGTTGAGAATCACTTACTAACTACAGCTCATTGCATGTGAAGACACTGCAGGCCATACTCAAGATGCGGTTTTTGAATAGTCCCATACCTCCTGTATTGCGCCACATCATCTACAAGTTCTGAACAAAGAATGACCTTGGATATTTCAAAAAAGAAGTGTTCATCGTGAGTTCTTTGAAGCCACTATTTATTTATAACTGATGTCCGTAAGGAATCTCTTAGGAACGCATCCGTTCTGAAGCAACTGATCAGTTCTCAAGACAGAGCTGACTGAAGTACTTCCATGTGTGATATCCTTTGTAGTAGCTGCCATTGCATTTTTATCCCGACAACAACTGCATACAAATTCTGTGATCTCGAGTTTTAACTGTAGCCTTTTTCCCCTTTTTTTTTTACGATGGAAATGTTAAATCATAGTGTATGGTTCATGTGCTTCTTGCCATTTGAAAATATAAACGGCTGTTTAGTCACTAGTTTATCAATGTTTTCCCCCAAATTGTTAATTAAAAGGTCTTGCGATTTGCTACTTGCTGCTCTTCTCCGTCCCCATTGCTGTGATCTTGTACCCCTGTGATTATTATTTGGATTATGCTTCATTTTTTTTCATCTGCCTTGAAATTAAGCATGACCTTCACTGTAAACCAATGACCCCTTTTCTGCTTTGTATTCAAATTATGTTTTTGAAAGCTGATGCTTACAAATAGTGCCTACCTGGCAGGTACTTGTCTTGGCATTTGCTCTGATCATGTCTAAGAAGTAATCTGGCGTCCTTGTGTCAGTGCTTGAACATGCAAACATTATTGGCTCAACTCTGCGACTATTTGGCGGGAAAAGTGTAATGTAAACTCCAAGCAGCAAGCAAGTGCTCTACTGGGTGGGTAAATCAAAGTTATAAGACTCGATATAGTTTGATGTGTGTAGTTTATACCTAACATGTTGCGCTCATTCAAGATAAGGCACTTCAAACTCAGCAGTATTAGAAGTACTTGATGTGCAGGGTTTACCCTTGTCCAGGCAGGTTATCTTTCATCCTAAGATTTTAATATTTTTTTTAAATATTAAACTTAAATATTTTTAAGTCTCAAATGAGATGCTGGACTGTAAGATTTTTAGTTACAGTAAATCTGAAAATACCGCATTACCATTTGCAACTAAAAATATTAGACTTGTATTGCACTTATCTATTGCTACCCTTAATTCCTTTACATGTTAATGTATTAAAAACACTGATGGACTAACTTCATGCGCTAACATTTCACCCCTCGCCAAATTATTTCCATTAACCTGTTTTGTTTTACTTTGATGGAATGTATTGTAGTGAAGGGGGATATTTACTTGACAGTAATATGAAAATGTGTTACAAACTAATAGTGTTTATAGATTGTATTTGGTGGTTTAAATTGCATGGCATGTTGTCCTGTAGTTGGAGTTATGTTCTCAAACCAGCGCCTTTGGTGTAGTAGTCTCAAAGCTTTGTGATTGTGATTTTCTTTTTTGTTTTCTTGTTGCAACAAAAGTACGGCCAAATGTAAGACTTTAAATATGTTGTTTGTAGGTTATGAGGAAAGTATTGACTCTGTGTATAATTTCTACAACTCAGAGTAATTTCCATGTTCCATGATTTGACTTTTCTCTCTGAAAAATCTAATGCAAATATTGCAATGCTATATAGTGCTCTAGCATGATTAATTATACTGATTCATGATGGTGTTTTAACAGTGATAGCTTTGATTTATCATGCCATAGCATCTATCAGTAAGCGTTATCATCACTTACTGTTCTACCTTTCATAAACTGCATCATGTGACAAACTGTATCGTAAACACACAAAAATAATATTTTATCAAAATGAAACGTGGCACAACTCTTCTCAAACACTCTTTTCCAGGTCACCCTTGTAAAAGAGATAATTGATCTCAATGGGTCTTACCTGGTAAAAATGGGTCAAACAAAACAAAAATAATATACCATCTTGCCTTCATCCACCCTGCTGAAGTCAAGATAACTGAGAACGTCCGGTGAATAAAGTGTGGTGTACTGGAGAAGCGTTGTGTGACATGTTTGAATTTGGATGGACTTGCATTTAAGCTTACACAGGTCTGCACCTCACTGTGTGCATTCTGAAAGTAAGAAAAATATTTTATATTGTATATTTTTACCTTTTTTGTTTGCATAAGGTACATCTAAAATGTATCATCTTTGCCAAAGTTTTACATGCCGTGCTAGAAAGTTTGTGTTCACTATGAACTTCCAGGTTGCATGATTGTTATGCCATGATGTATGCATAATATCTAGCCTGAGTATTTATCTAATTGTGTGTGGTTGTTAGAGAATTCCTGTAGCTACCTGTTAAGCTGTAGGACTGTAAACCGTCGTTTATGTCAAGTATTTAACTCTAGAAGCACTACATTCAAACTTTTGTTAATCACAACTTGCCAAATGCAACTGTAGCATTATATTGTTACAACAAACATTTTGTGGTGCTTAACAGTGATTGCTGTAGAACAACCTTTTTTTTTCTTTCTAATGGAGCCGTGAATATCCATGTTTTTACTGCACTGTTTTACTATGGATATCCAGTATGCAGCTAACAAGATTGTCATTTCTAAATGTTTTAGCAATGTGTAGGAGTATGTTGCAGAAACACTAAAAGACTCTGTACTTAAAATATTAGTTTGTGGTGAGGTTATTATGCCAAATATTGATACTTTATACACAAAGCAATACTATAGCCTAAATAAGCTCATTAACTATATCTCAATCTGATCCTTTACTATGCATTTATACATTGTGTAGTAGCCTCAAATGGAGCTCCGTCCATGCTGATAGGGTTCCATACAGCATGCATACTGTAGCAATGAGTGCTCAGATGCTGAAATTGGGTGTCTTTCTGTCAGCCTCCAATTTGAAGACTTAGTAGGAATCCTTGCTGTAAATGGAATGTAATAAACAACTGCTGAAAGGATACGTCTTCTGTTTGTTTTCAACACAAGCACACTGTCTTGTCCACTTGTGTATGTTTCTCCCCAGTTTTTAAAGAAAGTAGTTTTGTTACACAGCATTGGAGTCAAAGGAAAATATCCCCTTAATGTTGGCCAGGACTGCTGTGATTGTTTTTCTAGAAAGGCAAAGCTTGATTGCCACTAAATAGAAAACTATGTTGACAAATAACATGTATGGGCCACTGACTGCGTGTTGTGTGTGTGTGTGTGTGTGTGTGTGTGTGTGTGTGCGTGTGAGTGAGTTGAGTTGTATTGCTGGGCAACATTTCTCCTGGAGCTTTTGTTCCGCAGGAGTTTTCAGCTGCTGCGTGTTGTCAGACAGCTGCAGCATTTCAGTGACAGCCGCCATTAATAAAGTGCTCATATTAAATGGATATCAGAGCTGTATGATACAGCATTTCTGCACCGCTTTGATTTCAGACTCTTTGCACTTGAACGTAATTCAGAGTTTATATTTTAATGTCAAGAATGTGGTCTATTGACATTGGTGTGGAAAGAATAAATCCCATTTTTAAGACTTTCTTTACACAAGAAATCACAAATTGAAAATTCAATGTCCTTAAAGCACTACTTGTAATGCTCTTTGTGAACCAGTTTTACTTCATCTGTAGTATTACAACCTTTTGACATTTTTGGTTATAATTTTGATTTCAGGTAGTAGACCAGTGCGTTGCTCTTGTGTTGCAGATACCTTGCAGGCAGCGCTGCAGTGCCCCCCTTTAGCAGCCAGCCTCCAAACCTGGCAGACTCCTTCGTCCCCACCCCGCCACCCAACATCGCCAAGCTCATCAACCGCCATCAGCGGAGTCCTTGCGAGCGCAAGGCTTCCCCCTCCTCTCTACCCGGGCGCCTCAGCAGAGCCCTCTGCCTTGGCACCATCCCTTCCCTCACCAGGACCGGTAACTAAAAAAATATTCATTCATTCATTCATTCACTTTGAGTTGACGGAGCAAAAAAAGCAGTTAATCATCTGATGCAGTTCTTATGCCTTTTGGCATAATCTGAACACTACTTGTGTGATTAGATTACTGCCTTGTCATTTTTTTTTTTTTTTTGTGGTCTCATACCTACAAAAAAATGTATCACTGAAGATATTTCACACAGGAGTGCAAATTACTTTTCAAGTAGCTGGCCACTACCTTCAACAGGGGCAGGATGGAGCTCACTTCTGCCTACAGTTGTTGTTGTTGCATGGCTTCCCATAGCTGTTCAGACACATTTGCTCTTGAGTTGCTTCTTGCAATGTATAGCCTTTTATACAGACAAGATTCATAATTGATACGATTTAGTAGCTTTACTTGAGTTTATTTAGGTATGTCTGAAGGATTGGCGTTTCTTAGCAAAGATGGTTAAATGCACAAAACCAACAACATTTTACAGTTTAAATAAAATTTGTCAGTGCCGCATGGAGGTCAAACTGTACTGTTGATTACTGGCTTTTTAATACTGATTTCTTCACTTATCGGCCAACATGTACACAGATAGAGGTATACAGTATCTGCAATAAGCTAATATTTCAACTCTGGTCAATTTATCGCTTTAGATCCATTTTATATATTGTGTGATAAAATCGCATAGGAATATGCATTTGACATTAATCATGGAAGTGATGTGATGCTACTCCTACTACATTTAATGCTGTTCTAAATTCTGCTTTAAATTACATAATTGAAAGCTGCATTTAGAGCAGAAATGTTTAGACAATTAGTCAATCAACAAAACATTAATCAGAAACTATTTTGGTTATAGATTATTTTAATTTATTGATAATTTTCAAAGCCAAATGTACCTACGCTTACCTAGTTCCAGCGTCTCAGTTGAGGATTTGCTGCTTTTCTTTAAATAATGCGAAAACTGAATATCCTTAGATTTTGGACTGTTGGCCGAACAAACAAGACGTCATCAAGAAATTATTGATATTTTTCACCATTCAGAATTTTTTATAGCCGATGCGATTAATCGAGAAAATCATTGCCAGATTAATAAATGATGAAAATAGATAGTTGCAGCACTAGCTGCATTTATCAATGTTTCCCACTGACATTGATCAAAATAACCTGACTGACATAACACTACCACATACCACTAACTTTTAAAATTGTTATGGCCTAACATGTTAGTATAAAGTTAGCTTTTAGGTTATCAGACACGAAACATTAGCTTTTATTTTGAGTCGTGTTTCTGCATGTTTAAGGAAAGCCCTGGGTCATGTTTGTGGTTCATGGTGATATTGTATATTGCATATTTTCAGATTCTGGTTACCTGTTTAGTGGAAGCAGACGAGCCTCACAATACAAAGACTCCCCACCCTCAGGTATTAAAACTCCTCCAGGTGATTTTGTGGTATACACTCATTCCTCTATGTTAAACAATTCCTAACCCTTTCAGATCACCCGTTTGACATTTCGCTGCTTTTTTTGGCACAGACTATTTTTCATTGATGACTGGGAGCCGCCCATCATCCCCGGGCCCCTCTCCAACTCCTTCAGTAGCTGGGTCAGTTACATCCAGTTCAGGTTCTGCCGGACGACGCCCCCTCATCAGCCCTGCTCGCCTCAACATCAGCGGCCGGAAACTCCGGCTTTTCTCAACGGAGCCAGACCCCACCCTCATGTCCCCATCTGTGTCTTCGTCACATTTCCATGTAAAGTCGGCCTCTTCCATTTACAGTGGCTGCTTTTCACCTGACATATCACCCTTCCAAAGCCAAAATGGTAAGTACAGCTGAGCTTAAAATGTTAAAAGTGAAATGTACATTGTATTGGGTTTTAGCAACATGAATTGCTGTCTACCTCAGTGTCATTCATGATACTACCACCAGATGGCAAAAATCCCCCAAAAAAATCCTACATATAGCTTTACAGAGAGAGAGGATTTCATATTCCTTAATAACTTAATGTTTAGATGGTTTTATTTATAGCGTCACAATTTACTTGGTTCCACTGCTTTGCAGATTTGAGTTCTTTGTTAAGGGACGGCAGTGTAATTGAAGAGGAAGAGAAGCGAGGCAGCTCCTCAGGGTCCTCCACATGCCTGGTTGGCACTACTACACAGGGACCTGAGAACACCCCTCCTCCAAAAGGTAAGCAGTCTAATTAAAACATGGCAGGGAGATGGGTCCACGATCTGTCAGACATTGCATTTCATTTTGGTTTCATGCCTGTTGGTTACTGGGTGTCATAAGTGTCGTGACCTTAGGCCTTCCTAAATTAAATTGTTCATTAAGATCCCCCCTTAAAGCAATTTCAATTTAAGAGATGGGGAATAAAACGCATAGAAGGGTCACAGTGGGAATCTTTTTCCTGAACCACTTTAGCGTTCCCCCTGATCCATAGGAATAGTTAATGTGTTGGTCCAGTTAAGGGAAACACTGCAGATACTGCAGAGAGGAGAGATTATGTAACTGTAACCAGTATGTGGTACTAAGTAAAGTGTGAGGAATGAGCAAATGTATGTAACTGTATGGATAGACCAGAATCGAAAGACTTAAGGAATGTCGTGAGCCAAGAGGGTGAGCAACCATAATGAAATGCAAGCACATAGCGCTGCTGTAGGGTTTAAAGGCATACAGTACATTCCGAAAGCATTCAGACATATACTTTTGTCACATTTTATGTTGCAGTGTTATTCTAAAGCGTTTTTTTCCCCCTCATCCATCTACACTCGATATCTCATAATGTTAAAGCGAAAACCGGATTTTAGATTTTGTTGCAAATTTGTATAAAAAAACATTTGAAAAAAAAAACGAATATGGAACTTTAATTTTAGCTCAGGTGCCTCCCATTTCTCTTGACCATGATTTGAGTCCACCTGTTGTAAATTCAAAGTAAAACTGTGTAACCCATACGATAACTGTGTATGATTACAATTAAGCATGTAAACATAAAATATACGTACTGACGATTCTGCCAACAACAAACAGGAAGATGGCTGCAGATTGTACTGAGTCTCAATGCAGACCTACTACATCAACTTCCTGACCAAAGTTGTATGACATGAGCATACAACTGTAACAGAACACCTGGGACATGCTGACAGCTTACGTTAAGCGGTGTAAAGTGTGACTGTATTTCCGTGTAGGGGATTCCAACACCAGGGCATAACAGTCGGCAGCTGCCGTTGTCGTAAAAACAACACACATGGTGTGTTTACTTGAAACTTACCAGCCTTGTGGTGCATTCAGAGTTATTGTAAAATACCCTTTTCCCAACTGGTGCTTGTTTTTGTCGTTTACCAGCAATTTACCTTTTGAAATAAGTCATTGCAAGTTATTGTTATTACATTTAATTTTGACCATATGGCCTTAGCAATAAACAAGCCGTTCTTTAATGTCGCCAACTGTCGTTTTGTGCTCCCTTTTTTTTATATTATATACATTATAAATATATTATATATATTTCGGTTTAGGCACCGGCACCGTTTTAAAAGTATTGTTTTAGCACCAGTATCGGAAAAAACCCAAACGATACCCAACCCTACAAATGACATTGTCATTGACTCATCCACATGTACCTTAATTTAAACTAGCTGAGACCTGTATCAGTTCTGAAAGAAAATGTATTGACCAACAGTAAAACTGTAAAACATTTACACAAACTGGAAAACCTTCATGCCACATTGATGATGCATAATGATGACGATTCTCATGAACTTAATTTGCTTTTGCTGTGACATCTCCAGGTTTCATTAAGCGTCTTATCTGGCCGGGGCTTTTGTTATTGAGCCTGACATCCAACCTGTGCTTCGCCTGCCTCTACATATACCACAACTGGAGATGAACTGTTGATGGGTCTGCTGCTGTTCTCTCGTGACCTGCACAGAGTGAGTCGGCCTCTGGCCTCTGACAACCCTGTTGTGTTTGTAGACCTGGAGGTTATTCAGCAATGCCAGAAAACATCACGTTTTTGGCAGCTATTTATTGTTTGCTGATGCTTATGGTGAAAATACAGGTGTCAGATTTTCAACAGCGTACCTCCTATTTCATTGGAGTTTTAAAACAAAAAACAAAACAAAAAACACTGGTGAATTCAAATATTACGCCTTTGAATTTGTGATTGACATACATTTTCTTTTCTTTTTGATCTGGTCTTGTTGGGTTTTGTCCTTTTAGTTTGTCACTGCTCCTTTACATGAACACTGGTACATGTGTAATTGATTTAAAAGGCTCAATTCTTGCACTGATGCTATGAAATGTGCAATAAACATGTACTGTTCAGTTGATGCTGCTTGGACACAGAGGGCCATGTCTTACCTACTTATACTGATTGTGATGGCTGCATTACATCTCCAAACTGAATAACATTTCTGGTTGTCTACAATAGCCAAAAATGTAACCTTAAACATTAAGCAGCATGATACGCTTGTGGCGTATAGTTACAGTTTTGCATTTTGAAAATTTGTAACCATTTTCACTTTATAGTGTCATAATTTCAAAGCACTGGTGTTGCCATTGTCTCTCTATGTATATTCAGCTGGGAAAGAGTGGTGTGTCAAACTCTATCCGGTTGTTTTGTTATACCGTTTACAGTCAACATTTTTAATATTATGGTCATTAATATCTCATACCAAAGTGACACATGTCACAATCATTCACTACAGAAATAGTTCTCTTTTACTAAACCTTTTCCATTATCTCTCATATATATATATATATATATATATATATATATATATATATATATATATATATATATATATATATATATATATATATATATATATAATCTCCTGTTCACAGGCTAGTTTGTAAGGAGGCAAAACTCCTACGGTCAAGTGCAATATATTAAAAATTATTTTTTTTTTATTTCCAATCTATAAAAAGAAATCATGTTCACATTGACATGTTTGCATAAAAATGGCACTGAGATTCAGATTTTACTCCTAACTGAGCTGTGAATTAATTTATACAGAACCTTTCTTATAACGTGTAGTCAAACATCTACATATTAATTTGGAATACATTTGCACTTGTTTTTATCTGAAGTGTATGTCCACTTTTTGTGTTTGGTTGTGTTGTATTTTGAATATGTGATTTGAAATTGTTCTGTTAGAGCTGAGGAGCACAGATGTTTGATTATTGTGTGTGTGTGTGTATGTTGAACATGAGTTACAACAAGTTGTACATATTGGACATGTGTAAGATGTGTATAAACAGGTTAGTTAGCTTATTTCACTGTTAGGTTTTGGGGTGTTACATTTAAGTATTGAATTGTTGAAAGACAACACACTTGATTTTTGAGAGGAATAATTTTGTTTGAGGAAATATTGGGTTATGTGGTTTGCCTCAGACAACTAATGCTAATTTGAAAGTGCAGTTTATTTGAAGTTCTTACCTTGAGCCAAAGTAATAATTAATGAAACCAAATTAAGTTTCTGAGAAAAACTAGAACTTGCTACTGAAAGACCTCTGGACTGGAAGTTGACTAATGGTTTAGACAACTATAATTAGATAACCTTATAAAGAATAAGTTTTTGAAAGGTAATGTAAACTTTCAACATACTGTATACAGACTTGTGCATTTGTACTTGATGTGTAACCTGGCGTATGTTTATTTTCTCTAATGAAGGCTCATTCATTAAAGGATCATGTACATGTTAAAACAAAAATGTTCTTTCAACCATCTTGAATTTTCCTGAATGAGACGATCCTAACCTTTCAGTTGAAGATAAAATGAATATATTTTTGAGTTTGTGTTTAAAGTGCAATGAAGTATGTTGTGCACATCACCATTATGTCAAATCAAAGGGTGTCCATTTCAGACTCTTTGACAAGAAGTATGAATTTGTTCTCTCGCTATTGGTTTGAAGGGTTGCTATTCCACTGTTTAGAAATGCAAATGTTTGTCTGCAACAGCTGTGTGGTCTGTGTGAATGTAAGGAACACTGGCTTGTTTCGTCTGGACCCATGCTTTTTTAATAAAGTTTTTTTTCTCCATTTGTGTGTGATGTATTAAGTGTCTACTTATCCAGGTACATAAATTAGTTATTACTAGATAATGTGTGTAAACTAGATTTGTTGCTCTGCAAGCTTAGTAGCTTATTTTATTTTACTGAACATTACAATTTCTGGTGCTGTTATAAAAGTGGTCAAATGACACAATTTACATATAATACATTATATAATATGCTTTAAAACTGACTAATTACATATGCAGGTAGTAAAACATTAAGAGTTGTCTGTTAATTCCTCTGACATACCTAAGTCTGACTGAATTGAAATCTTTGACTACATGACAGTCATAATGTTCAGCCTTCTTAAATTGCTTGCTCATGAGTTTATCAATCCACCCAAATCATTTAAACTTTTTGTTGATGACATAGCTGTCTTCATATGTCATCACAGGTACAAAAAATAATCTCATCACAGGTCCGTTGTGCCTAATACCTCATGTCCTTTTCTTAACCCTGAGCTAAGATCTTCTGGTTTTATGCATTTTCTTTAGCACTTCGATTCTAACTTACTTGTCAGTTACTTTACTTTTGAGATATTTCTAAAGTGATGCACCAACAGGCTGATATTGTCATTCTTGTTGACACTGGTAGCATGGCTTAAAAGCTGCCTGACCTGACAGTTTTTTTTTTTTCTTCAAGCGCCCATTTCCCATTTTTGGAGAACATGTAATTTGTTTTTGATACATTTCAGTGTGGGCACGAATCGGCGCTTATGAGTGTCTCAACTGGTCTAATTGTAGTCTTGATACTGCTATTTTTCTCCTCTTAGACCTCACTTCTCTCTTTGACACGATAGGCTGTGCTGATTAACCGCCTTCAAAATGGCACAACGCTGGACTGGTTTATCTGCTACCCTACAGACAACTGTTTGTTACCTCTGTCCAGAGGTAACAAAATCCACCTACCAGCACCTCTAAAACTCAGTGACGTACACTTTACAGTACATTTCATTAGTTTAATCCATACAAAAACAATGTGTAAGAATCACCTTTATGATTTTTGTTGTTGCATACTTCATTTTCTAGCATTGCATTTAGCGTTTTTATTTTTTAATCTAACCTTCCTGTATTTTATTTTTCACTTAATCTTGTCAACTCAGATTGTCTCGAGATTAATTTAATCTTTTTCTTGAGAATTTCTAAAATGACAACACCATTATATTGCACAATCGGTCAAGAGAGAAAGGAGATGGATAACGAAAAGAAGAATATTCATTTTAAAAAAAGAAGAAAAAGCACTTTTTTATTTAAAGCCTTGACTATTTTTCTCTGGCTGTGAGGGCAGAAGAATATTTATGCAGGAAGTCAAGACCCTCTTTTCAACCCCCCCCCCCCAACACTGCGGGTAAGTAAATAGGTCACACATCTGAATATCACATAACCAACCTATTAATGTGTTCGCTCATTGTCAGGGTAAATATGTTGTCTTAAATATTTGGTGTTTTCCTGCACTGAAACAGTTCGTGATTGTGGTGATGGCTGTATTGCTGTGTGTTAAAATAACACGGCTAGTTTCCAGTTAAACTGTTATTCAATTCCTGTAGTTAATACCTGCAGTTTTATTTAAATCCCAGCACAAAAGATCTGAACTCTTTGACTCTGAAGCACACAGTATTGCAGTTCCCCTAACAGAGCCGGTAGAGTTGAACCTTTTGTCAGAAACAACTGACAAAAGGTTCAACTCTTGTTTACTGACAGGTTTTATAGTTGAAAATAGTTCACTGACTGAAGGGTGGGAAGCAGGTTTTTACTCAGTCTGCAGCTCTAGCCAAAAGTTTCTCTTCTGTACAATCACTTCCTGTTTTCACCAGAGCTACTAGACCACCAAGATTCAGAGCACACATGAGGGATTAACACCTGCAAAACAATCTGACAAATAGTATGTTTGTTTGTTTGTTTTTTATTTACTGTGATATGTTTTGGCATAGATATCAAGTCCAAGAATGATGTACTGTGTGTGTCTAAAAAAAAAAGTAATGTCATGCTGTTGATGTTGGCCACTGTATTTCCCCTTTCTACGGTACTACTGCGGTTTAGGTTCCACTTCCACGAGAGTGATGTCTTTGCTCACTATTTGCTGCAAAACAAAAATTGCCACTGGTCTGATGGTTACACGATGGAAATATGAAAAAGGAAGGAAGGTCTCCCATCGAAGAGTTTCCGTTTGATTACAGACATCCAACTCTTGAAAACTCCAGATAAATGAAGGCTGACATAAAAGTAAAGTTCACTGTGGTACTATGAACATTAGAGGTCATCTGAACACTTTAACTTCCAAAGCATTTTGTCATTTAAAAATTTCTACTGGCTCATATTTGGGAAACTGTTTCATTGTTCACAAAATAGTGTTTTTTATTTTTAAGAATTTACATTTTGGAACTTATTAACTTTTATAGACCTGCATGTAACACATTTGCAGTCACAATACAAAAATGAAATGTATCATTTTTCTTTTCTGAAATCTTCTCGCTGTGTTTTATGATGGGTTACATATTCTTAAATGGACGTTAAAGAGAGGTTGCACAATTTAACTTCCTTTTATTGATATAAAAAACAGTCACGTTACAGAGGGCTGGACTTTCTTAAGTGACACTATAGTACCTGGAAATATACTTTACCTTTGTCTGATTTACAAGAATGTTTTAAAACTAGGAGCTGTGTCACGTCTATTTTAGGTCACAATGTGCACATGTGAAGGTCGCAAGTGTGTTTAATAAATTAATGAGGCTTTCTTAACTTAATGACGATGAACAGTCCTTAAATAGAGATTGAAGTGACAACATGAGATTAGTGCTGCAACAAACAATTATTAGTCAGCCGATTTCTTACTTTCTGATTAGATGATTTTGTCTATATATGCCCATTCTAATTTCCCAGAGCCCAAAGTGACGTATTCAAATTGCTTGTTTTATCTGACCAACCGTCCAAATCCAGTGGAGAAATCTAACAAAGTACATACTGTTCTTAAAATTTGAGGAACTTTCTATTTCTATTTGATGCCACTTCTATTCCACTAGATTTCAGAGGGAAATATTGTACTTTTTCACTCCTTTACATGTATTTGTCAGCTATTAGATACTTTACAGATACATATTTGACATACAAAAGATCTGATGAGCTTATAAAGAATGAAGCATTATTTTAGATGATTGTGATATATCTATAAAATAGATTTCAAAAAATGCTCCACCTAGATCAAATACATCAGTACATTGCAACTAACACATGCATGTATCAGTAATAATAATACAAAACTGTATTAGTAGGCCATGACACATCACAGTGACCACTTTTCTGCATTGCGTCCTTCTTTCTTTTGATACTTCAAGTACATTACACCAAGTACACAGAGTATTTTTTTTTAACATTGTGGTACTTTTACTCACAGGATGTAAATACTTCCTCCACCACGGTCCAAAGCCCAAAGATATTTATTTTAACTATCATATAAAGAGGAACGATTATAAGTCGTTTGCTTGCTTTCTTGAACTTTGGGAGGACAAATTGAATCAATAAAAATTTGATTAAAAGAATAAAGTGTTAAACCAGCTTATCCTCACATATACACATATATATAGAGAAGCTGTAACTTAAAAAAAATAAATACTGAAATGACAATTATCAAAGTAGTTGTCAATTTATTTTCTGTCAGTAAACTAATCGATTATCAGACTAGTTACTTCAGAAAAACAAACCAAAAACATATTAGGGATGGAGGGAGGGAGTTTTACTTTCACTTTGCGCGAGCACGCGTTTTGGTGGACGGTCCCTTGGCCTTCAGGGAGCTGGAGAGGCAGAGCGCAGCCGCTCAGGGTCAGTCAGTGCAACGACACCACTGCATGAATGACGGCGCATCTGACCGACGCAGAGGAACACTTAAATGCTTTACATGAGCTGTGTACGTCCGTTTGAGCTGGATTTAAAACACCTCACTTCAACTTCAAGGGTACATCCGCAGCCTATCAAGCCGCCTGAAGCGAGACATGTCACCGTGATGTTACAGCCTCCATCTTCGCTGTAATTAAACCATGAAGAGATGACCGAATTGTAGAGCTGGCAGGTAAGTGTCTGCGCTAACAGGTTGGCAAGGCTTATGGTATAGTGTAGGCTGCAAGTTTTACTCAAACGGCAAAATATCACGTATTAGTAAATTCATTCAAATACGTTTTTATACAGGCGTAAATCAGCCTACATCTGGCATTACGATATAGGTAATGCAGCTTACACAGGGCAAGTTTCCTCTTACCAAAGTCGATAGGATAAAATTACTTTATAACTTGAAAATTACACTCAAAATACAATGTTTTCTGTCTGCACAGTCAGCTGAATAGATTTGCAGGAAGCATGGCATCACATTTCCAAAATAAGATGTATTTTTGTTGTGTGTATGATTCAATGGATTGAAGTTTCTTTTGTAATGTGTCTTCACTTTATTTGACCCCCGAGCACATTTTTCAGACAGAACATACAGTCTGCTAAGGTAGAGATGTATGAATTGAACTGTATACTAAAGGTATTAAACTGCAGATTATAAACTGGTAGCACCACCATAAACACCGTAATCTCAATAATATTGCCTCAGTTTAGCATTTTATATCTTGTATTAATAAACTTATATATGCTTTCAACTGCATTGAAAAGATGGAGTAAGGGATCAGGTGCAAACAAGGCCCTTCAACTATAGTCATAGTGTCAGTCATTCATTCATGTCATACACACTCTGCATGTGCTTTCTGATCCCAATAAACAACCTTGTAAAGATAGATCATTAAGGGTTTTAAAACAAACAACAAACACTGCACAGTAACACATGTTAATAGGGGACATATTAACCTTGGCTGTGTTTCCTCTGTGTGGATGGCTGGCTTGTGTTCCGCTGAGCAGCAGAGGAGCTGACGGTAAATGAGAGGCTGTCACCATGCCCCCAGGGAAGTATGGGATGCAGGAGGAGGGGGACCAGGAGATCATGATGGACTTCCTGCTGCCTACTGGGATCTTCCTCAAATTTCCTGTGTCTCCAAACGACACCATCAAAAGCATCAAAAAAGTACGTCGCCTCACATCCCCATTTAATTCATTATCAGTAGCTTCTTTTGGAGATCAGAAAAAACCTCAATAGAATATTTTTTGCTACCGACACATAATGTGTAATGTCATTATACATTGCATTTTATCTGTTAGAAGACAACACTGTGTTTCTGATAGATTGCAATTGATTGACTGCAGCACAGCACTGCGGCTTTGGTGACCACAGTTACGAAATGCTGTCGTTATTTACAATATTTTGTAAAGTTTTTACTTTTTTTACTTTGCTTTTAAGCAAATTGGTCAACCTAATAGTCCCTTGTGCCTTTGATTCATCTTGGAGTTTTGATGCAACTATTAGAGAAGGAGCTACAGCATTTCTCCTTGGAATACACGGCCAGCTCTCTGCTGAAGCAGATCTGCTGTTAAATGTGAATGTGCCAGTTTCTATGCCAACAGTTCTGCCACTTCAGTTTCATTTTGATTTAGCTGTGTTAAGTAATGATACTCGCAGAAGCTGTTAAGATGATTAAGAGATTAAATGTATTTCCCATCGGGCAGATTCACAAGGAATCAGAAAGAAAATGTTCAAAAACTACCATGGTCATTTTTTGCACAATTGGTTATCATTTTAGCTCATACTAACTCATACGTAAATTGGAGAAATCAGGGTGATGGCAAATGTGTTTTTCTTCAACAGGACTTTAGTTGACTTTAGTTTTTAAATAGGTCGATGCTGGTCGATATGTCTTGAATTCACTGTTTCGATAAAGCTTGTTTGACATTTTACAAGCCCAGAGAACACACTTACTGCTGTAAGGTGACTTTAAGTGACATGAAAAGTCCTCATAAATAGAAAATAAATTATTTGTTATTATAACAGGCTGTACACTTCGATGATCGATTTTATAATCGTTTCATCTGATCTGAGGCCGTATGTTTTGGACACTCGGGTGAAGAGAGGGCTGTCAACCAATCACCATCTGGTGGTGAGTTGGGTCAGGGGGTGGGGGAAGACTCTGGACAGACCTGGTAAGCCCAAACGGGTAGTGCGGGTAAATTGGGAACGTCTGGAGGAGGCCCCTGTCCGACAGACTTTCAACTCACACCTCCAGCAGAGCTTTTTGTGCATACCTGTGGAGGCTGGGGGCATTGAACCCGAGTGGACAATGTTCATAGTTTCCATTGCTGAAGCTGCGGCGAGGAGCTGTGGTCTTAGGGTCTTAGGTGCCTCAAGGGGCGGTAACCCACGAACACCGTGGTGGACACCGGTGCTCAGGGAAGCCGTCCGATTGAAGAAGGAGTCTTTCCGAGATATGTTATCCCAGAGGACTCCGGAGGCAGTTGCAAGGTACCTAAGGGCCTAAAGGGCTGCAGCCTCTGCCGTGAAAGAGGCAAAGCAGCGGGTGTGGGAGAAGTTCGGAGAAGACATGGAGAAGGACTTTCGGTCGGCACCAAGGTGCTTCTGGAAAACCGTTCGCCACCTCAGGAGGGGGAAGCGGGGAACCATCCAAGCTGTGTACAGTAAGGATGGGACGCTGTTGACCTCAACTGAGGAGGTAATAGGGCGGTGGAAGGAGCTCTTTGAGGAACTCCTAAATCCAACTAATACGCCCTCTATGGTAGAGGCAGAGCTGGAGGATGAGGGGGGATTGTCGTCAATTTCCCTGGTGGAGGTTGCTGAGGTAGTTAAACAACTCCACAGTGGAAAAGCCCCAGGGATTGATGAGATCCATCCAGAAATGTTTAAAGCTCTGGGTGTGGAGGGGTTGTCTTGGTTGACACGCCTCTTCAACATTGCGTGGAAGTCTGGGACGGTGCCTAAGGAGTGGCAGACCGGGCTGGTGGTTCCCCTTTTTAAAAAGGGGGATCAGAGGGTGTGTGCCAATTACAGGGGTATCACACTTCTCAGCCTCCCCGGTAAAGTCTACTCCAAGGTGCTGGAAAGGAGGGTTCGGTCGATAGTCAAACCTCAGGTTGAAGAGGAACAATGCAGATTCCGTCCTGGTCGTGGAACAACGGACCAGATCTTTACTCTCGCAAGGATCCTGGAGGGAGCCTGGGAGTATGCCCAACCGGTCTACATGTGTTTTGTGGATCTGGAGAAGGCGTATGACCGGGTGCCCCGGGAGAAACTGTGGGAGGTGCTGCGGGAGTACGGGGTGAGGGGGTACCTTCTCAGGGCCATCCAATCTCTGTACGGCCAAAGCGAGAGCTGTGTCCGGGTTCTCGGCAATAAGTCGGACTCGTTTCAGGTGAGAGTTGGCCTCTGCCAGGGCTGCGCTTTGTCACCAATCCTGTTTGTAGTATTTATGGACAGGATATCGAGGCGTAGTCGGGGTGGAGAGGGGTTGCAGTTCGGTGGGCTGGGGATCTCATCGCTGCTTTTTGCAGATGATGTGGTCCTGATGGCATCATCGGCCTGTGACCTTCAGCACTCACTGGATCGGTTCGCAGCCGAGTGTGAAGCGGCTGGGATGAGGATCAGCACCTCTAAATCGGAGGCCATGGTTCTCAGCAGGAAACTGATGAAGTGCCTTCTCCAGGTAGGGAATGAGTCTTACCCCAAGTGAAGGAGTTCAAGTACCTTGGGGTCTTGTTCGCGAGTGAGGGGACAATGGAGCGGGAGATTGGTCGGAGAATCGGCGCAGCGGGTGCGGTATTACATTCAATTTATCGCACTGTTGTGACGAAAAGAGAGCTGAGCCAGAAGGCAAAGCTCTCAATCTACCGGTCAGTTTTTGTTCCTACCCTCACCTATGGTCATGAAGGCTGGGTCATGACCGAAAGAACAAGATCCAGGGTACAAGCGGCCAAAATGGGTTTCCTCAGGAGGGTAGCTGGCGTCTCCCTTAGAGATAGGGTGAGAAGCTCAGTTATCCGTGAGGAGCTCGGAGTAGAGCCGCTGCTCCTTCGCGTCGAAAGAAGCCAGTTGAGCTGGTTCGGGCATCTGGTAAGGATGCCCCCTGGGCACCTCCCTAGGGAGGTGTTCCAGGCACGTCCAGCTGGGAGGAGGCCTCGGGGAAGACCCAGGACTAGGTGGAGGGATTATATCTCCAACCTGGCCTGGGAACACCTCGGGATCCCCCAGTCGGAGCTGGTTAATGTGGCTCGGGAAAGGGAGGTTTGGGGTCCCCTGCTGGAGCTGCTACCCCCGCGACCCGATACCGGATAAGCGGACGAAGATGGATGGATGGATGTACACTTCAGGTCATAAACGCCTGTCTCTTGTTTCAGATGGTTTGGAAAAATGCCAGAAGCGAGGCCCTGTTCAGTGCACTGGGTGATCCTGACGCATACGTCTTCACCTGCATCAACCAGACAGCAGAGAGGGAAGAACTGGAGGAAGAATCAAGGCGCATAAGTGACGTGCGGCCCTTCATGGGTGTTCTGAGGCTGGTGGCGAGGGAGGGCGACCGAGTGGAGAAACTTACCAACACCCAAATCAGCCTGTTAATTGGCAAAGGTCAGCAGCATCCTCCTCTGATAGAGCTAAGATGCTATATAGAGGTTTTTGGTGGTTAGTGTTATTGTTGTATAGTTGCTAAGTATAAGACAATACCCTAACCCTATCCTGGTTCCAGTCCTCTGAATCACTGTCAACAATGCAAACTAAATAAGTGATTAATATATTGAATACAATAAAGAAGTGAAAAGAAATGGCAATTTCAGACTGAATTGCCATTTCGTTTCACTTCATTATTCAGTCTGAGAGTCTGACAAAATAACATTTTGAAAAGGCAAAGTTACAAGACTGTGTACAGAAACTATCATAGACTTCAATGGTAGAAGCTTGCTCAAAGCTGTTCGCGGGTGCGGTAAACATTTCCATGGTAACAACGAGTTCCACCAATCAGAAACGTTGCTGCTATGCTTAGGATTGTGGGTAGTGTAGTATTTCTTCATAAGATCGCAAATTAAACATGGTTGAATTCATACGGACTTTTAGCTTCACTGTTACCATGGAAATGTTTACACACCTGCAAACGTGAACAGCTAGAGCAAGCTTCTACCATTGAAGTCTATGATTTTTTTCAATTATTAAAAATATGGCCGGCTCAAGTAGATCCAGTAAATGTTTGTATAAAGATATCTTCCACAATGAGCAAAGCGTTCCTCTCACTTGTATTTTCTGACGCTTTCATTATGATTTCTTCAGGTCTGCATGAGTTTGAGACCCAGAAGAACCATGAGGTGAATGAGTTTCGGGCAAAGATGCGTACGTTTTGTGAAGAGAAGGCTCAAGAGCGGCAGATGTTGCCATGGCAGCAGTGGATGGAATACAGCTTCCCCTGTGACCTGGAGCCATGCTGCTCTCTGCCGGAGTGTGGGAGCGTGAAGTCAAAAAACACCAAGAAGATTTTCATCAACGTTAAGTTTGAGGCTTGTGATGTGAGTTGATCTGCTATTGTCATTTTTATGAGTCATATTTGTAAAGCATCACTCAGCAACATATTGTGTGATTTTCTGTAAAGCTGGCACCTTTATTTGTATTAATGTCTCTCACAGGAAAGCTTCATGCTGCAGCAGGACCCTCAGGACTTTCCAGTGGCTCTGATGAAGAGCGCCCTGAAGAAGAAGGCCACCGTCTTTCGCTCAGTGCGACAGGAGCCCGAGGACTACACCTTACAGATCAACGGGCGGTGGGAGTTCATCTATGGGAACCATCCCATGTGCCAGTTCAAAGTGAGTGACCGCAGCAGACTGAAGCCAGTTTTCCTCTATGATACATTTTTGTATTTTGCTGCATTCACTTTACCCTCGCAAGCCTTCAGAGCCTGCTGCAGAGAAGCATCCCATCCCAACATGATGCTTCTTAGTTGTGATGGTGGTTTTGATTATGCCACACAGCGATTAGTATGATGAGCAAAAAGTTAAATTCTCATCAGACCATAAAATCTTCCTCCACTTTGTTTTAGAGGCTTCCACATGCCTCCAAGCAAACATGAATCCAGATGTCATGTCAATTCTTTGCAACAATCGCTTTCTTTTTGCCATAAAGCTGTGACTCGCTAAGCGCATGGGCATCTTGATCAGCTGAGGATTTCTGAGGATACAACCGTGCCATTTTTTTGTGACTGACATAACTGGAATATACAGTGTGTTGGAAATTTTCTTGCGTTCTGGGTGAATAATTATGCACTCATATTATGCACTCAAACTAGATAATTGTGTTTGATTTGGATACATTTGTGGAGAATGATTAAGAACACTTTATAGGCACTAAAGGTCTTATGCTCTCAGTGGATGTGGGTGAATTTCTTTTCTTTTCTGCCTGTGAGTCTTGCCCTGTGCAGGTGGTCTGTAATAGCTGAATTGATTGTCAGATCAGGAGTGGGGTGAGTCAAGGTTTTGGTGGCAGGAGACTCCACTGTTGACTTTGAAACTCCAGCTACCTGCAGATGTGACTCATATCTGTCTAGCAGCCCTGCAGAAAGGAACTGCATCCATCCACAAATGAGATTTCCGTTGCATTAACCTACAGTAAATAAACAGCCTCCAGGAGCTAACCAGTGTTATCAGAACACTGGGAAATATCTGTGGGTGAGCAGACTGATGGCTGCACCAGTTAATAAAACAATCTTCTGTCCCCCTCCTGTTGTCTATCTCTGTCTTCTTTTACAGTACATGTTCTTGTGTTTGAGAAATAGCCAAATCCCTCATCTAACCATGGTGCACCACTCCACCATCAGCAAATATCAGGAGGAGCAGGGCAGAATGTGCAGCCAGGGGTACAAGACTCGCTCCTTGTCCAGACCTCCTCCACTGCCCCTGAAGAAGGTAAGAGTTCAGCGGCAGCTGTCGTCTTTCATTAACAGAGCAGCAACTCTTTCTCCTCATCAGTTGTTCCTCAACCAGACTGCGGACTTTGGCATGCTTGAAACATGCTGTGCAACACAATGTTAATAATTTACGCTTTACACCTTTGCATGCATTTACTGTAGTATACATACAGAAACATATTACCCACTTACTGCACTAGAAATAAGAGCGATAAAGAACAATAAAACATGTTTCTCAGACGTAATCAAAGTACCTTAAGGGCTGTTTGTCCGTTTTTTTTCCAGTTTCAAACTTTGTTTCCCTTTTTTACTTTAAGGCGTACGTTGTGTATATACTTGTTGATCTGTTGCCAAACAGGAAATTGTAGCAACAGTTTTGTGCCTTTAGACTTTTTTAGTTAGAGTTTTAGTGTAAAAAATGAGAGAAAAAAAAAATTTTCTCTCTTGTGACTCCTTCCTACAGCAGAACACCTCGTCTCTGTGGTCCATCAATGAGCCTTTCTACATTCACCTGCTGCAGGGCAGCCGAGTCAATGCAGACGAAGGAATGAAGGTTGGTGTGGTTTTGCGTGGGTTTGTTGCTCAATGAAATCTGGCATTCACTTGTTTACCAATATCTCAATTTCAGTTGTAGAACATGTAAATGACAGGGGGGTCACATGGTCTAGACCACACGTTTCCCATAATTCATCAAGGCGGTTGGTTGAAACTTCAAAACAGGAAGTCGGGAGGGCCTATCTGCTTTTTTCATCTCAGTCTGAGGCCTAGATTCTAAGAAAAAGACAGACTGCATGCAATCTCTCCCTCTCTCGCTTTCAATGCACTTCTTTTTTTGAAGGCGATGCACGCATTTTGTTACTATTGCAGACAGGCCCCTGACCTAAGTGTCAGTGTTTCATAACATTTGTTAAAATTATAGTTTGTTAAAGCATGTTTCCATGTAAATGAGCATGTGAAATATCCAGTAATACTCCATATTCTATTCTATATTTTTTTTACCAAATTGACAAACAAATAGAGTGAGAAGACAAGTGCTGTAGGGGACTCTGTTAATGTGTGTCTGTGTTTGTAATTGAGTTTCATAACTAACTATGTTACTGTTTAGATGGGTTATTAAGTGTGAGTGCACTTCCGGCTGCTGCCTTAGAGCACATCATGACTCATGGCAAATTTGTCCTGTCACATAATTATCAGTCACGTCTGCAGTTGGCAGCCAGAGGTTTGAAAACACACCCTGGGGGAGAATAACTACTCATGTATTTTGTAAATATAGATTCAATATAGACTCTTGATTTGGCAAAAGGCAGGAGTTTAAAGGCTGTACAATATTTAATGTGTTTTGGTTGTTTATCATTTTGGGGCGGGCTTTGCATAGCACTGAAAGGTGTCGCGACCTGCTTACGTTATGAATGTGTAGACTCTTTGACTCATAGCCCGAGTGACACAGGAAACTCTGAATCATCTCGTGAAGTCTGTAAATCTTCCACAAACAATCTCCCTTACACAAACTCTTCAGTTCTCAAACCACATGTCATCCCTTCATCTAATCACTTCTGGGTATGTGTGTATCCCCTCCAGCTTGTGGTGCAGGCCGGTCTGTTCCATGGCAGCGAACTCCTCTGTAAGGTGGTGACAACCTCGGAGGTGACAGTGTGCTCTGAGCCACTGTGGGATCAGAAGCTGGAGTTTGACATAAATGTGGCTGACCTGCCTCGCATGAGCCGCCTGTGCTTTGCACTCTATGCTGTCATTGAGAAAACCAAGAAACCCCGCGGCACTAAAAAGAAGAACAAGAAAGCGGTGAGTTTGTCCAAAACTAGTGCCGTTTCTGGGCCTTAGTATTCAACTTGTGATGGCGCAGGCGAGTGTTTTGGGCTGGTGGGTGTGAATTTGTTAGCAAGCGCAAACAGATCTGTTTCCTCTCTATTGTGTAGTGTGCTGTGTGGGTGTGTTTTGCTGCTGCGTCTGGTTGTGCAAGTGTGTTCAGTGGCAAGGCTGCGGTTAACATTTCATCCGCTTCAGCTCTTTTATCTGCACATCACTCCAAGGAAGGAAGGAATTGACAGACATGTTCAAGGAATTCTAAATGCATCTTCTTCATACTTACAGCTCTCCCGACCACTGAGCATTTTACCTTTTCATTTACTTTTAATAGAGGCACACAGAGTTTAAGGTTTTACCATCCTCTTGCAATTTATTTATTTTAACTAAATCCTGTTTTATGCATGAAACTACAACAGCAGTAGTAGCAGTACTACACCGAGAGGCTGACTCCACACACCCACTCCCTGCACACTGACAAGTACAGTGAACAATAACAAATTCCCCTTTTTACTACCGCTGTGGTCTCAGCCTATCTTGTTTTGAAGTGTTGCAGCGGCTATGGGCAACATCTTTCCGAGGTCCCCCCAAACATGGTGCCCAGGTGTGTTTATGGGCTCTGAGTCCACTTCTGCTTTCTGAGCCACTTCCCTCTTCTTTTGCCTGGAAGAGAAGTCCTGCAGACAGAGGTTGAGCTATTTTAGCCATTCTTGTATATGTGCATCGTCCCTTTTTTTTAGCCGGGTGCATTCAGCCTTAATGTGTTTGTTTTTTTTTGGGGGGGTTTTGATATATTTTTATTCTTTTTTTAGCATTTTTGTTTTTAATGGATTGTCAAGTTATTTTTTTCTGCTGATCACTGCCTGGATCTTATTAGGGCCCGAGCGTCGACAGCGGCGAAGGACCTATTGGAACTGACAAAATTATTATTATTCTTTTCCCGGCAAATGAATTGGCTTTTTGAGGGGTTTAACATATTCAAAAACGTGTAACATCACTGTGCATTTTATACCAGAAGCTCACACTTTATTAATTAACACGATGAATTATAAAGTAAAAGTTGCCACGACCACCTTTTTTAAACTTTTTTTCTATGTCATTAAAATATTTAGGTTTTCTTAATGCTATTTGATTTGAATTCAAATGAATGTCTAAAATAAATCGTCATACAGGCGAGATTTAATAATTCAGTACGTTTCAGATTAATTAATGTAAATTATTTATCTTTAAAGAATCTTAAATATAGATTTTTTTTTAGATGTTGCAAAAATGAGTTGGCTGTTAAACTTATTTTTTACAAATTTGACAGACAAATTACTACAAAGGACTATGTGTTATGATAAAAAAATAATTACATTTGTTGATCTGATAATCAAATCTTAATGTAAATTTTATTGAAAATGAGAGTACTCTCTCTTTGTTCCGTTTTGCATGATTTTTACTGTGTGCAGATGATTTTCAAAGCCAGTCAACAAACCTAATCCTCCCTGTCCCTCTCTTTAGGATTGTCCGATAGCCTGGGTGAACACCATGGTGTTCGACTACAAGGACCAGCTGAAGACTGGGGAGTTCCTCTTGTCCACATGGCCATCTGTTCCTGGTACTTTCAGGCCTTCCCTTTTCTTACATTTCCTCCTCTTCAGAAACACCTTACATGTTAACAGCCTCTACCACAGTGCCTGGCAGCACCACAGTGAAAATTGGCGCCATCAAAAACCCACATATTTACACATTATATGTTTGCAGATTGCCTTTTGAGGATGTGTAAATGATGTCTACATGTTTATTAACTAAAATGATTAGATCTTTCTTTGCAGTTTGGAGCAGCAAGTTTAACACGCACTATCACTTTTAGAGATATTGGAGGGATTTGAATATGAAAATGTACTCACTAAGTAGATAGAAGCATCTAATGGCACATTTATTGTATGACATTATTATTACAGATGACAAAAGTGACCTGTTGAACCCAATGGGAACAGTCGAGAAGAACCCCAATGTGGACAGTGCTGCCGGGCTTCTCATTCGCTTCCCTAACATCCGGCCACATCCTCTCTATTACCCTCCACTGGACAAGGTACGTATTCTCAAAAGGCTTTTTTTATGAGTACAAACTTACAGTTTAATTTCTATAACAGTCAGTCAAAAAATCCTCATCTGTTTTCAGGTGAGTGACATGGAAAAGAATGGTGATGCAGCTATTGTCACAAAAGAAGAGGTAAGACTTTCTACATCTCACATTTTACATCTCTCACTCAGTTAAAGGTAAAAAAAAAACAGCTGTTTCTTGCTGACCACATATTTTTATGAATATGTTTTCGGCTAATTTTGCTCTCTGCAGCGCATGAAACTAAAAGAAATCATGGACAACAAAAACCACACTGAGTTTTTCGAGGACGAAAAGGACCTCTTGTGGAAGCTCCGCACAGAAGTCCGCGATCATTATCATGAAAGTCTGTCCAAGCTACTCCTCATCACCAAGTGGAATCGGCGTGAGGACGCAGTTCAGGTATACATGGAGAGTTTTGGAAGAGATGATCCATTTTGTGTTTCTGTAAGTGTCTGTATACAGGTCTGGAAATGTTTGCCAAACACATAAACCACCTGGGAAATATAGAAAAACAGATTTAAGTCCTCACAACGTACAGAAATATTGTCTGTTTTGTCTCTGCTAAATGACTTGACCTGCTTGTCTATTCATTCTGAACTAAAAATGAGAAACCTCATGCTGTTGCTAAAGTAACAGGGATCACCAGATAAGTAGTGCTTATTTTGTCCAACATGAGCCCCAAACCCAAAGATCTGTCATCAAACACATGAGAGTTTTAATTGTCCTCCTCATGGTAGAAAATTGTAATTTGATTCTCCTCAGATGATGAGTCTACTGAAGACCTGGCGGGACCTCCCTGCCATTCATGCCTTGGAGCTCCTGGACTACAGTTTTCCCGACCCAGTGGTCCGTTCTTTCACAATCAGATGCCTCAGGAAGCTCAGGTACACACATATTTATTAAGTTCACGGTTCCTGTACCCATGTAGCATCACACATTTTGAGTTTTAACAGTGTAATCATTCATGGAAGATTTTCTCTGCACACAGTGATGATGAACTGCTGCAGTACTTGATCCAGCTGGTCCAGGTCCTGAAGTATGAGTCTTACTTGGACTGTGACCTCACCACTTTCCTGCTAGAAAGGGCTTTGTCCAACTGGAGGATAGGACACTTTCTGTTTTGGCATCTCAGGTGAGACGCAGTCCAACAAAAAACACAAGATTTTGTGCATCATCTGCAGCCTTTTGTTTAACAGGAGAATGTATGTTTATCGTAGGTCAGAAATTCACGTTGCGTCCGTAAGTTTGCGTTTTGGGCTGATTCTGGAGGCCTACTGCAGGGGAAACATCCACCACATCAAGCTTTTAAGCAAACAGGTAATCTCATCACACCGATACACACTGACGTCAAGCTCTGACGTCAATTATGTGTTTGTTTTTTTGTACTAAATCTCGACCCTACCTCTCCCACATAGAACGAGGCTCTGGGCAAAATGAAGGCCTTGAGTGACTTTGTTAAGTCGGGCTCCCAGAAGATGACAGCTGATGACCTGAAGCTGTGTATCAGACAGGAGTCCTACCTGGAGGCTCTGTCAGACCTGCTGTCACCACTCAACCCCAGCATCATCCTCACTGAGATCTGGTTAGTGCCAGACACACACGTGACAAATTACATTTTTTGACTCCTTAATTGGATTTTCAAGGGCAGTTTTGGTCTCTCTAGGTTTATTACAAAATAATTAATTTACGTAGCATATATTCAAATTAACCCTTAGTCATTACAGTACCAGTAGACTTTGTTTTATTTTGAATTATACTATATGCGATCTTACACTTATTTTTCATCACTAAAACCCTTACAGATGAGGATGGTGCCTTTTTTTTTTTATCTGTCCCCAACCTGTTCATCTGCATCCCCTTGAGCAATGTTTTTTTAATAGTATTAGCTCGTAGCTTGTTTGCCCTGAACAGAATTTCCCCATTTCCTACAGTGGCCCACAGGGGACATAAATATTTAACAAGTCAAGTAAGTAAAATGACCAGGGTAATAAAAAAATGGCAATGTATTTGGAAAAACAGGCATTTTCTAAACTTTCAAAGTGCATTTTATTGTCTTCACTCACACTGTGAATCTGATGAGGTTATAATGAGTGTGTTTGCTGTTGCAGTGCAGACAAGTGCAGGTTTATGGACTCCAAGATGAAGCCAATCTGGCTGATGTATAACCCCTGCACTCAAGAAGACATGGTGGGCATCATCTTCAAAAACGGAGATGGTGAGATACAAAACAATCTGCATACATGGCCACACACATTCAATACACTAACATACAGTAGCCACACAGTGTCAACATTTAAGCTGTAGTTATACATTCAAATGCACCGGAAAGAAACTTACCCAGCAGGTTTGGGAAGGGAGGTCACCTAAATTCAAAAAGAGGAAGGTTAGAAGTCAAACAGTACCAGGGTGAAAGTTAGCATGACATTTAAATTTGATACATCTTTTATGACAATGAAATGAAGATATACATTTGTTATTTCACCTTTCTTCACTCATCACCTTTAGATCTTCGACAAGACATGTTGACCCTCCAGATGATCCAGCTCATGGAGAATTTATGGAAGAGAGAAGGCCTGGATCTCAGGTACAGTGGGAGCAGCTGTTTGCTTTTGCACAAGGAGCTCCTCTAGACCAGCCTAATGTTAATTTCACCACACACTCACAGAATGATCCCATATGGCTGCTTGTCCACTGGGAACAAGATGGGGCTCATCGAGGTAGTGAAGAACTCCGACACTATCGCCAACATCCAACGTAACAGCAGCAACAGTGCTGCCACCGCTGCCTTCAACAAGGATGCCCTGCTCAACTGGCTCAAATCTAAGAATCCTGAGTGAGTATGATGAACAACTTCGACACAGTGGTTACTATTGGAAGCTTCAAAATGTCATATTTTACTATGTAGATGCTGTATTGATCTGATGACCCTCTTTAACCCCAGGAACCCAGCACTGGGTCTATTATATGACCAACAAACACTGTTCAGAGCCACAGAGTTGCACCCATCCATCCATTTTCAAATTGTTTATCATGATGAGCAAAACCACCCAAATGGGCTTTTACCCAGTGACTTTCCCCAGCACCTTGTGGGGGGATCCCCAAGTGCCAGCTCTGTCATAAGCTGTGTCCAAAATACATGTTACACTAGTTCTAGTCATGTTTTGTTAGTATGTAGTGTTCACAACACAAATACATTTTGTACTTCCCTTTGTGAAGTTTTTTAAATTGGCATTAACATTCCAATGTCGCATTTTCATCTCTCGATGCACATTTTCTTATTTCCTGTTATTACAAAATGGTAAAGTACATTCAAGATGTGTGAAAAAGAAATACCAAAAATGCACCAACAAGAGCATGTACAGTATTTTTATATTTTATATATGGAATTGAAACACAGTGAAGTGTGAAATGTGTCACATCCACTGGCTGTTTTAAACAGACATATTTAGTATTGTCGGTAACACTTTACTTTAATCCTCCCCCCTTTTTAATTATTTATAAACAGTATAAGTAATAAATGGTCTATAACACACTATAATGTAGGTGTAATTGTTTATTGATGTATTTGTCAACAACTATAACTCCTCCCTGTGAGGCATCCATCAGTAGAGGCTGTTAT
The DNA here is from genome assembly GCF_031162955.1 of Sander vitreus. NCBI lineage: Eukaryota > Metazoa > Chordata > Actinopteri > Perciformes > Percidae > Sander > Sander vitreus. The sequence goes on along the minus strand of NC_135861.1, from coordinate 14,464,634 downwards.
ATAAACAGATAATTAATGACAACATAGTAAAACACAGTTTAATAATTTATGTCTTCATAGGAGAGGTTGTAATTGTTGAAAAATTTTGTACATTAGTAAATATTTAAAATGTTCTTATATCTGCTCATAACAACATAGTGTGTTTACATTATAAACCTTTTTTTTTCATTTTTATATAGTAGTTAAAAATGCTAAATGTGTGTAGCTTTAGTTGGAACACAGGTAGAGTATGAAGGTGTTTTTTTCTTGACAGTATGGAGAAATCTTTTTTTCCATCTATGATAGGAGTTATGTTTTGAGAAATGCCCTCTAGATGTCTGTGTGTCGTTTGAAGTGTTTACTTCAAAGTATTTATTTTGTGCAGCATTTTAAATCTGTGACAGACCAACACAAAGTGCATAGGCAACTACAGGTTTAGCAATATTAAGTGAGAGATTTTTATTTGGTGCCAGACAGTCTGAAGGTCTTGTCTCTTCTCAAAGCTCCTTGAAGAGAGAACCATTCAATGTAATGAACAAGCCTTTGTACGTCACGTTGGCAAGACAGGCCCAGCTGACTGCACGACAGAACAGAAAGATAATTAGCTCAAAATGCTGCAGGACCCGCAATGGAGCAGAGGAAATTAGTAAAAGCTGAACACAGTGAACCTGCGTGCATGTCTAGACTGTGAAAGGACATGACAGTCAATCATTATTAGGACCCATTATTCACCTGCTGTGAATATTTCTATAGCAGTGAGGAAATCCTGCCTCATGACTATGCGTGTGTGTGTGGTATAGTAGTTATGCAGGTTATATGACAAAGAAGTGTAAATGTACCATACGAACAAAACCCACTCATGCTTTGCTTTCTTGTTTCTCTGATCTTTTTTGTCAACAGGGACAAACTTGATCGAGCAATAGAGGAGTTCACACTGTCCTGTGCTGGCTACTGTGTAGCTACTTACGTCCTGGGCATTGGAGATCGTCACAACGACAATATCATGATCAGGGAAACTGGACAGGTGGGGTTTACCACTGTAATATTTTTCATCACATTACAACACTGAAATCTACCACAAGGGGGCGATTAGACATAAAGTGGGAAGTGTGTTAACCTGTCTTTACCTGTGCTCTGCTTCATAATGTACTATGTAGCAGAACACTTACTACAGTTGCCACAAATCAGTAGTATAGTAGTTGTCACTGCCTAATGTTTAAAAACACAAATTATTCTTCTAAGACAAGGTTTTAACAACCTAAACAATACTTAGTTGTGACTTTTAATTGAACTTTTAATTGAGTTTTTTGTTAGATTAGGTAATTTTGGATTGAAATCCTTCAGGTCAATTCACCAGTTAGGGAGTCTTTAACATGTAACATTAATGTGACTGTGTTCAGTGATTCATAAGTCATTTTCATCTTTGCTCCTCAGCTGTTCCACATTGACTTTGGGCATTTCTTGGGCAACTTCAAGCGGAAACTGGGAATCAACAGGGAGCGTGTTCCTTTTATCTTGACTTATGACTTTGTCCATGTGATCCAGCAAGGAAGGACGAACAACAGTGAGAAGTTTGAGAGGTATCAATCTGTTTACTGATCTAGGATTCTGTTCTCATACTTTATAACAGATGACTGATTATTGCATCATGTTGTCAGGTTCAGGGAGTACTGTGAGCGGGCCTATAAGATCCTGTGTCGAAACGGGACGCTGTTCGTCAACCTCTTTGCCATGATGAAGGCAGCAGGACTGCCAGAGCTCACCTCCTTCAAAGACATCCAGTATCTAAAGGTATGCAATGATGATGATGCTGATGATGATAATGATGCTGCTGCGGCTGATGGTGGTGCTGCGGCGGATGATGATGTTGACAATGTTTTGTTCTTTTTGTTTTTCAAAAGGACTCTTTAGCTTTGGGAAAATCAGAAGAAGAGGCATTAAAGAATTTCAAAGTGAAGTTCAATGAAGCTCTGCGTGAGAGCTGGAAGACGAAGGTCAACTGGATGATGCACTCCTTGGCCAAAGATAATAGACCGTGAAGACCATTGCGCCAAGGAAACCTGAAGACCAACCAACAATTATGGATTTTAACTTATGGAGATAAAAGGGAAAAAAACAATCAAATATTTTACTGTATTGATGGCATTCAATGACACTCAGCATATGTTTACATCTGACTGGCCTGTGCGTGGAGGCATCCAAAGATGATATAACTATGGAGCATAATCTCAACACACAGATATTTTCACAATGAAGAAAATCCAGCACACTCATCTTTCTCCCATCGAACATTGGAATGCCTTTGACTCGAAGACAAAAATTAAAAACATGCTTTTTTGATCTGTTTAAATCGCTACTTGAAAACCACCAGTACATGCAAAAGTGTCACGAATTCATGAAACAGAAGCAGAGACAAAGTTCATCTCACCGACTGCATCGCTCAGCAGGGAGCAAACTTCAAACAAACTTTATGATGACTTTAGACAACACTGTTCAGTCACAGATTTCAATAACAGGGCGACAGTTTCACCTCAAGTCTGTTGTGCCATTACGGTGGCTGTATCGTTTCCACTCATTTCAACTGCCTCTTTGCAATTGTGTCTTTTTTTATTTTATTGCATTTAATTTGGTAGCTCTGAGGTACATGTGCAAAGTCATGAAGGATATTTTAAAAAGGTGTTTTACTGCTGTATTGATGTGTAATATTGCTTTGAACTGCAATATGTTACCTCTGGAGTGCTAGTAGACAGAAACCATTGTAACATTTACAATTTATTGTAAGATGAGAAAATATTTTTAAATGGGACATTTATTTATGTGTACCAGGCTGTGTCTCGCAGAAGATGGTCTCGCATTGCCAGACCTTCCTCCACAGCACTGTGGATGAGGGTCTGGCTAGTCCACACAGCATGGGCGCCGGACTTAATGACGGTGCCTCTGCAAAATATCCCCGGGAAGGAATTTGTTTGTGTACGTTCAAAAGTTGTTTTAGTCGTGCAACAGAAAACTCAGAGTGGACAGATAGTCTAGCTCGCTGTCTGGATTTACCCTGCAGAGATCTGAGGAGCAGTTAACCATAGTCCTCATAAATCTACCGGAGTTTAGAATGCCAACACAAAGAAAGCAGAAGGTGACGGACATCGGGCCGATAACTAGGGACATCCAGCAGAATTTCCGGCGGCACCTCATCAATCCTGTTAATGAAACGTCGTCGATATATACTAGAACCTGACCAAACTGCTACTAAGCAATAAAGTAAAATAGTAGTATAGTAGTAAAATAGTTTGACATTGTAATACGCTTATTTGCTTTCTTGAGAAGGTCTATACCACTCTTGTGTCCATCCGTTAAATGTGACGCTGGAGCCAGCAATCTTTAGCGTATCATAGCTTAGCTTATCTTAAGACTGGAAACAGGGAAACGGATACCTGGCTCTGTTTGAATGTGACAATCTGCCTATACCAGCACCTCTAAAGCTCATTAATCAATGCTTTATATCTTGTTTGTTTAAGCAAAGATATCAAATAGATGTTTGGTCAAAGGCTCAGAAGATTTTTATTGAAAACATGAGGCATTACGATCCAAATAAGAAGCTCATATTAGCTATAGACTTGTGGTTGCATTTCTCAAAATGTGCCCTTTTGAAAGTGCTCTCTCAGATGATGAAGAGGAATTTGTGTGTGTGTGTGTGCGTGTGTGTGTGTGTGCACGTGTGTGTGTGTGTGTGTTTTATTTTCTGATATTTAAGTTGTGCACTGTGATTTGTATTGCATTTTTGGACTGATGTTCCATGGGAGAAATGTCATGTTTGTACTGTCAAACACCTCTATACTTGTGTGCTGTATGATTTAATTTTATGGTGCGTTCAGAATACTTTACATGCTGTATTTCTTGCTGTCGTTCAGCAAAGAAGATGATGTGCTTTTCATCGCCTTTTTATTGTTTTATAGTTGAGATTATCTCTAACGTTGAATTTCTGTACAATGACTTTTACAGAAGAGCAAGTGCAGCTGAAGATTACACAGTAAGATGTTTTAATTTCCTTATAAGATAAAATATTCACTGTGGAACATGGCATCAATGTCCCTCAGTATGGGCTCATCTAAGCATTGCTGCTTTAAGCCAAAAGGAGTGAGTCTATTGAGTTTATGAGCTACTTTGCCAATTGTAAAATATACTGCAGTTGCCTTTTGAATTGATTGTAATTCATGAATTATTTTAAATGGTACATTTTTTTTTACATTAAGGCCTCATTTACATGTGTTGCAGCTAAAACTAATAAATCATCTTGTCAACATAGATCTGATGTAGACATGTCCTTTATCTGCATCCTCTTTTCACATTTGCTTCACTTGCTGTTGGGAGGGAAACACACTCAATAAACAGTTTGCAACAGCAGAGCTCACTAGGCTTTCTAGGTTCCAAGCCATATGTTAACTTAATTTAATGCCGCTTAAAAAAAGGTTGATTATGGATGAAGGCCAGAGCCACCAAAGTCTCCCCTCTTAAGTAAGTGCTTAGAGCAATGGCCTTCTGTACAAGTCCATGGGCGTACACACTTCACAAAAAAGTGTACACAGGGTGTGTGATGTGTGTAATGTGATAAAGTCTGTCCAGTGGGTATTGTTTTGGCAATAATGTAACAAAGTAGCCCCCCAGACATCAATAAAGTGTGCCAAAACAAATGATTCGGTTCAATACAGAAAGTAGAATTTGTATTAGCAAGGTTTTTGTATTTTATGAGATGTGTGTTTATCAGTGCTGAAATTACAACTAAGTAGTCTAGATTTATTAAAGAACTATACTTAAGTAAGATTTTTGGGTAGCTTGTACTTTACTTTAGTATTACCATTTTATGCTGCTTTATATGCTTCTACCACAGTGCATTTTGGAGGCCAGTATTGTACTTTTTACTCCACTAACTTTAATAACTTTAGTAAAATATAAATCAACTAATAATGTAGTAGTTTAAATAAATAAAGTACTTTTTTTCACCACTGGTGTTTAGTATACGTTTTGTAATGGATCCTAAAGACCGTACAGTGTTGTCTGTGCCGGTGGTGGCCCCGGTGGCCGGTAACGGTACTGAACATCCAGCAGGACTCGCTGCGTTGAGTCAGTTCGCCGAAGCACTGCGACTGGAGGGATGTGACCCCGGAACAGGACGCCCTCCTACAACAACACACCATTCAAACAGAGCATAGAAGAAAGAAAAGCTGGACCAGGAGGGGTAAGCTCATATGTCTCGTTTTCTTGACGAGGCGCACATTGCCAGGGTTTTTAAAACGATACGTGTGTTTGATTTCCGGCGTTCACACTTCTGGCAGAGCAACGGTACCTGGATCATGGTGTTTGCACCCATAGGAACTTCATTCAGGCTTTTGTCTCGGGCATGCTAGCGAGCTAGCTTCGCTGGTTAGCATTGGCTGCTTTGCAAAAGGTAGCGCGGGTTTGGTGGAGACTAAATTAAATAAATGTCAGGTTAAAATGAACGCGACTTGTAAAGTCATTGAGAGTACCGTCCATATATTTTCCCACGAAGAATATTGATTAAGATTCATGTCGAAAATGCGTTGAAGGCTTGCTGCTTGCTAGCAAGATCGCTGCTGCAGTTTGAACAGTCTGCGTCCCGCAACATGATAACAAGATCCGTTCACAGTCATGATGTGTATCATCTCTTTAAAAAAAAAAAAACGACGTTTTTTGAAGTGTTGCGTTCAGGCATTTTTGTTTGCTGTGTTATTTTTCAGTCAAGAAAAACTACCAAAAACTAAAAAAATATCAGCTAACGTGAGTGTACGTTATGCAGATCCTCGTCAGCGTTAAGGCGTTATAGTTTGGTTTATTTGTACCAACGATTATGATGTTAACATTGTACTTAACGTATCTTAACTAACGCCATCATAACCTAGATTTAGCAGACTAATGTACATGATGCACGCCTACATTAAATACATACAGACCCATTTTTCCCACTCACCAAACACCTACTAGTCACCAAGGTAATGCTTAGAGAACATTTCAAATGCTGCTACTGTATAATGTGGTCACCTTCTTTTAATTTGGTTTTCATGTGCAAGTTTTCTTTTTCACATAACTCCTTCATAGGTTTGCTATTTTGAGATCATGCCTCCCATGGATGCATTGTGCCACGCTTCCTTTTACAGAGTGTCTGCTTTCCCCCCACATGTCAGATAGCTGACAGCCCTTTGAGTGGTGAAGCTGGCACCCTGCCCGCTGCAGGGCATTGATAAGTGCTGCAGCCACTGGGTATCAGGGCTTGGCCTCAGGCGAGTGCTCTGAATCCTCCTGGCAACTAGCAGAGTTGGTCATGGACCATAGTATGTCAACCCTGCCTAGTTTGCACATTCCCCTAACTGGGTGGATTTTGGAGAGAGATTAGGAACCCTGGCTACGCTTCCCTGGCCTTGTCCCAGTCAGGGCAGGTGCTCTTCAGCGGCTGCTTGAGCCCTGAGGGGACCTCATCAGCTGCCTGTGAGCAGGGTTTTTCGGAGGGAGGGCTGGTTCATCTCACAACCTCTCGCTCTGCGTTTAGCACACACATTTGTCAGCATTAACTCAGCCCACATAGTGGCCTGTTGTGGCCTGACATGATGATACCAGAGCTGCTACGATCCATTCATGGCTTAACACCCAGTCCAAATGACGGAGGCCTCCAGATAACCACCAAGTTGTTTTAAAGAATCAAACTTGAAAGCATAGCCATCTTTTCTGTTCCCGGTTCTTTGTCTGTTGTGCATGGATTCCTGCACATTTGCAATGCATTGTATTGTCCCAAGCACATACATCCTTTAACTTTCAGAATTTTATTCCCTGCGTTCACATTGGCGCTTTTGAAATCTTGCAGCCGCTACCCCAAGGGACCGGCTTAAGGCAGCAGCTTCTGTTTCAATTCCTTTGAGGGACCCTGAGGAGTGAGCTGAGATGTTCTGAGTTCAGACCAGATTTAATTATGTTCTATAGCATGGTCTGCGAAAACCTCAGTTGTATCATTATGGTATCATGGAAACATTTGCAAGATCAGGTTGCATGAATCTTGTAATATGTATTTGTTTAAAAAAAAAATTAATTAAAAAACATACATGTTCTTAATTGAACTGTAGTAGCATTAAATGTACAAGTTATTATTTGAATTATAATAAATAAATAAAAAATGATTTTACTATCTAGGAAAAGTTTCCCAGTGACATAAGATATACATTTGTCAAATGTCATGTCCTGCCTACTGTAACTCACTCTCTGAAAGTCCTAGTATCAACTTAATGTGGCACAAAAATAGTCAAAGGACAGTTAAGCACACAGAAACCCAGCTATGTACTAAGCCTGTACAGTTGAGCAGAATTGTAAGAGTTCATGCCTCACGTGGTGACAACAAGACATGACCTACTTATCAATCATGTTTTCACAATCCAGTTCATCACCATTGTCCCCAAATACTGTAGCCATTGTTGTGGGCACTGTACATGTGAGGAGATGGCTTCACACAAAGGCAGCATGCAGACATCCAGCAAGTCTAAGCCAGATCTTTTCTGGTCTGCAATGTTTGCCTGTCTGGCTCATGCTGTTTCAGGACCCCAAGTTGCTCCGACCCAGAGGGAGTCAGTCTGCTGGGTGTAGGGCTGGTCAGCTAGTTTTCATTATGTCTCCTGCAGGTTTGGATGGGTAGAAGCTGGGCAATAGGACTGACATCACTATTGTGCTGAAAAATGTAGTGGATTAATTGACAGAAATAAATTGTCAACTATTTTTTATAATCTGTTATCAAGCAAAACTGCCATTTACTGGTCCCAGCTTCTAAATGTGACTATTTTCTCTGTTTCACAGATCTATCTTTAGATTTCCGATCGTTGTTTTGAAAACTTGGATTTTATAAACTAAACAATTGATTAATCATAAAAAATATGTGGCAGATTAATTGGCAATCAAAATAAGTCAGAAGATAATCAAATTTATGTTTATTTTACTGAATTACAGTGTGGAATTGGAATATTGTTGTGTCCTAATTTCAGTATGACCACTAGTAGTTGTTTTAATAGGTTTCGTGACAATGTTAGCCATGAGCTCATGTGTGCGTGAGTGTGTACCTGTAGTGACACAGCCGCTCCGCAGGACCAGGCCAGGCTGTTGGCAGCTCAGCTGGCAGCCACACTGAGCTTCTGGCCTACTGAAGTTTCTCGCACATTTGTTCAGGATGTTGGAGCACCTCATGATTAAATTCTTAGTTATTTTAGTCTTATCACTTTATTTAGTTATTTTAGTCTGTAGAGACTATTGACCTCTTGGGGTCTTAGAGTTCAGGCTTTTAGCGTCATTCGTGTAAAACTAAACTCAGTTTTGTCAGTCAACTTAGAGGTTTGTTTTTCTGCTTGCTGGAGGAATTTGATTTCTCAAACAATCGGACACTGTGCATCATGTGCACAGCTGATTCTAGAGCCAATAACAAGCTTGACAAGTGGACCGGTCCATGTGTGACTTGGCCAGGGCACTTTGGCAGCGTCTGCCCTCATGACCCTCAGCAAATGTGAGGGCCTATCACATTGCACACTGTAATCTCTGGCATCAGTTCCTCACTGCACTGTGTGGCCCGGTCACAGTGTTGAAATGGTCTTGAGAAATCTTCTCCATGTTTCTCTTTCCAAGTATATAAGGAATCTGGAATGTAGAGGCCATGCAAAGAATAGGCTTCTCTCTATATTTTAAGTGGCATTACTGAATGTGTGTAATTTGCAGCCATGTGCAGTAACTGTTTGACATTTTGCAGTAAACTCTAAAGTTTACAGTTATTCAAAATCACATGTGATTTTAGACTTTAGCTCTTTTTACACTGGGCACATTTTGATGGTTATATTTTATTCATCGGCGCCCCAAAAGAGTAATCTGTCTAGCTTTATTTAAGTTTAAAACTTTTTAGAAATAGCATAGCGGCAACTCTTCAATGTTTGAAGCTTAATGATGTAATGCAAACAGTGGAACATCATTAATGTTTTTTCTGCTGATTTTGCATATGTTGATCTTAACATCTTGGTATCTGAAAAATGTTTGTACTATGTTGTGATATTGATTTCAACCATATTCTAACCTATTACAGCAGATATCCAGTCTTGTGCCATGTGGGGGGGTGGGGGGCAGGGAATCAGATGGAAATTTGTGATACCATAGTAACTCAAAACATTGCTTATGTTGACAACCGTGAAGGAAATAAAAAAAAAAAAATATTTGATTCAACTTTTGCCTTCACTGTCTAAAAAAATCGGGGCATTTACAAAATGTGTTGTTGGGGGCACCTTTAAAAAATAGCAATAAGTGCATGAAGTTGCTTTTTTTTTTATGTGAAATTAGCCCAGATCAAAATGCATGATAGTTATCACCACCTTGTGCCAACATGAGTAAATAAAAAGCATACTATTGCAATTATCAGTGCATTTATATGCATCGGTGCTGTTTGTGTAAGTGTGTGTTACAGACATAAATTTAAATAAAATTAATTGAATGAAAATAAAATGATGGCTTAATGTAGGATTCGGATATTGACCTAAACTGGTAAAAAAAAAAAAAAATCGAAATCTTGGGGGCAATCTTTGCCCCTCCATAATGTTTTTTGGGGACATTCTGAGATTTCTTTTGGGCATTTTTTCCCTCTTAATTTCTGACACTGGATGACAATGGTATTGAAATACAGGCCATTCTTCAATATACAATCAGTTGCAAGCCATCTATGATACATAATTTTTCAAAAGTCAATCATATATTTTAAGAATTAAATATAATGTAATTGTTATACACAACTGAGAAACAGTATTATGTGTCCCACCACTACCACGTGTACAGATCGGAGATCTGAAGCGGGCCCTCATGCTGTTTTTTTCCTTTTAGATTTCTCAGTTCAGTATCAGTGATGCTGGGATTTAGCTGTGACGGGCTCGATGTCTCAGCTCAACCCAACATCACAACACTGACGAGCCCTACATGGGCAGAGGTGTGTGTGTGTATGCCCAGATCAGTATTGAAGAAAGCCTTTGATTACGTCTGGAATATTAGCCGAATGCGTCTGAGGCTGGCTGAGCATCCCTCGAGGGATTAGTCTTGAGCCAACCCCATTGAGAACCTCGAACATCAGGCACACACAAAGGACTCTGACAGGATCCTTATTGTGGACCGTGAAATGATTAAAGACACAATGTTACACAGAAGCGCGTGTACATCCGAATAATGCTAGAATGACCCGAGTAGACTAAACATAGTAAGGTTTCTTTCTTTCCAGAAAACTATTTATAGGTTTTAAGCAGAGTTGTGTCACTTGTAATTTTCCTCTTTGTCACTGCATCTTGATCAAATGAATCATTTTATAAGTATGTCTACGTGTGCATGTGAGTATGCTTGTTTGTTTCATTTGTATTTTGGGTGTTGATTTTTTATATATTTTTGTTTCTTATGTTGCCAAAAAACGTAAAACTTTTAAGCAGTCTTATTAGTAAGCAGCCTAGGTCTAAATTGTCGGTGTGGTCTAGATGGACTTGGTTGTTTGACGAAGTGGAAATAGAAGAGTTAGTCTTCCCAGAAGAGTTTAATCAGAGAGAACAATGAAGCGATTATTAATAATAATAATAATAATAATAATCAAAAAACAAAAACAATTCGTAATGGAAATAGTTGCAGAATTTCCACTGTCAAATATTTCAAGATACAGGCCTCTGATGATACACCAGTTTTTAATCTATGGCTTTAAAATCCTGTTGAACTGGACTTTATCTTGACCCAGTGTGTTTAAAATGTTGTAATCCAGCAGTGATACACAGGAAGACATTATTTAGAGGTTGGTTAGGTCTGTCGCAGTGAGGCATTATAAGCCAGGCAGACGAGTACCATCTGGCGCATTGTTGGAATTATGAACATGGATGGAAAGCTAGTTTGTTCAGCAGGATTGCATGGATGAAACTATCCATTACATAATCATATGCACAATGTTAATCACTGTTGTATACATGTTGTTGTCCAGTTCACTGAGTAGCAGAATTGTATTCCAGTTCTGTAGCTACTCTGCTGCCCAAAATAGTCATCTCAAATTAGTCTTTATGCCTCTTCCAGTCTGAAGAAGAATAGGTAACATCCACAAAAGAATGAGATCCGACTCTTTTCCCTTTGCTCTTTTTTAAAGTGACTCACAAACATGTCACGACAATAAAATAACATCACTGATCACCCTCATTTCCATTTCCACGTTGTTGCTTTCAACCTAGGGAGAGATACTCCCTATGGGATTTTGCACACTATGTTTGCTGTTCTTATAGCAGATATCGCTGTGAAAGTAGGATAAGATAAATGTTTTTTTCAGGCTGGTAAAAATACAAATTGCAGCTCTCGAAACAGTCAGCAGCCTGGGCAGAGATGGTACTAAATATGGCCAGTTTTCAAACTTCAAACGCAAACATCAAATGATCAGAAATGCCTCAGCCTCATGAAAGCAGAAGGCCTGTTTAATACAGATGATGAATGTGGAATATATCGGCCTTTTGTGAAGTTGTCAAGTCTCAAAATATCCCTGAATATTAATTGATGTTTGTTGTATCATCTTTGTCTTTTAAAAATCTCAAGACATGACACCTTTTGACAGAGTAATGTCCTCTACACGCTCTTCACCCTCTACTCTTTATCCGCAGTGACCGTTTTAATCCCAGCGAGCTTTTGATGCTCCTGAGTTTATATCATGCTTCATTCTTTATGTCATTTCACACTGGTAGGTCTCTCTGCCTGAAGTCTTTAGCTCTTCCATTTGTCTGGCGCTAGGAGCTTGGAAACGTGATCAAACGTGTCACTGCTGCTGATGTGAAGACACTGCCACCCCGTTCACCACCAACATGCTCCTTGAAGGTGTATTGAGCAACTGACACCGGCAAGCTCTCTCCATCTTTTCATGACTGCTTTGAGACTTCACTTGCTCTCCAATTAAACTATGCCTGACACTAAGGTGGTGAATAAAAGTGAATAACTAATGTATTCATCTTCCCCGCATTCCCTGTGTCCTGTGACCACTTTGTGTGGCTGAAAACAGACAAGAAGACAAAGTCAAGTGTTATTTGCTTGCAGTAAACGGCTACCAAAGGTTGCTATAATTATAAGGACTATGGCCAGAAGCATGGTCTCCAGCTACTCTGATCTGGATGAATCCACACACTCACAGTGGCAACCAATGGCCAACGGTGCCCCATTCATCCTCTCCCCCCCCCCCCCCGCTCTGGGAATTGGGGACGGTGAGCCAGCTTCTCAATTAAATATAACCCCACATCAAACAGCCTGTCAACATGCATTAGTGGTCCTTTGTATAGATAAGAGGCCAAAATAAATTGCCAGAACTATCATAGTCCCTGCCAGTCCCATAGGCTTTTCATGAAAGATTCTTAGCGGAGAACAAATCCTGACTTGCATACTGATATTCTCTCCATTAAATCTTATTTTCTTTCAGACCAGATTTATCCTTTTTAAAGATTTATTTTTTGTTTTTCTGTGAATTATTTCTTTTTTTAGCTATTTCAATTAGAACATGTATGCTGGATATCAAGCCGCGGCGCTATAACGGAGATCTAATGCGACAACAGCCGACCTTGATGTGCGTGTGCTATCACAGCGGAACCTATCCCTTTTCTGTCATACGCATTAGCTTTGGCAGCTCCTTTTATAGCCTTTTTTTCCCTCCCTCTTTTTCTCCCGATTTGCCTATAGTTTGCATCTCTGCAGACTGACAGAGAAAATAGTTCATTAGTTAGCCAGAGAATATCAGATGGAGCAGGCAGGGGCGTGATCTGTGTGAAAACCGCTGTGCAATATTTATGACAGCCATTCATGCTGTGAAGTGCCAAACCTGCACTGTGACTGCACTGAGACAAGGCCTCTGACTTCTAATATCACCACTGTTTGAGTTATTTGAAGTGCTTATCATCACACAGACTACAGTCTGTATTATTTACCCTAATGATAAGACATCTAGTTCCAGCATAATGCTGTATGTCTGAGAAGTCAGGTTAGAACCATTTGATAATTGAAATGCAGCCCAGTCTTATATATGTTGTTATAATAGTAATACTCCAGCTCAATGTTGCTGACTATTAGAGCCTTGACTATAGCCTTAACCTCATATCTGTCACTATAACAATAATATAAATACATAAGGAACAGAAAAAAAACAAGTGAAAATGCTATTTAGCTAACACTTTTCAACCCTGCAGGGGTGATTGTTTACACTTAAAATATTTTTAATAGAGTACCAGTTTGTCAGTTTAGTGTCAGATAGTGTGGCTGAAACAACGCAGAAATATTTTTAACTTTTAATAGCACTGAGTGTTTGCGTAATTGTTATTTTTCGCAAGTCGTGTTTAACGTGGATTTGTGTGTCCAGAGCCACAGGAGCAGGGGGCATGAACCGCGAGGAGGCCCCAGGGAAGTCTCCTGAAGACATGTACATCCAACAGAAAGTGCGGGTCCTGCTCATGCTAAAGAAAATGGGATCAAATGTAAGTGCAGTGTCTTGACTAACACAAACTGGGTATTCACAATAAAAAAAACAAAACAGAAAAAACGTTTTAGCGCTGCCTGTTGTCCAGCTCATGCACACAGTGGTTGTTTGTTTAATCAGAAAAGTCCCACATATCTTTAGACGATGTCATCCTGAAATCTGCCCCTATGAAACCTCGCCATCTTGGCCATCAAGCCCAGAAACCATCATTACCATGTCAAAATGTTTGTGTCATTGTAAGATGTAAGCAGAAGGAGAAGCTTTATAGAACTACTATGAAAAACACACAAAGTTTGGCTCTTAGAGCAAACTATTTCATGTGAAAGACCTGTGTGGAGAAGAAAAGAGAGACATCACCGTTGGTCTTTTTGAACAGCAGAAGAACTCCATATTCTGGCTGCAGCATGCATACAGCACACAAACCAGACAACAGATAAGACTTTCATTTTGTGATTTAGGCAACTCAGTAAAAAATGTTAAATAGCTGCGGCAGATCAAATCTGTTTGTGTTGGCTGTCATTTAAGGCAGCAAAAACTACAGTTGCTCGCTGAAATGAGAACCCTGAAATTACTTCTAATACTTTAATTACATGGCTATTGTTTTCGTAGGTTTGTTGGTATACATTAGATTTTTCTACAATTAGGTCTAGATTTTAAGACAACAAGCAAGTGTATGTGATAAGATGCTTTTACTTTTAGTGACTAAAAGACCAGTGTTTACACAGGTGTAAAGTCTAAGATCCAATAATCTTAAAATGTCTTAAAGACAATTTTGACAGGTCTTAAAAATTGATTGGATTATGTAGTTAACGTTACTTTTATGAAGTTTTAAATGTATTTTTGGGAAACATTTTGTTTTGATCATGCTGTAACAAAACCAACATGGAACCAATAACCACTAATGCAAACTGTGCCGCCCGGTCAGAATTTATCACAGCACTCCCAGCGAGTGTGTTGCGATGTCATGTGTGGGCTAACGTAACTACTAACTAATATATATACATTTAAACAATCAGTGTGTGAAAAACAAAACAACATTGTCTGTGGTTTGTTCTTGTTTGATAACTGGAAATGTTGTCTACTCCACTTCAGCTTACGCCCAGTGAAGAGGCTTTTCTCCGGAATTACGCAGGTGTGGTCCACAGTCAGATGAGCCAGCTACCACAGCACAACATAGACCAGGGTAAGGCTGTGATGCACACACACACACGTTTAAAGGGTAGTCATCCAGTTATTTTACAGTAGTTGGAATTTTTCATTTGTTTTTTATTCAAATTTTAGTATTTCTATGCAGGACAATAGTTAAAACTTATGTAGTTTTAGTTTTAATATTTAGATGTTTGAAGGTATAAGGATAGAAGGCGTTTATGAAACGCACCTAAATTAGCTCACAAACACCACCTTCACATATCACAGAAGTGCTACTTTTGCCCAGACCAAAAACAAGGGGAAATCCCTCCACACACATTACTCCTCCTGAGTCCTTAACCCCAGCAGGCCTAACAGGTTTCCTGACTGTACACTGAGGCTGACTCAGCATCCCACCAGAACTGTGAGATTATTCACACAGCAAACAGTTTGGCTGACTGGAACCGAGTGACTCACCCTCAGTATGAGTGCATCGCTGCTTTCACCACTGCTTCTCACAAGTGGCCTAGACAGTTCAAATATGGATTTGTTTATATGATAAAGCAAATCACCGTTTACAATGGTTGTTATAAGACGTATAAGAGGTTTACTCTGAAATTTGACTTTACATACAATGGTCATGCCTTTTCAGGGCACCAGAGGGCACTGTTGCTCTGTCTTTATCTCCTCTACAGTTTGCACATTTTTTTAAACCATAAGATGGCGCTACATGAAACAAAACGTGGAGAGGCACTGCAGTTACCTGAGAAATCAGCAGCAAATTGTCCCAGATTATTTTCATATTTTCCGTAAATAGACTTATCAGCTGCTTTTCAGGCTCAGTCCAAACACAGCTGTCAGATAGGAGCCCTGCTGTCCTCCTGTGGTAAACCTGCTGGAGTCCAGGCCTTGCTTTGTCGCTTATGATATTGGTCCCTCAGGGGAGCGTTAGTTCAGGAAAATTGCCTGCGACACTTCACCTACAGTGATGAGTTATGTCTCCTTGTCCGTGTCCTTTCTCTGCAAGGAAACAATCAGCTTTGTTTGAATTAGGTTTATGATTATACAGGGTGTTAAGGAGGCAAGTAAAAGGCACGGTGACTTTGTCTTTTTCTACTTCTCTGGTGTTTTTTATTATCTTTGTTTTAACCTGTGGGGTATTAAAACTGCATTGTCACATTTTGTTAAATTCAACCGTTCTGCAATATGCGATGCATCATTAGAATTGTAATGTGGATCGTTGCATAATGGGCATTGTAAATTGCATTATTACAGTGTGTTTCTTCATAAAGCAGCAGAACATGAAGCATTGCATCATGTAGGAGGGATTGTAGCACGTCTTAAAAAGTGCAGCACCAAAAGTGAGATCAGCACAGATTTTAAGTCATTAATTTATCAAGGATGATTTCGGTCTGGTTAAACAACTAAGCCGTAGCTGTGAGTCTGTGCGACATACCCTCTGTCTTCTGGTCTCTGTCTTCATGCCCTTTAGTAGATACAGGACTCCATGTCTCTGTGCTGTCAGTACTGCTAAGAAGAGCCTCATTCATTATGGACGAAAACGGCTGGTGTAAGGTGCTCAGAGTATGCATTATACATCACAAAAACAGACACATTTAGTGTCATTTGGCAGCCTGCCATGTCGTCTGTGTGCAAATAAATTATTTGTGGGCTGCAGCCTAAGTACTGTGATTAGGCATCGTGGAGATAGCCGAGAATGAATCACTTTTAAATATTCAACGCTGAAGGACAGCAGTTTGTAGGTATCAGCACATTCGGGATCCTTTGACTGTGGTGTGAAGAGGGAAGACCACTATTTGATCTCATTTAGACTTGGTAATTGGGGGAGTAGATCAAAGGAAACATTTTATTGCCTAGCAAAAATTGCCAAACAAAAAATTGATTGAATAGTGGGAAATATTACAAAGACATCACAGTATATTGAATTTCAGTGTGTTAGTTGTACTGGACATGAGTGACGAGGTAAATCAGGCTGTACTCTCTGTGGTTCACTCTGTTCTCACTTCACTAGAATGACAGTGGACCTTTTCCCTCATCTTCCTGTATGCAGCAGTAGTACTGTCTGTCCCAGTTGACCATCACACAGTGCCGCAGGCAGACAGACACACACCTTCTGTGATGAGTCAGCACATTTCCAGGCAAAGGTTGTTTGTCAGCGCCTGATCTCATATCATTGACGTATCTATCTGCTCGAAGCAGTGCCACCTTCAGACCTCATACCGGTCTGGTCTGGTCGAGTAGTTTCAGTTTATTTAATTTTTTTCTGTACAGGTTATCTTGAGCAACATTTTCCAATTGTGAGAAGGACAGTTTTAAAGAATATCGTCATCCACTTTGTTTTGAGTTCTGAATATGTCTAGTCTGAGCTGTAGACATTATTGTTGATACCATTTGACAAAGCACTTTTCAAATGCCTCTCAACCTCTCCTCCACAGGCTTATGATGGAAATTTTGTTTGGTAATAAAAACACCTATCATTGCTGCTCTGCTTGCTGTTTTGAAGAGTAATACTTTAGAGTGGGGGGCTCACTCCTTTCAACTTGTCCAATGATACTGTTTAGTCTGCTACTTTTAAAGGTTCATAAAATCTTTTATCACCCCTTATACAATACAAGTTGTCAATGTTGTCAAAACATTTAAGTTATTAGCACTGGGGCCACCATTAGAGGTCAGATGGCTCCAACCAAAGAGATTCAGGCACCATATCCCGCGGGGACAGACAGAGGACCGCTGAACATGCTGATGCAAGATGCTCCAATACCAGCGTCCTCGAGGGCTCTCAGCTTGGAGCGATAGTGTCACGTGTCAGACATGGCCTCATCGATCGAGTCGCGGCATGCTTAGAGGGCACTGAAGGCACTATGCCGTTGTGGAGAAACGCTCAGGTATTGATTAATCTAATTCAAGGCCAGGCTGAATTCAGGAAATGTTAAATAGAAGTTTAAGTGCGAGAGCAGACAAAAGCTAATGTGACAAATGGATACCATCATTGCTGTTGTCAGCTTTAACATATTCTGATAAGAAAACACATCTCTAAGACAGTCTAATCTATCCAGAGATGATGTCATCCTTCATCACATGTGATTGGTGTGACATGTGACTGATTGGAAATGTTGCTCTAACCCTAAATCATTCCCTCTGCTCAGCTGTCGAATGGTATTCTGGTTCCTCGTAAGAAACGAGAGAAAACCAACTCGGGGCTTGGCGCTCATATTTCTTTTAAGTCTATGGGTCACGGAATTTGCATTTCAGATCATTTAATTGGCTGATTACCATACATGCAAATACATAATTTTGTTTTGCAATTTTAATCAGGCCAAAGAGGAATTCTCTGCCAAAGGCTCTGGAGCTTTTTTCTCATTCAGCTTTCTCGCTGAAATACCTTGATGTAGCTGAATTTTGGCTGCGCAGAGGAACGGAGGATGGCGGGCGAGTAGGAGTTTGCATTCTCTGTTTAAACGTTATCGTGATTGAAAATGAAGTGTGAACTCATTAAGTAAGGCCTGGGTTTTTGGGTCTGTGTTTCAGTGTAAATTGTGTAAAATCTTTGGGTAATACTGAATAAAATGTCTCTTTGTGGTGCACAGAGTTTTTTGCGGCACAGCAGTTACAGCATAATATGGGGAGTACAGATGTTTTGTCTTCCCCCTTTTAACTCTCTTATTTGGAGCTTTTTATGACTGACATCATGTCACTTTAAACAATACAGTTTGTCAGAGAAACACATAAATGCAGCAATCTCAGGACTTGTCATCCTGTCTTAAATGACAAGGAAAGTTTAGTCTTCCCCTGAAGGATGTCTAAGGGCCTCAACAAAAGAGGATAGACGAGGATGGGGTTGCCATAGCAACCTCAGTTGTCCCAGGAAAGCTAAGGTTCCCTGTGGGCTCTGGTGTTGCTGCAACGTGCTGCATCGATAGATTGGAGCAGGTGTCATTAGGGGGGTCTGAAGGCTAGCTGGAGTGCTAATTACACAGTCAGAGAGTGATATTACAATCTCTCTCTGTCGGTCTCATCCCTTCTTACAGAAATATGGCCTCTTGTTTCAAATGTTGCAGCAGCCATGCACTGTCAATACACAATCTTTTTTCCCGTGTTACAATCCTGGTATAACACAATCCTTAAACTCACCTCTTCAAATGAAAGCCATGTGACATCGAGTAACGCCTTTGTTTAGCGACTCGTGTCAGGGCAGAGTACTACAGATTCCTTCTTTATCCTGTCTGTCACTGCAGCATGAATCCGAGCCAGAGACTCAGATTTATGAAGTGCCACGTCTACCTGACTCAACTGACTGAAACACCGAGGCTTTACTTCTCACATACACTCTAATCTCAGTCCCAAATATGTAATAGGTATGTGGTCGTATAGACAAATGTTACAGGATAGTTAGTACAACTTTACAAACACATTTTCTTTCTAATGATCTCTGCTCCTTTGGCAACAAAAGAAGTGTAATCAAACTGATTTTGAATTCTGGACCTGCTCCCTAAAAATCTGCTGCCTAAGATAATTTGCTTTTTGGATGTGGCCTATAAAGTGTGTAATTCAGTAAAATCCCTCTTTAAGGGATCCATTTAGAAGAGAAAAATGACTTGTTTGCTGCTGTTCAACCTTATTTCGAAGCTTGTTAAATCTCTGAAATATCACCCTGTAAAGGGAAGAACAAACTGTTGCACAAATCTGACATTCACTTGAATCTTAAATCAATCATTTGCATATGTTATGTACTTAATTCACCGTTTCTGTTTAAAAATCTACAGTACCTGGAATTGAATTGATATTACCATCTTTTTTGGACACTTCTATCATTGTCATATTATGATAAATCGTTTTGCTGAAGCTCATTACAATAGACAAAATCAATTCCCAGATCCTCTTTATTTTTAGCCTTAAATTATGAAGTAAATTACATTATATTTTTTTAAAACACCATCAAACCAACAAATACCATCAAAATAATGATCAAGCAGTAGTATGAAGTAGTAGTGTGCAGTTATGTGACTCTGAAATAGCAGATTAATCCCTAAATGCGTTGTGTTAAAGTAGACCCACTGTGTTTGTTGATGTCAACATGTTGAGCTGGACCACACACACACACACATTCCTCTGTTGTGTGCCGTGCTTCTTAACCCGCCCTGCTGTCGTTTTTAATGGGGGGGGGAGAGAATCTCGTGTCCTTATCCTCTCAGCTGACCCTGCACAGAGCGTGACCTCAAGTAGTGATGGTCAAATGAAGCTTTGCAAACCACTGTCTTTATTTTCTGAGCTCACTAGATGGCGCTCTCTGTTTAAAGATAAAGTTGACTCACTGAATGGCAATTCAGTGTGTTTTGAACCCTTTGTTGAACAGAGAGCGCCATCTAGTGAGCTCAGAAAATAGTCAGTGGTTCGCGAAGCTTCATTTGACCATCACTAACCTCAAGTGATGTTGCTGCTCTGCTCATTACTGCAACCCTGGAGTCATCATATGGCTGCTTCTCTGCTTATTCAGACTGCAGGGACGCAGCACGGCACCTTTAAATTCAAACAAACTCCCTTTTGGTTAATTTCACAGCTTTCTTATCCATAGAGGTTTCAGTGGAGCTTTGTGTGTTTTTAGTTAGTTTCGATTCATAGTCTCCCCGAAGTGTGACGAAAGACTTTGTTTGCTTGTGAATTAGTTCAGGTGAATAGACTGATGTTCTGATTTTCTGCTTTTAGTGGTACAAGGCTTGCAACTAATCTATTATTATTTCAACAGTGTCATTCAAAAAGTGCCCTTCAGAAATTCGCCCCAAGGGGTTGTCTTCAAATTGGTTGTCTTTTGCTGACCAACCAGACAAAACCCACAGATAGTCTTTCAGACATTTATGCGTAATAAATAACCTAAACAACTGATTAATTGCCCAAATTCCCAGTCGTTCAACCTATAGAATAATTACCAGCGGTAATTGGGTGTGATCCCATCGCAAAATGGTCTTTAGTTGTTTAAGCACTAGGTGCACACGCATTGTGATGGTGCATATTTGAACTCGAAACATGACTTTTATTTGAAAACCAAAACACTCTTGACTTTATATCGAAATAGTTCTACTTTTATCTCTATGTTCCTTTCCTGGAAAGATCATTTCAGCGAGGGCTTTTCTTCCTCTCAAAGTATTTATGGAGGACAAATTGGATGACATGCCTGTTGTTGCTGTTATTTATGTAATCCACCGTCCGCAGCCGCTCTGTTTACCCCCACCAGGCTGGGTGAGGAGCAGATCAGTGCACCGTGGAGGGAGGGGCCGGAGAACGGCCGGACACAGAGCTGCATCCTAACAAACTAAAAGCTGTTTGCTCATAGGCAGCAGCCTACCCTCCACTGATGCAGTCTGATTTTTATCTGTCGCTAGGCAACAACTTTGAGGGACCTGTCTCCATCGTGTTGGCATGAGCTTGTTTTGTGTGTGTGTGTGTGTGTCTGTCTGTGTGTGTATTGTATGTGTGTTTGTGGCAGGGCGAAGTCCGCACAGGACTCTCAGGCAAAGTAAAACCGATATAGCCCAGCCAGCCACTTAGCTTGGTGGAAGTAGTTTGAGAGCATTTCTGCTGCTCATTCGGCTCAAGTTGCACAGTGTTTGACATGTCCTTCCTCTGAACTGCCCGTTTCACAAGGGTGAACTCCTTCACGCAAGCACAAAATGATTCAGACTGACTTTTATTGTGATAAATGGGTGTTATTGCAAGTTCCTGTGCTAAAACATAATCTTGTACAGCAGTGCTATTCAGCAGTAGTGTCTGCAAGTCGAGTTTCCCTTCGTGTGTGGCATTACATAATTGTCTTTTGTTCAAGCATCATTATCCCTACGTGCTGTCTCAAAGCAGATCAGAGCTATGTTAAAAACTGAAGATGAACAGCATACATTTTTTCCATCACTCTGTCTCTAGTTTCTTTGCCATAATCTCATTTGGTAGGCCAATAAGCTTACAAGAGGAACTTGAGAGTTCATATTAAAGGGTACCCTCCCCCAAAAGTCTTGATCTTACCAAGCTCCCCATGACCTGAATGCAGCGTAGAAAGATGCTTATTATCTTCCCCGTAGGGATAGCCAAATGAAACACAACATTTTGTGTTTGGGAGGGTCTGTGCTGTCTGATGAGGATGGTCCGCCCTTTGTGCCAAATACATGTGGAAGCTCACAGTGCCTGGCCTACTTTCATATCTCCACAATAATTAAATCTAACAAGCACTTGAGGGCTGTGGTAAAGCATTTTTTATAGCAGACTGGCACGGGGTGCTGTATGAAATCCTCTCAGCCATCTGCAAAGGTGTGTAACTCGGTGTTAATGATATTTATGTCATCATAGCTTGTCGAATGTTTTTATTTCAATGCGTAATCATCTGTAGGCTATGGCACCTAGTTGTCATTCGTACCTCTCATCTTTAAGAGATGTTTTTAATTATGGGGTTCGAGGAGAGGATCACTTTACTTCCATTACCAAGAAGTAAATGCATTTCACCAGGCTGTCGAGCATGACAGTGCAAGAGGGATTTTAATATATCCCTACTTCATCTGGCAGAAGTGTTTTTAGCGCTTTCTCTCTCTGTCTCTCTCTCAGTCTCTCTGTCTGTCTCTCTTTCTCTCTCTGCGGAGGGTCTAGGGACTGAATTGCTCAAATTGAAACTTGTCAAGTCCTTGCCAAAAAAAGAGGCCTATATGAAAGAACAGTGCTGAAGGAGCATTGTGTATTTTATTTAATATTACTCAAATAGAATTGGAAAATGTATATCCATTTATCAGAGAAAATCTGTCTCAGCAGGTGTGGGCAGGCCAAAATGACTTGATGAATTGCACTTGGCAACAGACTGAGTGATTCCTTGTTAAATAAAAGCCAGCTGACAAACTCTCATTGTGTAGCCGGGAGGACCCATTAGTTGACTCAACCCATACGAGACTGTAAGTATCCGTTTGTCCTCATTAACTTGGTAAAAGTGAAAGAGGCACAAAAGGCGAAGAAATGAATCAGACCTTGTGTGCTGTAGATCATTTCAGTCTCTTTTCTGCGGGAGCCATTGGTTCTTTTTCCACAGCTTAGTGAGGTTGATATCATCAGCTGGAATCTAGTATTGTTTACTCACAGACAATCTTGTGCCTCACAACCTGAGCTGCAATAGCAGAGGAGATAGAATGGCATTGAAGCCTCAGATCTAAGCATTATCATGGCAGAGCAGGATGCTGCTGTCAGCGGGCCACTCACTGTGTTACGGTATCTCCCGTCAGGGCGCTGTAAAGTAATGGCAGGCTGTGGCCTTCAGGTGAACATGGCAATACTGTAGATGAAATGATTACGGCAGATTTTCATGACAGTATATTCCTGCTTCGCGTTATAGTCACAACTTACAGGATTGACAGGATACTGACAGGGTCCAATGGCCTGTACAAAACTTGTCTCCTTCCACACTTTGCACTGTATGTGCAAACGTCCCAAACACTTTTGGATAAAGCTGATTTGCCAAACAGGCAAATCAGATTGTATTGTTTGTGTTTAGCAGTTGTCAAACGCACAAATGTGAGCAGAATTCAAAATCTGATCCCAGGTGATTACTTGAGACACATTTTAGCACCTGATGCGAGGCGCTTATGGATACATCGGAATGCAGATTTCTTTTGAGTGTTTCTTACACTGTGTTTGGTTCACTTGGTAGTCTTAGGGTGTATTGCTTCACACCTAGCTCGTTTGGCGTTTTCTCTTAACATCTATGACCAATGAGAGAACAGTTTGCCTACGCACGGCATTTGTTTCCAACTTTTGGGCCGCTCTTGAATGTTGCCGTGTGAACACAAACGAACCGAGGGGCAAATGCAACATTTGCGTCAAATTAGTCCCTGAATCGAAACAAAGCAAGTGAATTATGCCCATTCATGACGTTTATTTGTTGTGCTGTTTAGTGTCACAGAAGAGCATTTTGGGTAAATATCTCTGTCTGTGTCATTTAGATGAAACTTGTTCTTGTTTGGAGGACTAACCTGACATTCTGCTGTTGGTTCTCAGGTGCAGAGGACGTGGTGATGGCGTTCTCCCGGTCAGAGACGGAGGATCGCCGACAGTGACCCTGGGCCCCCCCCCCCCAATCAATTCCACCCCACCGCCTCCCTCCCCGCCCCTGTCCCACCCCACACCTGATCCACAGCAACCCAAACTCCACAAACCTGACACTGATGAGCTCAGGAGAGGATGGGCACCCGGGAGGGACAGAAGAGGAGGGGAGAGACACCAGGAGGTGGCTGCCTCGCTCTCCCATCCCCGACTCCTCCTCATACAAGCTGGCACACCATTACCTGAGATGCACTCAAGTGCTTCACCGTGGGTTGAAGCCTCGGCAACAAGGCAGTCAGTGAAAACACTCACAAATTGTGGGATGAATATCAAATGTAGTTTTGTCTGGGTGGGTTAGTTTTGTTTTGTATTTTTTGTCTATGTTGAGACTTTAGGCAGTGTTATATCTGCTGTGGTCACTGGAGGAAGTGACCAGTCAGCAGCTGATTGAAGCAAAGAGAAATATAGTTTTGGTCAAGCAGCGAGTGTGATGATTGGTTGTGTTAGGGGAGAGATTTTTTAATTATTTCTGCTTACCCTAATGGGGCTGAAATTGTTTTTGATTTAGCTGTTGTGTTATAAAAGCTTTTGTATTCTGTCACACAGGGGGCCTCATTTATAAACATTTTGTATGTAAAAGAGGAGGCGTGAAAGATGGGTATGCCATCTCCCACGCAGCTGTTAGTGTAGAGCATCAACACGTCTACTGGAACCTGAATGCTGAAGGCAAAGTAGTGATATAAAATCTAATGTATTAATAACTCTTCTCAGACAAATCATTTCACCTAATATCAAATTCTGCTGCAGCGTAGTCTCGCATTGCCAGACCTAGCTCCACAGCTGGAGTATGGTCTGGCTACACAGCATATCTATTCTGGGCTTGTTTGTGTTTCTTTAAAGCAATCACAACCGTTCTGGGCGGCGCTAAGCCCCGCAGCAATGGTGCCCATGCAAAATAGTTAGCAGAGATAATGAAAGGGGAGAGACATCTGTCAGGCTTAATCCAAGCAATGGACATCCATTGAGCCAGACTAAGTGCAATGAGCGCCAATATGCAGACATGTTTTTTTGGTGTTATACTTTTATTTTAGAATAATGTGACCCGCTCGTTGTCTCTTATTGGTCAAACTAGAAATACAAACCAACACCAAACAGTTAATCTAACTGACTGAAGAGCTCATTTCTCTTTGTGGATGTGCCGTCTGACCGTTTGTTCACGTACAAATATTAGATTGACATGCTGATTGATGTGTGTATTAATACTCATAACAGACCTGTCATTAATCATTCATGTTTAATTATGGGAGTTAACGGCGCAGGATGACGAGGCCAGTGACATGATCGATGTGTAAATGAAAAACTGCATTAAGGCGAGCGTATTGTTTAGTTTTCTTCTCGACAAATCTACACACAGTTTTATAAATGGGGCCCCTGATGTTCTTCTGCTGCTTTATTTTGAACCATAGGCTGTTGAGAGTGCAGCAATGCTTTTCTCTTGAGGAAAGCGTAAGAATTAAAGACACTAGCAGACATAATCACATGAAACACAGCTGTATACACATTCTCCCCAAACACTGGTTTTGGGTTATTGTGACTTGTAAAACCTTTTTTTTTTTTTTTTTTTATTGTACAGATAGTTGGGAAAATACAATAATAAATTGATAGTGCCAATTTTATTTTTTATTTTTATCTGTGAGATGAAAAAAAGAACCTAATGATTTAAGAAAATTGATAAAGAGACAAGCTGTAGTTGTAATTTATTGTTTATTGAATTGACTTCCTTGAACACATCATTAAAGAAGGAGAACCAGTAGATAGTTTAATGTCCTCAGCAGTGGCTCTTTGTTCACACTAAAATCACACACTCTAATTTTTAACTACCTGTAACTAAACACGTGAAGCCAAACATAAGAGCTGTGTGCTAGTTCTGTACTTTATCTCTTGCACTATTATCAATGGGATATTTGCAAAAAATACATTTTGATATTTAGGGCAGAGATTCTATGTTTGGTTCAATACATGAAAGAAAACTTTGTAACCATGTTTTTTTTTATTCCTTTACTGATTTCAACAAAAAAAATCTCTGTGTTAATTGACTCAACTGGAATAGCTCAAAGGAATATTTGTTAACAACCAACATGTTTTTCTAGTAACATGCTCAATATTTAATGTGTTTAAGTACAGTTTGTTAACTTGTATAACTTAAAAATAATTGTAACGTAATGTTTTGAAGCCAAGCATGTCTGCCTCGTGGTTTATAATGTTCATTCAAGTGGAGCCGAGGATCTTTGAAGCCTTGCCACGTTAACCATTGTTTGTACATTCTTGACATTTGTGGAAGCTACTTGCTATTTTTAAATGTTTCAGGAAAAAAAAAAAAACATTATTTTGTATGGGTAACGTGTTATTCATTATTTGTTGTTGGCAATAACTTCTATTTGAATTTCCTCAGCAATCATTGCGATGTAATCAGCCAACAGTTATATCACGCTGTCCGCTTATGGCTATGACAAAGACATTTGTCTTTTTATGTTTACTTTTGTTTGAAAACATTCTTTATTTGTCTATGCATTGTTTTCTTCCTCTCTCTAAAAGGCGTCTTACTGTACATTTTACCTATCAGGGTTGTTCTACAGCCTTCATTGTGTGTGTGTGTGTGTGTGTGTGTGTGTGTGTGTGTGTGTGTGTGTGTGTGATCATTGAACTTGCTATTGGTTTTGATTTTCAGCATGCTGTTCAGTGTGACTAGGATCGATATATCTTTTTACTGTGATGACCTGACGTTGCCTAATTAACCTTTTTTTTTTAGTTTATTTTTTATTTTATTTTTTTGCATTGCTTTTGTATTTTATTTCCCTCTCAGTCATCATTGATTAGTTGGTTTTGTTTTGTATGGCTGCTGACCATGTATTGACTTAATGCTTCCAAATCCTATACCAACTGAACCATTAAAGATATTTTAAACCGTGAAAAGTTACTTTTTCTTCTTTTCATCATAATAAAGTTGAACTTTGTCAAACATGCAAGCTCAGAGATGAGAAACTGATGCTCAGATAAGGCCTCGTGATGCGCGTTTTTGTTCCTCTTCTGTACGTACAGAAGAAAAATGATATTTTTGTTCAGTCTGATAATTGAAAAATGCAGTTTGTATACAAAGACAAGTCTGCATATTTGATTAAATCTGAAATCTTAAGGCCTTGGTAGCCGCATATGACAATACAATCTCTACTCAAGGTCCACTTACTTATTCTGGGGCCTTTGAACATATCTCTATCTTATTGCTCAGTTGTCATTAACTTTAAAAGTCCAAACTTTCCATTATTCTGCAACTCAAGGTCCACTTACCGTACTTGCTTGTCTGAGCTAACAAATATATCACACAATGTTCATCAGTTATTGTGAATTCTATAGAGGCCCAAAATTGTTGTCAAAATTATAGAAAGAACTTTTACTTTATTTGCTGAAAACTGATCTGGTGAAAAGCTCCAAAATAAGCGTGTAAGAGGACCTTGAGGAAACATTGTAAAATGGTCTTAAAAGGAGATTTAATACATTTCCCGTAATTAATTCATTAATATCATTTGTGCGTGTTGGTTCTCATGCACATTACATTAATTTACATTAAAAGACTACATTCTTAGGCTGATAGTAACAGCAGTGACACCTTATGTGGAGGACTCTGGTTTTTGACTACTACTGTAAATCTCCTTGTCATATCAAAATTACCGTTTACCTCGAAGACTAAAGGTAAACACCGACAGCTTTGTACGTTTTCCTGTCAGGTCTTCAGGCAGATGTGTAAATTGTGTACTGTCTGGTTATCAAGTTGGGACATGGAGCTCCATGTTTCTTCTGTGCTAATGATGAACATCTGTTCACTGTTCCCATGCCTTCTTTCACAGATGCATAAAGATCCTGCGATTTAGAGTGAGCGAGCTCTGGGAATAACACGCCAGCTGTTGGCACATTTTTTTATATTCATGCACCACTTTAAAATGAGGCAGTTTTTTTTTTAATGACATTAAAACTTATGTTTTTCTCACTTTCTCACTAACAAGTTGCTGCTCAGTATTAACCGTTGGTATTGCTTCCTGGCATGATCATGTGTTGAAGCTTCATTATTTTTTTTTAACACCGTTGGTTGTTAGGTTTAAATTGTCTTCCTCATCCTAAAACACAAGAACAATTTTTTGTGAAAGACTCGCTGAGCTTGTTAACATTATAATTATCTTTTAAATTACATTGTCTTCTGCTGGATGAAATGTAGACTAGTGCAGCATGTGAGAGCAGCACATCTCTCCTCCCATCCACATAAGCTCCCTCTCTCTATGTACACGTGAGCTTAGCGTTGTGTTTATCCGATGTCAGACAGATCAGACCCAGAGCTCGGCACACAGCACCAACCAGCTGATAACTGCCACCAGCACTATAACATCACGTTATGCAACGGCGTGTCTGTGTCAGTGTGTGTTGCTCTTTGCGTCCACACTGACTGATGACAGATGTTTAAGAACAGGGTGACACATGATCACTTTTAGTAAGTGTTTGGGGAGTCAAGTTGAACATGTACAGTACTTGGTGAAAACTCCATCCAAAATGGATCTTTTTAGCATCAAACACTGACTCCCTGTAGGCTGGAACAGCGGCAGTAAAAAGCTTGCTCCTTTACAGAGAACTGTCTCTGTGGGCTGCTTGAATTCAATGAACTCTAATGGAGACATGTTTCACGATGGAAATTTTGTATCCAAATGTTAATAAAATCTTCCCAAAACACTCCTTCAGCACAATCTACTTCTCCTTTATCCATTCGGTATTTAACAGTTGTCATTAATTAATATATTGTCAACATATAATATGTCACTTTCAACAGAGCTTTGAACCTTGGAGGAGAGTGACAGCATGACACATAAGCAGTGTTTTTAGTCATATTTACGTATAAATAGGACTACACATATGGATGAATAGCAGAGATTATTCTGAGTGGTTTGAGGTTATTGTGATACTTTTTCAGTTTTTAAAAAAATTTTGAAATAAAAGGAGAATGAATTATTAATGTGTTGCTTTTACCCACTTTAAATTCATGGCCATGTGGGATGGAGTCTAAATACAAGCAATTTACAGTCTCCAATTCGCCTGACTTAAATGTTGATTGAATAAAACCCAAACAAACAAAAAGGAGATCATACATGAAAGAATGAATGAATGAATATTTTTTTATTATTGTGTCATGCATACAATAAAATATGCCCAGCCCACATGAGATTACAAGACACCATTACCTTGGACAAAGGACCAGATGCCAAAGTAACAACATACCCTAAATAAATAAACCTTCTAGTCTTTTTTGCCAAGCTTTAGAAACAAAAGTCGCCAACTTATGAATATTAAATTTAAACAACCACTCCAATTGGTCATCATCCGTGCACCAGAACATTTCAGGATTTTGGACAGACATTTCATGTAAGATCGGTGTTCTTAACTCATCATAATACATACAAAAGAAAATGTGATTCATTCTCAACTTCTCCTAGTTCACATAGTTCGCACAACCTTTTATCTTCTTGGATGCTTTTGAATCTACCTGCAGTTGTGTTCGAAATAATAGCAGTCCGACATCACTAACCTCATAAATACATTTTTTGGTAGAAGTGATATTTCTACATGGCAAATAATTTACTAGTAAGTGTTGTAGGGTCATAGAAAACCAACAGACCCAACAGTCATGACATGCATGCTGCTCATTCTGTGTAATTGAATCTGTAATTGAAAGGGGCATGTTCAAAATAATAGCAGTGTTGTGTTCAATTAGTGAGGTGATTGATTCTGTAAAGAAGTGCATTTCACACTGAAATACTCAAAATGGGTCGTGATGTGATGTTCTGAGGAACAGCGGACTTTGATTAAAAAGTTGATTGGAGAGGGGAAAACATATAAAGAAGGGCAGAAAATGATAGGCTGCTCAGCCAAAATGATTTCATGCCTTGAAATGGCATCCAAAGCCTGAACGACGTGGGAAAAAACGGTCAACTACCATTCGAATGGATCGAAGAATAGCCAAAATGGCAAAGGCTCAACCAATGATCAGCTCCAGGAAAATCAAAGAAGACTTAAAGTCACCTGTGAGTACTGTCAGAAGAAGGCTATGTGAAGCAAAGCTATCAGCTAGAAGCCCCCGCAAAGTCCCATTGCTGAGAAAAAGACATGTACTGAATAGGTTGAAATTTGCCAAAGGACACATTGACTGGCCAAAGGAGAAATGGCACAACATTCTGTGGACGAGATGAGAGCAAAATTGTTCTTTTTGGGTCTAGGGGCCGCAGACAGTTTGTCCGACGACCCCCATGCACTGAATTCAAGCCACAGTACACTGTGAAGACAGTAAAGCATGATGGTGCAAAAATCATGTTATGGGGATGTTTCTCATATTGTGGTGTTGGGCCTATTTCTTGCATACCAGGGATCATGGATCAGTTTCAATACATCAAAATACTTGAAGAGGTCATGTTGCCTTATGCTGAAGAGGAAATGCCTTTGAAATGGGTCTTTCAACAAGACAATGACCCAAAACACACCAGTAAACGAGCAAAGTCTTGATAGAAAAGCAAAGATTGATGTTATGGAGTGGCCAGCCCAATCCCCAGACCTCAATCCCATAGAAAACTTGTGGGGTGACATCTAAAATGCTGTTTCTGAGGCAAAACCCAGCAATGCAGTGGAATTGTGGAATGTAGTTCAATCGTCCTGGGCTGGAATACCTGTTGACAGGTGCCAGAAGTTGGTCGACTCCATGCAACACAGACGTGAAGCAGTTCTCAGAAATAATGGTTATGCAACTAAATATTAGTACAGTGATTCAAAGTAAAGCAAACCCTTGAGACATTTTTCAGTTTATACAGTAAATGTTTGAGTTTGTAAAGAAAAATGCAAATACTGCTATTTTTTTTAACAGCCTAATATTCCTTTTACTTCACTTTCTGTAAAGGTATAACACAAACTTCATCAATTTTGATCATGTTTTGATTTGGAATTGAATGTGCAGTGTTCCCAATGCATTGATATTATGGAATTAAAAGCTATTCTAAGGATTTTGAGCATTATTCACTTTTTTTAAACACACTGCTATTATTCTGAACACAACTGTACTTCAAAGGCAAGGAGAAGGATTCCTGTTCTCAACTGAACCACCAACGACCTCTGACTTCCCGATAGTTTGCTCTAACATATAGTTCAGGACCATAAAAATTAAGTTTAAGTTTGATTTGAATACAAGTGAAGTCCAGGGCTGAGTGACATTGAAATGACATTTGTGCACAAAAAGTGGATCCAAGCCACACCAAGTAGAAAACAAACAGTACAATAGGAACTCAGTGATCTCTGATGTCTCAGTGAGGGAATAGCCAAGATAAACTAGCCAATCCCTCTACAGATGGGTCTTAAAGGTGTTGTCACTATAAGCTGCCAGAAGTTAGTTAGTTTTATTTTCTTGTCAAAATATGGTGTACATCTTCAGGCAACATATAAACCAAAAGAAGAAAAAAAACAGAAGGTACTACATTATTCCCAAATATCCTTGTGCGTCATCCTCATCCAAGTCCTGTTATGTTTCTTCACTAATTTATTCCAGTTGTTTACCTTCTGTAAAAGTGTACACAGGAACCAGGTAGTTTGTCTGTGTGGGATTTTGGCCTAACATGCAGCACTTGTTTAAACATGGTTGGAAGGAAATTATCCACTTACTGGAGTTTTATTGTGAAAACCGTATCAGACATTTTTGACAGCAAAGGTACACATGTTCAACTGCTCGTTAAAGCAAATAAATAATCAGCCAGTCATGTGGCAGCAACTCAATGCATTAAGGCAAACATGTCTGATAAGGGCTGCATGTTAAGCACACCAAAGTCACAGAGAGACAAACTACCTGGTTACTATGTACGCTCTTACAACATAGAAACACAACAGTATTTTGTAAATATGGATAGACTGAGTTGGCTATTCACATGCTAAACATTTAAATCAAACCCTGAAAGATGAGAAAAAGCCCTTCATCAGGATCCACTTTAGGCTTAGAGCATTTTCTTGTCTTTCTTTTGATATTTTGTGTAAAATTTATGTGAACACACGTCCACACGAATATGTTATTTAATAGCATATAGAAGTACATATACAGTATATTTTTTATACAATTTGATTCCTTGGCAGTGTGCAGAGTTGCTGTCCACATGAAAACCATCTCCAAATTTGGTAACCTTTTTGTGTGTGTGTGGCATGTTTAGGCCTTTATTATGAGAGGACAGCTTAGACATGAAAGGGGGGAGAGAAGGCAATGACATGCAGCAAAGAACCGCACCTACGGCCGCTGCGTCGAGGACTGAGTCTCTATATATGGGCGCACGCTCTACCAGGTGAGCTAACCAGGCGCCCAAATTTGGTGACTTTTCATTTTTCAGATAAAAAACTCTTCTACATCTTAGGGTAAATTAACCATTTACTATAAAATAAAAAAAAAACACTGGATTATGGTAAACATGCATTGTCAAAAAGCTGAAAATAGGACTCTCTTTCTTAGCCATGAAAAGCTGATGTCTTGGAGATGCATGATTTTCACAAGACAGGAACCCTCATGTTTACAGACAAAATAACTAAATAATTGAAATATACCTGGCACAATTAAAACATTGTGAGAATCTATTTCTGGTATCTACTCACATTCTTCTGGGATAATTGGGCTTGGACTCCAGCCATCTGTATTTCTTGACAGAGTTTCAAATCAACATAATTGGAAGGGAGGCCTTTATTTTAGAAAGAAAGTTTGAAGCCACATGACTCCTGACCTGGTGCTTAAATAACTCCACCCCATAAATTTGAGAGGAAGGATATAACTTTATGTGAATGTGATCAGCTCCACCTTTCATCTTCAAAGCAAAAAAAAAACGTTAAACGTTATTAAGCAAAAGCCAGGAGGGATCCAGAGAAGAGGAGAGAGAGACATGCAGCTGTGGAGTAATGCAGCACTGCACAGTCACTCACAGGCCCTGCACAAAGCTCTACAGATACACTCTGGTCCACCTTAAAACTCATCAAACTCAACTCACTAATAAATTAGATTTGCTCTCAGTTCCTTCTTGAACTCACAGCATTGATCTGAAGCTGTCTTCATGCGGGAAAACATCTCTCTCTGCCTTTTCGGCTTGTTTGTATCCCCCTCTGATCTGTACTGACACAACCATGATCTGTCTTTTTACTTGTGTAGTGTGACAGTTATTTACAGGAATTTATATATTATTTATATTATAAGAAAATGCAGAAGTCTATTGACAGATGAGTGATACTGCCCCAGACTCTGTATAGTTTTACTTAGCTTCATGGCAGTATATCTCTTTAGCAATGTACGCTACACTAGTTAAAGACAGAGCTTGGCAGTAGGCCTCAGTTAATTCAATTCAATTCAATTTTATTCATAGTATCAAATCATAACAAGAATTATCTCAGGACATTTTACAGATAGAGTAGGTCTAGACCACACTCTGTAACTTACAAAGACCCAACAAGTCCAAAGATTCCCCCAAGAGCATGCATAAGTGCGTAAATGCGACAGTGGCAAGGAAAAACTCCCTTTAGGAAGAAACCTCGGACAGACCCAGGCTCTTGGTAGGCGGTGTCTGACGGTGCCAGTTGGGGGTGTGATGGACAATGGCAATAATAGTCACAATAAAGATAATGACTAGAAATAGTAGTTGTAGTAGTTCATGGTGTTGCAGGGCACTGCAGGGAGCTACAGGGCACCATGATGGTGTGTCTCAAAGGCAAATATAAAAAATAATAAACTATTTTTCAGTACTTTTATTTTGTCTAATACTTTGTGACCAAATACCTGCAAAACTAAGGACATTCCTATCAGCTTCCGCTATACTTTGTGTTTCATGCTAAATAGCAAATATTAGCATGATAAAAAGCCAAACTATACAGAAAATCAAGCACGCAAATTTGTTTTTTTTCTTTGTCAATAAGACCTTCCTGGGCTCCATAAAACTAAGATGGTGAACAGGTAAACATTGACCCTGCTAAATATCAGCATGTTAGCATTATTGTTGTGAGCATGTAAGCATGTAAACATGCTAGCATTAGCATACAGCCCACTTTCAGTGTTGTTTTATATCTTTTTCGAAATTCCATTTAAGATAATAACTGTTGAAAAACAGTTCATACTGTTGTAGTTTAACATGCAACCCCGTCACATCCAGTTTCTCCTTTTATTTCCCCTAACCTTTAAAGGTTGGA
The DNA here is from genome assembly GCF_031162955.1 of Sander vitreus. Classification (NCBI taxonomy): domain Eukaryota; kingdom Metazoa; phylum Chordata; class Actinopteri; order Perciformes; family Percidae; genus Sander; species Sander vitreus. Next base: position 14,430,637 of record NC_135861.1, on the reverse strand, counting down.
AAAATAATCTTCTTCCACACTGTCAGACTCTATCATGTATATTGTGTATCAACTTATTCCAGCTTTTAATTGAAGCTCTGTGATGTTTGCACTGACACATTACCCAAGACTACAGGTTTTGTTGTTCTTTTGTTTTTTTTGGCTGCATCCTTACATCAAATGTAGATGCCTATGTCACACACATCTCAACACATTTCCTCAATACTCAGCCTGACATGTTTGGTATCTTTGGATACTTTGGGGTCTCCTCTAGAATTCAAATTAAAGTTGTATGGGTGTGAACAATGTTTGGCTGCACAGTGTGAGTTTGTAATGGTTGACCCTGGCAGGTCAGTGGAGTTTAGGGGTCAACAAGAAGAAATTACATTCTCACTTTATATTTAGGGTGTGCAGGTGACCACTGTGGCACACCACTATCTGCCTTAAACACATACACTTTCCATATTTTTGGTAATGCAGTGTGGTTTGAAACTCCTTTTGATGCATAGGGCCCACCTGAAAGCATTTTAAGCTCACAGTGTGGCATTTTTATTTTGCCACCCAAGTTTTGGTCCGGTTATGAAAAGCACTTTTTCAATGCGGCACCAGATTCCTACTGCACCTGGTGGCTCCAAATCTGGGCCATATGTTGGTTTAGCTGCTGTGGGGTTGTGAGTTAGCCCCTGTGGACCACCTGTGTTACATCTCATTTTGTGATTAAAAAAACATGCATCCCATTTCAAACCCATCAACAACTGAGAGACTTTTTTTGCAACAAAGACTTTTGCAGTGTTATGGCACACTGCTTCCCTGAAGGCTTACTAACTCCAGCCATCTGCTAGAGCTCTTTCTAGCTGTGATACATTTCATGAACAGAAGCTTATTTCCACAATATACACTTAGGATCAACATACCTGTCCACCTCCAGGATTCCCACTCCAATGCTTTCACTGAGTGAGATTTATTTCCTGTATATGATACAGTGAGTAGGCAAAATCATGTGGAGATGTCTCTGCACATTACATATGTGAAGAGGATAACATTGTGGGAAGAATTCAAAAGTGTTGTCTTGGTGGTGAACTTTTGACTCCTATTACTTTAATTACAGTTAATCTAAAACTTAAGTGACAATTGAAAAAATAGTCTAATGCATATTCATACAGAAAATGCATGCAAAATTTGTAATTGTTATGTTGTCCATCTATACGTGTAAAAATTCTGACGGCATGATTTGACGTGTTCTGGACGTCACAAATTTACTCTGTGTGCAAATATAACCACACCAAATGTTATTAATGTAATAACTATTTATGAATGTACACACAAGTTTCTGCTTAGGCCTCAAAATACCAAGACAGGCCTGTTGCTGGCTGTCATAACAAACAGATTCTGGCTCTGCCATCAGGCCTGAAGTATGCGTCATGTTGACTGAAATAAGCATGAGTGACTGCTGTTGCTGCAGGAAGAGCATATACATAGACAGTGTTCAGAGAAGATCCAACTACAACAACAACACAAGTGCTGAAGCCAACTGCAGTGGTGTTTGAATCATGAAAGTCCGAAAAGGAATTCAGTGTCTTTGTCTAATGTGTCATTTTGGTAAAGCTTTGTCATTTTCAACACTAAAAGCTTCTTTTTCCCCAAACTTTATTTTCTTCTGGGTGAGTGAGTTGAGATTTAAGCCACCTGATAAAATGTATCTAAAATTACTCATTTTAATTCCCCCAGTGCAAGAGGAATGTAATTCCTCCCTGAGGAGGTGAAAGATGCACAGCCAGCAGCAGAAGCCCTGGCATTGATTACTGTAAAGGAACAGACAAACTATAAAGTTCAAAGCTGTATTACTGCTGTGTTGTTTTCTCTTCAGCAGATGATGGAGTCTGTAAACTGAAAACATAAACTCTTCAATATGTTTTAACAGACAGATAAACCTTAGTGTATATGTATGACTAGATTTAAGAGCCTCACAGACGATGAACCACCAAATCAGATCATTAAAAAGCAGGATAAAGCATATTGACTCGCTGACTACTGAGCTATTTGTGGACTTTGACCCCAGATAAATAATTAGAGCAGTGAAGCTGGTGCAGCATCCCGCTGAATGCTGAAAATGCATAGAATGACTCAGCGTTCTCGGCAGGAGTTGGCAGAGTGGACATCCATCACGCCACTACTACGGTCTGGTGGTAGCCTATAGGAACCTTACGCCTGCTCTGACTATTGGCTCACTGTGCAGACAGAGCAGACCCTGCTGACTGCTAAGGAAATTTTACTAACCTTGTTCAACCCAGGGGTCAAAATCATCTGAAGGGAGTTTGGGAGGAAGGAGTAATTGGTGGAATTAGCCAAAATTTAAACCATGTCTGAAATTACAATAGCTGTCTCAATGGATTTTACTCCAGCCTCATTACCGGGGCCATGTTAGCAGAAGAAGATGGTGTCTGCACCACATCACATTGAGATGTGTTAGTACTGTAGGTACAGTATGTCAGGTTTTTGTATCTCATAAGACCACAAACAAGCCCTTCTTTTCAGATGGTGAGTAATTAACCCGAGAGAAATCCATTAACGAAGAGAAAGAGAAACCGGTCTCTCCACTGAAAAACATGGGGGGAATGGGGGTGGGTTTTGCTATTGCTATTCCCATCACTGTGACTCTCTGTAGTTATCTATTGCTTTCTCCATGCAGAGGCATGTGTAGTTGGATACAGATCAACATCTGTCAAGCATCAACACAATTTACACATGTTGGCATCACAAAGTTTGCATTAATACATTTAATTGCATTCCATTTTACCGGTGTTTTTACAACCTCCTGTAGGTGAGTCACATAATATCACCAATTTAAAAACCACATTGTTACATCTGCCTCTACTCTGGACATAAACATTTTTTTAGCTCTTGCTGATATCCCTTTCTGTTTGCCTTCCTTCACAAGCACCAGAGGTCAGGGACACCTACAGAGCAGCACCCTACAGTTTGTTTAAAGATCCTCTAAACATGTTGGCTGACACAGGAACACAGGGGCCTGCACACCAGCCTCTGGAGCTGCTCATTGTAACACCCTCTATGACCTCCACGTAAGAATTTGCAAATGCATATGTCAATACTAATCCCCGAAAGCCTTATTGGCATGAATGGAGGAGAACCAACCCTGCCAAACCATTTCAGTTCATCAATAGGCAGATGCTGATGCACAGTAATGAACCAACTAGATCTTATGTAATAGTGTAATTGATGATTGCCACAGCAGCAACTCCAACTAGCAGCATCTGTTGTCATCAGATGATGATGTAGATATTGGTGACTGATGACTATTTTACCAGCTGATTATCTGCAGGATTGGCATATGCATACACAACCACACACAAACACACAAAAACAAGTGTTTCTTTATTGACATGCTGTATAAACTGTTTCTCATTTGACGAACACCACACACACACACACACACACTTCACTCATGCTCTCACGACATACAGGAGGTGGTTCTGAGGTGTCACTGCGCGTGCTTTCATCTGTCTGCAGGTGCTGTTGCTATGGCAACAATGGATGAAATTCTCGCTGTGAATCATGAGTTCACTGTCGGTTCACTCTCTGCCCTGAGATCACGTCCTGACCTCCACGGGGGCCCTTGAGAATAATGTGTCAGTGAAGCCAGTGAAATGAGATTCTGCCCTGCACATGCAACATGCAGCTTTTTTTTTAACAACTTTAACATCCACTGGCTCTCAGCTCTCTCAGTGACAACCGTATCCTGGGGCCCAACACTTAAAATTAGAGAGCAGCTGTCCCTGGATTATCTTATCATGAGACAGATTCCTTGAATAGCTCTGACAGAATTATCCTAAGGGTGATGCAGAGAGGAGGAATGGAGTTGGGAGCCATTTTTGGGGGGTGGGTGTATGTACAGTAAATGTCTATTTTGAACTGTGTCAGTATCCTGGCAGGGGACTGGCATGAACGCTTGTTAGTTTGTCTTCCTATATGAATCTGCCAAAGTGAAGGCATTGTATTTGACCTCATCTCTCATTGCATATTTGTCAGGGTTAAGGTTAGAATTTGGGTAAGGCTTAAATCAGTGATTTAAGGTTATGGAATGGATGTTGTCTGGCTATGTATTTCCTTTTGTGAATTAACATGTCTGCATGTTGTCACTGAAATTGTGAAAACCTTTCAACTCTAATTTTGGTATTTTTATTTATAGTTAAAAAACCCAATTACAGATTTGGGGTTTATGTAAACATTATCCATTTTAAGAATTAAAAAAAACTAGCCAGCAAGCCAAAATCTAGTTTATTTTTCTTAGTCCTTGAAGAGGTTGTGGATGCCTATGTGTGCATTTATCTGTGTGTTTGTGCACTTGTCACTGGGAGTATGGCTGTATTTTTCTGTGTGTGTGTGTGTGTGTGTGTGTGTGTGTGTGTGTGTGTGTGTGTGTGTGTGTGTGTGTGTGTGTGTGTGTGTGTGTGTGTGTGTGTGTGTGTGTGTGTGTGTGTGTGTGTGTGTGTGTGTGTGCGTGTGTGTGTGTGTGTGGTTTCCTAACAGAGCCCTAATGAAAGCTGTGACAGCCTTTTTACAGTGGCATCCCACAGGGCTGGGTTGGTGCTCTATGGAAAATATATCCAAACCTCTCGTGGGTGTAAACATGTCGGGGGCTTTTCACAAACTGACAACCCTGAGCACTAATCACATCTCATCAAGAGGGCTGTTGCATTATCGCTACAGTGAAATATATGCAGTTATGCCAAATAATATTATTTATTCACACCTATAACTGCCTGCAGGGGTGTGTTTTTTTGGGGAGACACACTTTGAGTCTCACATTCATCTCAATCTGGGCTCCAACTGTACAAATAAGGCAGCATGAGGAGCATGGGCTCGTTAATGAGACTGTGTGAGGCTGTCGTTAGTGCAGGAAGAGGTGCTGGATTATTGATGCCTCTGAGCTCCTCTGCTGGGCTCATTTCTGGTTGTTTCCTCAGGGCGGAGGTATTCTCACTCACCTCCAGCCTGGGTGACAGCCGAGTATGAATTACCTTCCCCATTCCCTCATGCTGACACTGCAGCTAGCGGCCAGTAGCTACGCATTTTAATATGGAGGCAAGTCTGGGAGAAACAGAGGAGGGATAAGCAAGTGGAAGATAAAATACAAAAAGATGTGTGTGTGTGTGTGTGTGTGTGTGTGTGTGTGTGTGTGTGTGTGTGTGTGTGTGTGTGTGTGTGTGTGTGTGTGTGCATGCGACTGCTGTAAGTGATTTTTTTTTTGTGTGTTGGAAGAAAAAGAGCCAGAAAAGACAGGGAGCGGCGGTGAGATGGAGGGGAAGAAGAAGAGAGATGAGAGGAGAGATGAAGCCTAGCAAGTTGAAAATCAATAATTAAAAGGTCATGTGGAAAGAGAGAGAAAAAGAGAGAGTGAGAGAGAGGGAAAGAGAGAGAGATAGAGAGAGATAGAGAGAGAGATAGAGAGAGAGCGAGAAAGAGAAGGCCCTTTACCTAAATAATACCTTAATCTTTGATTAGCATGCAGCAGCCAAAGTCTCCTGCTTCCTCATCACGTGAGGTCACAGGGGATGCTGGCACTGATGCACCATGGGATTTATTCATGCAAAACTTTGTTTTCAGTTGACACGCATTATATTAAATGCACACTATAGTCACCTAGTACATACTGATGGTGACTGGTAACCTTATAGGTATCTTTAAAACAGGATTGTTTAGTTCAACATGTTTCATCCATGTACACATGTTGAATGTGACCATTTGTTCCGTTGTATTTATGGAACTACATTTCACTGATTGAAGGATAAGGCTGGTAATATTCTATATTTTTTTTGTAGTCCCATGAATTTCTTTCTTCCATCTTTATCTATTAGTCACATGGCGGATCAATAAATTGTATACCGTATAAGGAAACCGTGAACAGCCTCAGACACCACAATGATGTAGGAAAGAGAGCCAAAAACATTTGGTGAATAAAGCATGGTGTACTGGAGAAGAGTTGTGTAAAGTGTTTGGATTTTAACAAATGACATACATTTTAATTATTGAGATTGTTTTTAAAACATGGTCACAAATATGTACTTTGACTAAAAAGAAGAGGCTCAGTAATTTCTTACAACAGCAGGGCGTTGTGTTTTTAACAAACATGACTCAAACAGGAGTAAACATGTATTTATTTGCTGGGGACTATTACCAGCAATGGATGAATACACATTTGGTAGCAAGTTTTTGCTGCAGCAGAAAAGTGCATACTTACATTACTTACTTATTTGGATAAACTCATTTTTTGTTGTTTTTTTGTTCTTTACAGGTGGTTTTGTTGACAATGAGAAGAAGAGTATAAAAATAAGCATGAAAGTTCTTTCTTGACCTTGAAAACAGCAGTTTGACACAGCCGGCATCAGCAGACATACCACGTAACGTTGTAACTTTAAGCTAACATGGACGAGAAGTCCTAAAAGGGGTGTAGATTAAATCATAACAGCTACTGAGATGGCAAACTGATGAAGACCCTATGACACAGTTTAAAGCTCTGGAAAAAGCTAGCAAGTGGACATTGAGTTGGGATTGTTTTTATTAAATCGTATACTGTTTCATTTTAATAGTCTAGTAAAAATGTGTGTATTCAGCTGCAGAAAAATGTAATAATCATCCTACACGTCTAGTTAATCACATAAGAGTAAATCTTCATAGTGGCCTTGAAACAATGGTTTCTCAGTAATATTAATTAGTACTATTAGTCATCTTTTAATGTATATTATGAAGAGAGCTTAAACATAAAAGCCTAGCTACTCTGCCTTTGAATGTATCAGTCCTTATCTGGTGTAACTCTGTGTGTTGTTTGTTGTATGCAGTTTGTTGTGCAGAGTTAGTGCATTATTTAATCATCAAATAAATTAAATTAGTCAATCACCATGATGCATTTAGAAAGCCAGCGTAATCAGTAAGTGCATCACTAGCACTTACTTAGCTGGACGAGAGTCAGACTTTTGTAAGGAAAAGGCCAAGCTCAACCAAATCTGTAATGAAAGAACATGATTAACGTAATGGATGCATTAGGAGCAGCTTTCCACCTTCCTAAGCATCAGACAGCACTGATGTGTTGATTCTGATAAGCTTAGCCAGAGACTTTCTTAAAGGGGCTAAAAGACCTCTAAAAATAATCACACATGACAAGCCTGAGGATCATGTGTCAGTTTTATCAAAGCTTAAAGTAATTTTCGGTTCCTCTAGTTTTTTGTCGGCGGGGGCATCATGAACTGAGTTTGACCACGGGTATTTCAATTGCTCCCCATCTGCGGTGCAGACCTATTTAGTTAATAATCGCTGATCTCAGTTAATGGCAGGCTAACAACATAATTATGAGCAGCGAGCGAGCAGGATAGAAACACTGTAATGGGACCAAAGCCAAGCTGACTGCAGAGACCATACGTCTGTGATTTAAGTGTGTTTGTGAGTGTTAACTCTCCCACAGGCCAGAGGTCAACTTGCACTAACCTCCAGCTTATTATCACAAGAGGGGATCAGACACTGTTTTAAGAAGAAATCATTAGATCCAACTAAACTAAAGAGGGGAAGACTTTTTAAGTCTTACATTTTTGGAAAGCAGTATTTAACTCTTCCATTAATACTTGAAAGAAAGTGAGGAGAGCTTGAGTTCATATTTCAATTGATGGGCCCTTTTTAAGGCAAGACACTACAGGCAAAAGCATCGTTTTTTCATGCACGTCATGCTCGTCAATTTTGAGATTTTTGGCTATTTTGCCCAAAGATAACATATATATATATATATATATATATATATGTACATAAACACATAGTGGAAAGAAAACAATACACATTTAGATGTTTATTTAACTACACTTTGTCTATTCGTGTCTGTAGATTTCTCCTAAATTCACCAAAAGTTAGCATTAGATAATGCCTCATTTGCATTTTTAAACATACATTACAAGAAATAATTGTCTTAATGTAAGGAAATGGGGAAGTTATTTTTGACCCTTTTCACCTGTCATGTCTTGCAAAATGTATAGAGAGAGTATAGAGTTTTATCTTTAATGTTGTTTTCTTAAAACAAGTTTTTTCTCATACTCTGAGCCAGAAATCTCAACTTCAGTAGCACTTACATTCACCAAACTTTGCAGTTTCATTCCTATCTAAACCAAAGGTTTTTACGCAGGGGTTTATTCATATAACATAGGTGAACATTTTTTTTTTTTGCTGGATGACAGTGACAGCATTTTCTGATTTATGGAGTGATAAAAGAGATATCCAAATATCCCTATAAAAAACGTTTGACTCTAATATGTCAACAAAATGAAACAAGGATTTTGAAGCTGGCTTTATCCAATGTTCAGATTCTTGTTTTGCAAATATATGGGTAACACTTTATGAGGAACGAATGAGGAATGAATAAGGAACGAAAGAAAAGAAGTGAGAGAGAGGGAGTAGAGGAGTATTAAAGTGTTCATATTGTGCTTTTTGGCTTTTTCCCTTTTCTTTGTTGTGTTTTATATCTGTTTTGTGCATATATTAGGTTTACAAAGTGAAAAAGCCCAAAGTCCACCCCAAAGGGACTTAAATCTTCCAGAGAAAACACTGTTCACAAACTGCTCCAAACAGCTCTATTGGAGTCCAGCCTTTACTTCCATGATGAACGTGCGTCACTTTGTAACACATGTTATAATGCTCGCCTAGCTACTAGCGTGGCACTCCCTCATACTTTCCTTCTGACTGGCGTGTAGTGCTGACCTGATTTGGCTGGTGTTTAACTGGATGCACCGTGTGCGTTGCTGATTTTCTTATGAAACCAATCTAGGCGAACCTAACAGTCGGTTACAACACTGATCAGGAGCAGCACTCCTAAATCCCAGGACCCGCCTTCTTTTTTTGGGCTGCCCACTCCCAGCCGCAGCCCCATTAAAACTGCCCGCTCCCAAGATATTGTGTTGGGTCCCACAGGACCTGTGGGATCCCAATCCCAATGCAGTCCTCTACATCATACTGAGTGGTTAATCATCAACGAATGATTACTTAACCATTAACTACCATTAGTAAAGCATTGTGCATACCTGCAAATAAAGTAATGCATCATAATGAGTTGTTAATCATTAACAAATGATTACTTAGCCAACTACTAACCAATTAGTGAAGCACTGTGCGTACCTCCAAATAAAGTAATGCATCACACTGAGTTGTCAATCATTAACATGTATTTCCCTACGAATGAAGGAATACATTCGTTCCTCAGTAACTTCTCATTAACTTACTATTACCTAATGATTTATGAATACAGTAACTCCCAGTCTGTTTATCAGTAACTAATCATTAGTGCTGAAATACAGTTACTCAGTAACTTCTCATTAACTTACTATTACCTATTAATACAGTAACTCCCAGTCTGTTTATCAGTAACTAATCATTAGTGCTTGAGTCCCAGTTATTCAGCAACTTCTAATTAACTAACTAGTCATTCCTCATTTGTTCCTCATTCGTTCCTCTTTCGTTCCATAATGCCTCATTTGCATTTTTTAAACGTACAATTTTAGAAAACTTGTAATACAAAAAAAAGATTGTCTTAATGTAAGTAATCAATTGGGGAAGTTTCATGGGGATATCTAGTTAAAAATCTTACCCTATTCATCTATCTGTCTCTCCTTAAACTGGTTAGTACTGTATTAGATTTTGCTCAGATATTATTTTATCATACAATTTACCATATTTCTGTTGTCCTGGCAAGTTTCAGGTCAGCATGCTCCCAACTGCGCTGCACACTAGGTCAGAGACGATAGATTACATACTGGCTCCAAGCCATTTTTAACCTCCTCCACTTTAATATCACCCACGCGCCATATGAGCCTCCTTCAAGGGTAATGAGGGAGCAGACTGCTCACTTCCGCTGTCTGGACAGCAGGTTTTCCCATACACAAACACGGTAACGCAGATTTGAATCACAGACATGTCTCAGCTTGGGGGTTGTTAAAATGGGTGGGCAATATGTGGTCCGCTTCTCTGTTAATATCTTTGTCTGATGAGTGGGTGTCCACACATGCAAGCGTTTTTGTGCATGTCAAGTGTTAAATGAGAGCTAGATTTGCAGAGATATTAGACGTCCACAGCAGTGGTTCCCATCCTTTTTTGTCTAACTGTACCGCTGTTTTGTCAGATGAACTAAAGCACCCCTTTATCGACAGCACACATCATGTTCCATGTATTAATTCGATTTTTAAACTTTTAAACTGGATGGTATTTAACACTATTAATGATATAAAAGTGGACATTATACAATTATGTGTTTCATTCAGTTGAACTGTCAATGTTTAGGTCAGTTTGGTCAAGTTTGCATTCACACTACTACTTGGCGTGGCAGAGATTAGACGTCTTCCATTACTTTTTGCTATGTATCTTAACCTTTTTAATACTTGTAGCTATTTCAACCATGTATCCAATGCTTTTAGCTTTTTTAACATTTCCCAATACTTTTAGTTACTATTTTAAGTTTATCCATTACTTTTATGTCAACCATGTATTACTGTTAGCTAACCATTTACCTATTACTTTTAGCTGTTTAGACTTCTCCGCTTGCCTGCAATAGCTAGTTTTCACACTGTCACAACATTTATGTGTTCAGGTGTTACAGACCAATATATGGATGTATTTTTTAAATCCAATCGTAATTCCTATTTTGTCAAATTAGTTGAGCTACTCTACAATCTTTCTAAATACCCCCCCAAGCATCTGTAGTATCCTATCACCCTGGAGTACATTTTGAATGCAACAGCATAACAATGTCCAACATGTCTATATTCATCAGCTGCCATCCTCAAGGCTTTACTTTTCAGTGTTCAAAATGGGAGTCTCTGTGGAGCTAATGGAGCCAGCCTATCACAGATGAATGATTGCACTCTTTGTGACAGCCATGTCTTTACCCCCTCCCTAAACTCTCCGAGGCAATAAAGCCAAGGAGGTGAGAGTTTGACACCAGCGTGACCCACAGTATGAACCCTAACCATGGCATGTCAGAGGTGACCTTCTGTGGGGGTTAGGGGTCATTGTCTTAAAACAAGGACATCAGAATCATGGCATCCACACTCTCTGAGAAACCTGATGCCCATCTGGAGGAATTCGCCACACATTGGTGGCAAACAGAGACGTTTTCATTAATGAATGCTTATTTTGTATTCTGTTTCAAATGTACATAATGAATGCAAATGCAATCAAACATGTTTGACATCTGATATCAGTGATAAAACTAAAATATAGCTCATGAATATGGATGTAGCTGAAGGTGCTGACTGAAAGCTTCAGAATCAGAATCAGAAAAGCTTTATTGCCAAGTACGTTTTTTTACACATACAAGGAATTTGTTTTGGTGTTGTAGGTGCACGTCACACATTCTCTAAAAATAAGTTAAACAAGCAGGTTAAACAGAACAAACAATATAAGATATATATATATATATATATATATATATATATATATATATATATATATATATATATATTTACACACACAGAATGTATTAAAAAATAAGAGAGTAATAGTTGAGATAAAAAGAGCAGATTAAGTATAGTGGCATGTAGAGCCAGAGGGGGGGTGTGGAGAGAGTCAGGGTGGTTTCCGGGCCTTGTTGATAAGGCTAGTGGCAGAGGGGAAAAAAACTGTCCTTGTGACGTGAGGTTTTGGTCCTGATGGACCTCAGCCTCCTGCCAGAGGGGAGTGTCTCAAAGAGTTTGTGTCCGGGGTGGGAGGGGTCAGCCACAATCTTTCCAGCACGCTTCAGAGTCCTGGTGGCGTAAAGGTCCTGGAGCGGCGGCAGATTGCAGCCAATCACCTTCTCAGCTGACCGAATGACACGCTGCAGTCTGCCCTTGTCCTTGGCTGTGGCAGCAGCGTACCAGATGGTGATGGAGGATGTGAGGATGGACTCAATGATGGCTGTGTAGAAGTGCACCATCATTGTCTTTGGCAGGTTGAATTTCTTCAGCTGCCGCAGGAAGTACATCCTCTGTTGTGCTTTCTTGACGAGGGAGCTGATGTTCAGCTCCCACTTGAGGTCCTGGGAGATGATAGTTCCCAGGAAGCGGAAAGACTCCACAATGTTAATTGTGGAGCCACAGAGGGTGATGGGGGGCAGGTGGGGCTGAGTTCCTCCTGAAGTCCACAACCATCTCCTACATCTCCACCATCTTTAGAGCATTGAGCTCTAGGTTGTTTTGCTTGCACCACGTCACCAAGTGGTCAGCCTCCGACCTGTAGGCAGACTCGTCTCCATCAGAGATGAGTCCGATAAGGGAGGTGTCGTCCGCAAACTTCAGAAGCTTGACAGACTGGTGACTGGAGGTGCCGCTGTTGGTGTACAGGGAGAAGAGCAGAGGAGAAAGAATGCAGCCCTGAGGGGATCCGGTGCTGATGATCTGGTAGTCGGAGAAGTCTTTCCCCAGCTTCACATGCTGCTTCCTGTCAGACAGGAAGTCAGTGATCCACCTGCAGGTGGAGTCAGGCACACCAAGCTGGGAGAGTTTCTCCTGAAGCAGAGCCGGGATGATGGTATTAAAGGCAGAGCTGAAGTCCACAAACAGGATCCTGGCGTAGGATCCTGCGGAGTCCAGGTGCCGGAGGATGTAGTGTAGGGCCAGGTTGACTGCATCGTCTACAGACCTATTGGCTCTGTAGGCAAACTGCAGGGGGTCCAGGAGGGGGTCGGTGATGGCTTTGAGGTGAGAAAGCACAAGGCGCTCTAAGGACTTCATAACCACAGAGGTCAGGGCGACGGGTCTGAAGTCATTAAGTCCTGTTGTCCTTGGCTTCTTGGGAACAGGGATGATGGTTGAGGTCTTGAAACAGGCTGGCACGTGACATGTCTCCAGTGAGGTGTTGAAAATGTCTGTGAACACTGGAGACAGCTGGTCAGCGCAGTGCTTCAAGCTAGATGGGGAGACAGCATCCGGTCCAGTAGATTTGCTGGGGTTCTGTCTCCTGAACAGTCTGTTGACGTCTTCCTCATTGATGGAGAGAGTCGTCACTGAGGTGGGTGGGGAGGTGGAGGGGGGGACCTTTAAGGTGGGGGAGGTGGAGGTGATGCACTGTAGCTGGAGCTGTTGGGAGGTGGGGGATGGTGTCAGGGAAGAACCTTTGTTGGGAGGTGTTGAGGGGGATGGTGTCAGGACCGACCCATTGCCCATCAAAGCGACAGTAGAAGTCGTTCAGGTCGTTGGCTAGGCGTCGGTCGTTGGTGGAGTGGGAGACTTTGGGCTTGAAGCTGGTGATCTGTTTAAGCCCTCTCCAGACAGAAGCAGAGTCGTTTGCTGAGAACTGGTGTTGGAGTTTCTCAGAGTACCGTTGTTTAGCCTCTTTCACTGCCTTGCTAAACTTGTACTTTGCTTCTTTAAGTCTGTCTTTGTCCCCACTCCTGAACGCGTCTGCCTTATCCAACCTTAGCCTTCTGAGTTTGGCTGTGAACCAGGGTTTGTCATTGTTGAAACTCACCCTGGTGCATGATGGAACACAGCAGTCCTCACAGAAGCTGATGTATGACGTCACAGCCTCTGTGTACTCATCCAGACTGTTGGTTGCAGTCCTGAACACATCCTAGTCAGTGGAGTCCAAACACGACTGGAGATCCTCCACAGCTACACTGGTCCACTTCCTTGATGTCCTCACTACAGGTTTGCAGAGCTTAAGTTTCTGCCTGTAGGCGGGGATCAGGTGGACGATGACGTGGTCAGATAGTCCCAGTGCAGCACGGGGGACGGCGTGATAAGCATCCCTGACTGTGGTGTAACAGTGATCCAGAATGTTCTCCTCTCTGGTTCACTGTTACACCACTGTTACACTTAATCAGCAGAGTCCTTGAGCCCTACAGAGATGACTGAAGTATTCTGTGAGGTTATCAAGCCTCCATCTGTCAGATTCCCACTCACTCCTCCCATGTATTTTGAGTGTTTTGGCCTTATATCAGTAACAATGAGGTCTGAGAGACAGCTGAAACTGCTGGCTATTGAAAATCAAAGAAGAAGAACCAAAGAATACCCAAAGGCTACTTCACAAGCCAAAGATTGCCATGACATAGTAGTGCTTCAGGGAAAGAAAGGATTTGATAATGAAGTGCATATGGAATATAGATCACAGCCGTCAGACCACATCAGAAAACATTTCTCCCAACAGCATTTTTGTTCATAAACCAAAATAGACAAGCAGGATTCTGCATAGCATCAATGTGAAAATGAAAGAACAAACAGGGAAATAAATAGATGTAGTCTCATGAGGTGAACTGCAAAAACTTCACTGTAGTACTGACAAGAATTGCAATGTGGCTTCTGATAAATAAGGGTGTGATTAGTTAAAAAAAACAAGACAACTGACAGGGTGTTTTCAGGACATCCATAGTGAGAGTGTGTGCACATAGAGGAAGAGCCAGTGGTTAATAAATGACTGTGAGCGATAACCCAGACTGTAAGATAAATGGGAGCAACTTAAGTGGAAGGGAATCAATCACAGAGAGTAAGTTTTAAGTGTTCGCTGTGAAGAATGTATAAATTAGACAGAAGAGGCAGCTTAAAGGTGCATGGCTTCAATTCCCTGTGTGATTTGTTGCCAGTCACTCCTGCACATACAGACTCACTGGCTTAATTTTTTTTCCTGTGAAAGAACTTGATAACATCCGGAACTTCTAAAGTGAGATTTAATTTCCCCCAGCCAAGGATTTAAAAAATGTATTCATGAGCAAGCAGAAAAAAGATCTTGCTGTATATGAAATTAATCTTTCAACAAAAACTTAAATTTGAGTCTTTTAAATGTATGAGGTGACACACATTCAGATTTCATGGGATATATCTTTGATTATCAAGATAAAAAAAATGAGATTGAACAAAAAATAAAGGCAAATTGTCTGCAGAGCTAAAATCCTCTAAAGTAACTTTTCTGAGCTCTTCCCTTGGGCCAATTAAATACTGGGGCACATTCTCAAAAGTATGCTGCTCCTTTTCTGAAAAAGACAACTAATAAAATCACATAATCAAAAAGAAAATCAATAAGAAAGTAATTATGAAAAGTGTTGGCCTCTCCAAACAACTCTTAGAAAGATCTGTCCTTGTTGTAACAAAAGTACATCTTCTGGTCGTTGGGCAGGAAAAGAAAACTGCTGTAGTTAAAGACACAAGCTGCAGTCTAGACACGAGACAGGAAAAAATATTGGGTAGCTGTGGTGCTTAATGGTCACGACCACTGTGATTCCCATGATAGTGAAGTCTTTTTCATGCTCCGTCTGCTGCCAACCACCCACCATGATTGCAATGAAGTCTCTGACAACGTGATTCCTATGGTCAGTGACTGAATATGTTCAACCCCCAGTGTATCCACCCTCTGTCTATACTGGCAAAGTGTATAACTGAGGCAGAAGGAGATTAAACTGACGTGGAAGGATTTTGAATAATGTGAGCAGCCGTGAGGCATTCTGACCTTCGACCATCCAAATAATGTGGTATATCTAATCCCCAAATCCTTGTCCGGGGGCTCAAGAAGTGAGTTCAGTCTCTGAGACGAATGAGACGGATGGCAAATAAGGTTCTTTTTTATGGTGAGCAGTCATGTAGAGGAGGAAAACAGTGCTGCAAAACAGTGCTGGTAATATGAATAACTCATAACTTATATACAACTTAACTCTATCGTATCTATCTTGTAAAGGGGTGTTTGTCACTACTTGTATTTTGTTACATTTTATAAACTAATTGATTAATCAAAAAGTAATGGATAGATTAGTTGATAATGAATATAATAATTAGCTGCAGCCCTGCATGGGATTAAGCAACATAAGACATACATCTGTATAAGGCCATCCATCCATCCATCTCCGTCTGCTTATCCGGGGTCGGGTCGCGGGGGACCCCAAACTTCCCTTTCCCAAGCCAGGCCAGGTTGGAGATATAATCCCTCCACCTAGTCCTGGGTCTTCCCCGAGGCCTCCTAGATCCCTACTAGATAATTATTAAGACAAGACGTTATATCACTTTACAGTGGATACAACAAACACAGACACTCATGCTTCTCAAGCCTCTTCTGCAGCATTTTAGAGGGATCTTGATCAGTTTATTGTTGATTATGCGTTCCAAAGAGTAAAGGATTTCCTCTTAAATTATCTGCTTTTATGTGACTGAAGGACTGAAGTCTGTAGGTTGTAATTGGGCCAGGAGTGAGTATGCAGTAGTGCATGCTTGTATCAGGTTTAGCTTACAGCGATTATTTTCTTGATTAGTTGTTTAGTATTGCCGTGAGAGCTCAACACACTGCAAATTAAGAAAACATAATGCCAATGCCAAAAACACAAGCAAATGAAGAAACATTTTTACCAACTTGATGACACATGATGTGCATCACAGGAAGCTCACAAGACAATGAAAACTGTTTCCAGGGGACACTAAAAAGTGATGAACATGGCTGAGACACTCGTTTATTGAAGTCTGCTGTCCGTCATTGCAATCGCATGATTCAGGTATAATAATAATAATAATAACAATAATAATAATAATAACAAGCAAAACGCTAATGCTAGGTTGACAGCAGATATCTGTAACAATATCTGAATCATGTCATAACAATGTAAAAATAAACCGAACCATCACTGATGGATAGCTAACTTCAATAACTTTGATCTTTTATTGGCAACCAAATTTGCACTTCATCAGTTGTACGGCGTAGTGTACTTCGTAGTTTTGCGAGCTGCCATCTTTTTAAAACTGGATTGAGTGAATAAAACAACTGCGGCGCTATTGATGGTGCTTGGCTATTTAAAAATGGTGGGTTCGTGCAAGCAGTCCCATGTCGCGCTAGTGACCGTTCACTTTGACCAATCAGTGATCTGCACTGTTTTAACTCCACCTTCTAGTATCAGCTCAGCTCACTTGGAACCTTGAAAAATTACCAGGTAGGCTACTATCCACAACATAGAAATAAAATGGATTATTTATTTATTTCTATGATCTACAACTTTTGTTTTGCTAATGGAAAACCAAAAAAGAGCAAGTTTGGAGTTGAGCCGTACCATGCAGTGGAACAGCAGCAAATGTGTAGTAACAAAGTGTGGAGTATGACAGCTTCATAGAATGGTGAGAAAACAAGAATCACCTTCTGTAGCTGTATTTCGATCAAATCAATCTGACTACAATTTACACAGTAATTACCAATAGGCCTGTACCCACAACAAACCATCACCAGCCTTTGGAGAGCCCTGAAGAGCAGCAGTCATTCACAGCAGTGTGTGAGATGGTCTGGAGGAAGTAACACCTTTCTGATCATTCACTGATGTCTTACACCTATCCACCAAGCCCTCCTATTGGCTGCCATTGTCCCACAGAGGAATGATAATGGCCACTCTGTCTCTTCCCTAGAAAGCTGGACATCTGTAAGGGAGGGGGGCACTTCCACTTTCTCTAGACCACTTCAGTGTTGCCAAACTGGAAACAAACAGGCATTGTGCTTCAGCTTTGCTGCTGCCCTGATGCCCATAGACTGTCACTGTTCATAGACCCATCACTTAATTGTGGCCTCACACAGCTAAGTCCATTCTCTGCTGTTTCTCCATGATAATTGCAACTATTAAGGCTGCTCTGATGTCTGATGGTTGACCTTATTCTTTCTGCCTGATGAAAGTTAGGCAGAAACGTTGCAAATGTTTTGCAAAATAAACAGCATGTGGGAGTTTGTAACTTTTGGTCTTTATTCTTATAACATGTATGTTTTGTTTCCTATCAACTAACTCACCGCAAGACTTTCCATCATGGACTGGTGACCTTTTCACACAAACCTCTGATTCATACAAAAACAAATTAAAGTCACACGTCTGGATTTGCATGAGCAGGAGACATACGAAAGTTGCTTAGTATATTGCAAAAAACTGATGTAAATGTAGTAATTCTCTGATTACATCCTTCTCTCCTCAGGGGTGCTAGCCATATCTGAGGGTGTTGATTAGACAGCAGCCCCCACCCACATTTGCAATTCCCAGCCTTATTCTCACATTACCATGCACTTATTGTTGTGCCGTAGTACTGCAAGGTGAGAAAAGTGGCTAACTCATACATGGTCATTGTAATGCTAATTTTTAACAGCCGTGATAGCGATGCTGGTAGGCCTATTGTTTTCACCTTGTCACCATTGTCGTACAAGTCTCACTGTGGCTGATTTTTCTTTAAATCGCTCTGTGGAATAATCAAAGCATGGATGTAGGCTACTTCAGAATTACAATTCACATTTTGCCTGTCCAACAGGATTAAACAACTTGTTTGGCTTCAGAGGCACATAAGCACTTTCACACATTTTAGTTTGTGACATTCTCATCTGGTAGTGCTGTAATATCCATTTTACCATGCCTGGATTATCTAGCCAGTGCCTCAAAGCGTCATATGGGTCCCCGCTCTGCCACCCTCCACCCTGAGCATCTGCCCAACCCTTTTAGATAACTGAGGGGACTGATATTTTAAACGTCTCATTTCTGGACTACAAATATTAAAGACCATAGAACAACTGTACAATTAATTTGGTCTTTGTCTTCAGGCAAACAGAAACCCAGGGTCCTTGTTAGCCCTTGAGCGTCATCTGTAAGTGCTGTGTTTCATTTGGTCATGGACTTCACATTATGATGATCACTGGGTGCTTATTTCCTCACAGACCCCAATTGTAGCACCAGAAGGCATTTGACCCCCGCCTTCGGTCTTAGTTTAGCCGGCTGTGCTAAACTAGCTGCATGCGCTCCCACAATAACAGTATTGACGTCACTGGCCATCGTTGGACACATGCTGCCTTCAGGTTCTCTTCATAAACTTCGGGTTTCTGAGCACTTACGTGGCAGATCTGACTTGAAATTGCCTAACAAAAATAGAAATACTTTGGTCGAGAGTTGTTTTAGAAATCAGGAGAGACAGTTGTTTTCTAAAGGGTGAGCTTTAGAAAACAAAAATGTTTTCAACACTCTTATTGTTTAAGTCTTGGACTTATTAATTGTCCCTGGTGTTTTCACAGTCCAATAATTGGTCAAGTAGGACTACAAAGGGTGATTTATATATTAGAATTATTTGGCAAATGTTAATGCTTTTGCAGTGTATGCACCTGTCAAACAAAATGCAGCACTCCTTGTTTTGTAATATGTGTCAGTGTAAAAGAGTAAAAACTGCAAATAATATATAAGCAAATTCTGTATGACAGACTAGTAAAGGGTGCTGTCTGAACCATCACTTAAGGGACTGAATTTGAGTGATAATCAAATCCAAGAAAACTATAAATACTACTAAATACTGTCGAGTGTGTGTAGACTTTTCTTCTTTTTAAGTGGCATCAGAGATTTTGTTCGTAAAAAGTAGGCTACGGTGTGCTATACGTCATCTTTGCAAACACTTAAAAGACAGATGATTTTATCAGCTCTTTTAGCAGACACATGCCAAACATGCTGTGTAACCCAAATTCATTTAGTCTGAGGTGGGAAGTAGAGTATACATTTTGTTTGATTGCTCGTAAACACCAGAAACTTTTAATTTGACAGGTTTAGCAACTACCGTCCAACCAATTTATAGTTATGCTGATTAGTTTGTTATTAACTGTTAGTGTTTTACAAAGCACACCATTTAAACAGTATTAGTTTTATAATGTTTTGGCAGCTATCTTAATTTGATATCAATTGGGAACTAGGGTTCAAGAGAACAAAACTGACCTCCTATGCATTGTTGGATTAAACTGCTAGGAGACAAAAATTAGGCTACCTGTGGGGCCTGGGGATTAGCCCACCATTCCTCCTTGTCTTTGAGCAATACTTACTAGTTTTTCTGTGCTAGAATACAACCTAGCTCCAGATTGGCTATGAAGTAATTTTGAGATATGATTTAAACACAAAGCTGAAATAATAACCCTTAAATAAACTGGGAGCTTTCAGAGCCTCTGGCGTTCTGGGGCCCCAGGGTAGTTGCCCACTTTGCCAATTTGGTAATTCAACCTTGTTCCCATGCAGGAAAGGTTCTTTTGTTGGTTTAAAATAGGAAATCTTGAGTTCTGATTTATAATCAAAGACGGGGTAAATGTCTGCCATTGGCATTTTTACAGGTCCTCATCTGAAAAATTCTGGTTGCTAGCTAAGTAAACTTCCTCATTCGCCTTATTTTGTCTTTCTATTGTGATTCGGTGGTTATATTTGTCATAAATACCTGTCACGGGGGACGCAAGAATGCATAACAACAAAGAACGTGTATTATTCAGTGCGCTTGGAACGTGTCTGACATATGACCCACAGTCCCTGAACGTAGCAATCTGCAAAACTGCGAGAGAAGCGGCGATTGAAGGGGATAGCAGAGCGGCGGCGGCGACGGCCATCTTAGAGCTACCGTGGTAACCACTCATCTTCTGGATTTTATTTTTCTTGTTGGAAAAACATTCTGCCTGACTGACGAGGGAAGAAGAAGGTTGTTTTTTACTTCGCCGCGGTTGAACTCGAAGTCGGGATGCGGTTCCGTGGGAATACACAATTTGCATCCGCTGTCGGACTGGTCCTCGGACTATTATGTGCGGTGGAGGCAGCTAAAGGTAACTAAGCTGGGATTTATATCTCGTTGTGTCTTGCTGTAACGTTACGTGTCAGACAGGTTTCTTTGAAAACGTTGGGACTTAACGGTTTTCCGAGGCTTTCCGGTTGTTCCCAGGCGTTGAGGGTTAAAACTAACGTTAGCTCGGCTGTGCGGTCCTGAGGGATGTTCAATAACCTGTTCAGGGATGGTCAGCTCTAGAGCCGCAGCGGATGGATGTAGCGAAGTACCCCGGCGGCAGCAAGTGCATCCCGCGATATTGCATCCATTTTCACCTTTAATAACCCCAAATTACACATTATATTTTAACTGCTGTTATTATCAATGTGTAAGATGTTATCCTAAAGCGCAAAAACCTGAAGTAGGCTACTTTGGAGATAATATCAAGGCCACGAAACGACCACCTTCTGTCATCGGCATTCAGTCTATTTGTGGACACTGGTGTCCTCTACTCACTTCTTAACAATTTTATATAAGATTAAAAATATTTCTCACCCTCTGCAAAGTTCGTAAAGGAAATCAACTTGTTTGTGCCTGATCATCCCTGTAACGGTACTCCTGTCGTTTTTAAAGATATCTATGTACATCTGAATTAAGGCTAGTGATGGTATGGTTCTTAACCCCCTTTTTAGATTCAGTGTTATTAATCCACATAGGGGTTTTCTTCCATAGGCCTAATGCTTGGTTTAGCAACGTTGTGGTCGCACCACGATTGAGCTTGGTTGGCTACGCATTGCAGATCCTCTTCACAAGCCCCTGTTTGGTCGGTGGATTTAATAATTTATGTTCTGTGATCACAGGCTTAAGTAAAAAGCCCTCAGTGTATGGGCCTACTTATTATAACCAGAGATTGTATAAGAACTGTAAGTGCAACTGCGCTCTTCATTTGCAATGTCACTGATGGAAACCACTCACTGAGGAGAGACATGCCTTTATTTGCTGCAGGGCGGTCCACCTCCCTCCTTACAACAGCTCACTGCTCAGACATGAACACCCTCACTGCACGAATTCATAGACTGTGTTTTCACATTAAACCCAATCCATTGACTCGCCAGTATGAGCTTCCTGTTTCAGGGTGTGAAAAAGCAGGTGCATATTAGTCACTGGCCATATTGGCATGCCTGGGCAGTCACTATCGCTTGAGGCCAATGTATGTTGTTTTCTTTTAATGTTTCACCCCGTTTTATTCTCTATGAACAGACCATGAATGGATATAGATACCCATAAAAGTCTGAACAGGGGCTTCTAATCCAGCCATGTCTTTTCCTGTTGCCACGTCAAGCAGCTGAGCATGCACAGCACTTGGAGGCTACCATTTGTAAAGCAGTAACTTAATTTCTTTTTTTCATCAATCAAAAGGAAAAGGCCTGTAGCAGTCATGGTGGTAGTGTGTGAATCGGTCTTTTTATGTTGTAGCCAATTGTGTGTTTGTAAAGTGTACCTGCTGACTTCCCTGTTTTTATCAGCACAGTAGCCCTGTGAAATCACCGTCTTGGTGAGGGCTTATCTTTTATTAACCAAAGGTCACTCGCTTATTTTGTGCGCCACCTCTTGTCACCTGCAGTCCAGCTTTACATTTCCATGGCTTGTTGTTGATTCTTTTTTTTTTTTATTACCAGCCACCTTTCAGCGGAGGAGGAAGCATATACTCCTCAGGTTTTTCCATAAGTCGTTCATGCTCCTGAATCCTCTAGTTTAGATGTCTACAAGTTATTTGATTTTATTACTAGAGAAACAGACTGAGCTTCAGCGCATTCAGGTGAATTTATCAGCATTGGCAAGAGATGTTGTAGTCCTCAGCTAGGGCTGGGCAATATATCGATATTATATTGACATCGATATATAAGACTAAATATCGTATTGAATTTTGGATATGGTAATATTGTGATATGACACAAGTGTTGTCTTTTCATGGTTTTAAAGGCTGCATTACAGTAAAGCAATGTCCTTTTCTAAATTTACCAAGCTGTTTTATTATTTGCCTTTAACCACTTAGTCATTATATCCACATTATTTATGATTATTTATCTAAAATCCCATTGTGTACATTTTTTGTAAAAGCACCAAAAGTCAACCCTACAATATCGCATCGATGTATTTGGTCAAAAATATCGTGATATTTGATTTTCTCCATATCGCCAAGCTGTATCCTCAGCTATTCGCCAACTCGTTCATCACTGATGACGTGGCTACAACAACCCTAGAAGGGTGTGTTGAAAAAAATATGTTTTTGATACCTATCAAAATTCTTACCTAGACTGTATGATTCATTACACTGCGAGCAAGGCAATGTCAGTGTGTGTAAAACTGGTGCAAACACGTATCTTCTGTGGCAGGCCTGTTAAAGCCTCACAGCATTTTAGGCTTTTAACTCTTTGGTGTTGTCCACCGCTGATAATGTTTTTTCTTCTGACGTTTCTCAACTTGTCCATCATGGTTTTTGTCACTTGTTTTCTAGGTCTTGCCCATGTAATCTATTTATTTTTCTGTTTTGATCATCTGCGGGGTGTCTTCATTGTCTCAAGTCAAACATTAGGTCTGCTGAAAATGCATGAACCTCCTCTCTGCACACACGGCCAGACAAAGGAAAAGCTGGCTGCTGGGAAGTTTCTTGGCCCATTCATCATCAAATTAAGCAATTCTATTTTAACAAATTGGGTGCCATGCTTTGTGTGGTGCTGAGTTAACGCGTTCCCCTCACATGTACACATATTACAGGTTAGGTGCAAATGTTCGCTCTCTTGTCTTCCTCGTCTTGCATTTATTGGAAAAGCCTACCATTCATCCACTGAAAATGACATGTCAGTGAGGGTTAAAGCAATGTATCACGTCAATATTTCTCTTTTTAAATTGAAACACCTCTGCGGTTCTTCTCTGATCACCGCCTCATTAAAATATTCTGTTTATTTTATGCTCATAAATACATAAGACATGCAGGAAAATATTTTACACTTTCTTTATTCTTACTAAAATTGCTCGCTTTTATTTGAAAAATTATTTAAATGATTATGATCATTACATCAACTAATCTATGAATTCACTAATCAATTCTGCTGTAGTCTAAGTGCTTATTCACAGGCTTTTCTAAGTGGCCATTAGCAGCTTCACTTACACAAACATTGATATCAGCCTTCAAAAATTAATATTTGTTGAAACCTACCTTATGAAACGCTCTCATCCCATATAGGTCTATTGATTAGAGGATCACAGAAACCAAAACCTGGGATGACTGCCATCAGTGACCTTGTTGACCCTGGGTTAATAAATATGCTCACATTTTGACATTTGTTGACACTCAGATTCCCCATTTTAAACCTTTTAGCTCCCAACAATCTGTGTGACGTAAGTCATCTTGCTATGTTATGGCAAACAGGCAAACTATGTGAATGCACACAGCTGACAATGACTGCATTGTTTGGCTCTCCCATGCAGCTCTTGTAACACTGTTGTATCGTATGCCATCATTCAGCGCCAGTTTACAGACTTGTTTCTCCTAAGAAATAACATAATTAAATACCAACTGAACTGTTTTTCTGTCATTAGCCAGATGTCTAAAGTTTCACTTTGAACACGTCATGGCTTTTGTCAGCTGGTAAAACAAAACAAAAAATGTCAGCTGTCATCAGTGCGTCACTCTAGGTTGTTTTGATTGATAGGACCCATTTCATTTGATGCTTAGTGATCTACTTCATGTATTCCACAGTGTTTAGTCAGTACAAGATAAATGGCTTTATCATCACCAGCCATTGGACACAGATGCAACTAAAAGGGACTCAAAGACCTCACATACCTTTGCATATTATACTCTTGTGCCACCTTATTTGCAGGAATATTAAGAGTTGTCCATCCAAATTTGATTACAGTTCAAGTGTTATGGTAGTCAGTGTCAAATATACCATGCCTACAAGATATTGGCAGCCAATTATAGGAAAATAAAATGGAACACCAAAATAATTAGAATTAATAGCCTAAACATTGTCAGACTTGGACAAATATGCATCAAATCTAGAGGAAGATTGGATCAAATTTGTTGTCGGAAAGTTTGAAGAGAAAATCCAAAAATAGGCCTTTTACACTTCATGGTACAGGAGTTATGAGCACCAAAGTGCCTTGTAACTGGCCGCATGGTGGCACTACCCACAGTCAAACCACTCACTCTTTGGGTAATTGCCTGCATTTACACCTAATTTAATTGAAACCTGTTGTGTATTTGTTATAATATTCTGCTGACAAACCGACAATCAGGACTGAGGTAATGAAGGAACTTTGCATTGTTATAAAGTGGGATTTAAAATGTATTACTGCTTCTGTGTAGTAGTATAAGAACCATTACCAAACATTTTACCCTGTATTGCCCTGAATAACAGTTTACTTGCCCTACACAGAGGCCCTGTTCCTGCAAGTTAACTCTTACATTTCTTTCAGTACCAGAGATTTCTCAGAGCAACAAAGGGCTTTTAGGTCTAGACTTCAGGGGTCGGGCTGTTGACTAAGCACGTCACAATGTGGCCACTGTTCGTGGGATCGCAACTCAAGCCCCTCAAGAATGTGTATATGAGATAATCCCACGAAAGTGCTAAATTGTTGAAGCATTTATATTTGGTAATTTGCCACTTAGTGCTGGAAAGATAGCCTAGGCCATGAGAATACTGGACTCAATTTGGGTCGGTGGTGACTTTCCTGTCATTGGTGCCTTCGCTGGCTGAATGGAGTCAGTGAACTGTCAAGAATGGGTCATTCAGTTGTGAATATTAAGTTGTGCCAGATGACTGTGAAGTTGTTTCAGCTTGCCACAAAGAAAGGAGTTTACATTTATGTGAGCCCTTGGTCCTGATGTTATACATTGGAACTGCAGAGCAAAAAGTAATATTCAGAAATGAAAACACCAATATGAGAAAGTGTCAGAATATCCAGAATTTTAATTAATTTTCGCTTTATATAGTATATGAATTAGTTAAAAATCTGCTCAATTCAGTTTGATCAATTAATGATTTTACAGGGGCAGTATCTTGTGAAGATATTACAATCAACTATCCAAATCCACTAACATTGTAATAGCAGAAATATCCTTTTTCTTCTGTAAAATGCCAATATTGAAATTGCATACCTAATTCTGAAATCAATATCCATTTGTATTGGTGTAATAAAAACCAGATCATACATATTTTAATTTGATCCACATCTGTAGCTTATATGGCTGTGTGACCTCCTCCATTAAGTCCCATTGCTTCCAGGAGCAAAACTGGCACTGCATCTATTCACATTTGGGCGTGTCCACATTAAGATTCAGGCTCCATGGAAAACAGGTAACCAAAGAGCACATATACCTGCCACAGGTCAGCTGCACCCAACTGCCTGCACAGAGCTCTAGCCACCTCACTCTCACTTCTCCACTCTCACTGGCTCTTTTGTGCCGTTCACACAGAGAGGTGATTGAGCTGCGTTAAAGGTTTTGCGACTCCCAACCCCCTCTTCAGAGAATCACTACGGTCCTTGAGGGTGTGTTCGTTCTGTCGGGTGGTTGACATTGCATAG
The DNA here is from genome assembly GCF_031162955.1 of Sander vitreus. Classification (NCBI taxonomy): domain Eukaryota; kingdom Metazoa; phylum Chordata; class Actinopteri; order Perciformes; family Percidae; genus Sander; species Sander vitreus. The sequence continues at coordinate 14,404,559 of NC_135861.1, read as the reverse complement.
AAGACAAACAAATGTTGTTGCCTGGCAAGGAAACTGAGAGGCTCTACTGTGTGAGCAGGGTGTTTAGGGAGTGAGGGCCTCTGGGGTCTGGGTTTCCTTTAAGGGTCCCTAGAACAGTCTCCAGTCTGTGATGGAGGTGGCTTGCGTCAACAAGCTGAGAAGCTTGTAAGGCAAGACAAACAGAGAAGTGTGCCCACTGTTTCAGATCGTGAGCAGATTGTCCATTGATTATTCCTGTTCCATGGAATTAAGAGAGCCACTCACCAGCATAATTAAAGTCATTGCTTGACTCAGATTTGCATGCACCTCATAGTTTTGCCTGTTTGGCTGCAATTTCTGTTTGTCTCTGTTGGATATTTCTGTCTGACATCAATACGTCCTGAGCGGCTTTCTAAACTGCCACGAAGGGGTCTGGTTCTGGTTGTTGAAAGCTCTTCTTCTGGCAAGCACAGAGATTTTGAGTAGTTAGAAATATTCCATAGCTGGAATTGCCTACTCCTCAGTACATACTCTGAGGCAGTTGATGAAATGGGGCATTTTCTTCTGTATTTAGTTTTCACAGTTTAAACTGTTCAAAATGTTCAAATTTTTTTTTTCCGTCTCCCTGGAAACACCTCAAGGTCAGACGATCACCTGATCACAGACACTGCCTTTTCCTTTCTTCAGTGTACTGCTGCAGCTAATGGAACAAATATGAAAAACAGCCTGGCAACTAGGGTTGGGCATCGAGAACTGATTCCTACTTGGAATCGTTTCAAAAATTACAATTCCATCGGAATCGTTTCTTTATTGGAATCGTTTAGAATCGTTTGGAGGATTTGGTTTCAAATCTGATCATAGGTTTCAAATTTACCATGCGCAAGTTTTGGTTTCCATCGCGGCCAGGCGCTTGTTGCGTTGCAGCCCTGGAGCACAGTAAGCGGCGCTCTAGTGTGGCTTTGTTTTACGCTGAGAAGCCCGGTAAAACTGCAACCCACCATTGAATCAAAATAAAACTTTCCTCTTATTTGTGAAATAAGCATGTGACCCGTTTTAACTCAACCCCTCAAAGAATCGGAATGGAGAATCGATAAGAACCGGAATCGAAAGGAAGAATCGGAATTGGAATCAGAATCGTTAAAATCCAAACGATGCCCAACCCTATTGGCAACAGGCTTTATTTAGTCTCAAACAATAAAAAGACGGCCTGCACACTCTGCTTGTAGAGCTTGCTGCCACTTATGTTGTCTGTGATTGGCAAATTTTGCCATTGATTGAAGTTATTTGTAATCCAACATTTGCACCAGAGTGTAGACTGGTTGTTCAGAATTTTAAATCAAAGTTAATCACATGCACCAGCTGCTCAGTATGTGATTTATGTAAACATTTTCACACTGTTTGTATCAGTATGATAGTGTAGTAGTAAGTAGGCAGCTTTACAGCAGAATTAAACATGGTTACAGCTTGGTAAGTGGACTGCTCTAACTATGTGCTCACACTTGGCAGTAGAATGTGTCGCTACATGCATCATGAGTGATTCATATAAATCATACATTATTACAGAAATGTGCGATGACTAATGAAAAACCACTGTCTACAGACTTTGTGTGCCGAAGGATGTAACTTTGCATTATGGCACTATGCATGTAATATCTTCGGGTTTTTGTTTTCTGCTTTATTTTACCAATTCATGTTTGCTTATAGGAGTCGTGTTGACGACCCAACCTTTCCTGATTTTGCTGCTTCATAATAAAAGCTTTTAAATTACAAAATAATGGGGGACTTTTATTGTGAAGAATTTATAGGAAATGAAATATCCATCGTTTTACAGACGCTGCTTTTACAGGTCAGGCTTGCCGGCTTCTAAATAACAAATGCAGAAGTTGCGATGTAAGAACAGGAACGTCTGTAGCTTAATATCCTACATATTCGTGAATTCGAATACATTTTATGAAACAAAAACAAAAGGTTATTGTCTAGCACGTTCCCTCGGGACCTCTGTACCGCCGACACGGCGGCCTTTTCCAGGCTACCACGGGGCACTGAGCTCCAGATGTTTTAAAATACAAAGACAGGCAATGCACAGACCCTGACCACCTCCAAATGCGGTCTGTGTGATCGGATCTCAATGCCTCAATGCAACCTGGGTGCATTCCCACCTGTACCTAGAGCTGTCCACTTGTGATCGGAGCACTGAGGATGGATTTTAAAACCAGGTACAAACGGGGCTCAAGTCACCAGGTAATACATTAGTTAAAACTTGGACTATTATTGCACTAACAAGTTAAGTGCCGCTCAGTAGCTGCGGGGTGCAGTAGCGCTTTACATTTGCATAATCAAAGAAGATGAAGGCTTATAGGCTGTCAAACATTAAAAGTAAAATATGAGCTAAATTGAGATGAAGCAGAGCCCTCTACAACGTGTCACAGGCCTGACACTTGGCTGCACCATCATCATTACACAACACGCCCTCAGAGGTTCCCAGGCATTATCAGGCTTTATCTGATAATTACAGACTGATCATCTGCTGCAGTTATGCTGCTACAATCTGGACTGTGGTGCATTTCTCTGGCTCTCCCTGGGTGACCAGTAGCCTGTAAACAGTCTGGTATCATCGTATTTGGTTAAGTACGTGGCAGGAGTGATGGTTATACAGTAGCAGGACACGTGTAAAGCTCTTGGCAAGTGTTGGGGAGGCAGAATGATTTTATTCCCCCTCCATAAAGAAGAGACATCACAGCAGTGGCATGGAGGCAGTGAGAGTGTGTAAAGGCATCCTGTTGAATCTCAGGTTTAGCAGGACCTATTGTGGCCCTAACATTCTCGCAGGAAGTAATTCATCACGGTTAATAGGTCAAACTGTAAAGGTTAGGCTAGAGCGAGCCATCCGTAAAGGGCTTTGTCTTTATGTTCATGTGAATGGTCAGTGGTGTTAGTGGTTTGTCATGAAAGAAGTCCGTGATGGCACAAATACAGTAGAATCTAATTCTATGGGAAACACTGAACAACGCATCCATACCATGACTGGGGTATCGAGAATCGTGGAATTTTACCAGGTAATGGTATCGACTATTACATTTCTGGTATCGTGAAATGCCTACTCCAAACAAAACCCAGCCAAATATACACATACACTCAGTTGCCACTTTATTAGTTACACACCATTTATATCAACAATGGTAGGCTAAATAACAAAACAAACTTTCTGTATAGGCTAACATATAAGTTCAAATCGACACCTTCAAAAATAGTTTTAACGAAAACTGAACATTATGATCTTCATGAAAGTAGGATTTATTGCAAGCCTGTATTAGACTGTATTATTATTAATAACAAGGTGTACCTAATTAACTGGCAACTTAGTGTACTTATTTAGTAAATACATATATATGTCCCTCTATACTTCACAGGCAACAGTACAACAAAAACAAGAAAAGACAGCAGGTTGAAAACTCATCCTTTAAGAGAAACTAATCTGTACCTTTTTCTATACATGACAAAGCATGCATTATTTTAATAACCAATTTATTTAAAAGCATTAATGGTCTCTTAAGATACGTGCTCTGGTTTAAAGGAGTGCACAGTGCAGGGGACAGAGACGTAGAGCTGATCAGTAGATGGCTTGGCACTGGCACAGCTTGGCACACAGTCACAGGTTGTACTTTATCCTTGTCTACCTGTTTTAGAGGAATCCAGCCATGTTTCAACCCTGCGTTCTCTCTCTCTCTCTCTCTCTCCCTCTCTCTCAAAAAAGTTAATGTTCCTCTGAGTTCTCCCTCTGTTTTTTCATTTGAACATCTTAAAGTGGATTCTCGTTGCTGGCTGGACATCTTTACTAATATCATTGTATCATGCTCATCATTAGACATGCATAATAAAGTTTTGGCAGCCTCAGTTGATTGTTTGATGTCTTGCCCGGTGCTTGACCTTGTCAGTGAATGAAGTACATGCATCTCATTATAGGATTAAGTGACATTGGCTTTATTTGCTGCGTAACAGGATTGCATACCACGCAGTGTGTTGCCAGGCTGTAAGTGGGTCCAGTAACCGTCCATATGTGCTCTTACAGTAATGGATTGATATGTGTGTTTGTCCGCTGCGTCAGACACATCTTTAATTTCTCAAAGGCTTCTTAAATGATCTTATTTTGTGTCTGTGTCTGCTAGATTGGGTCTTAATTTGTTTGGTAGTGGATGCAGTATATAGTAGGGTTCATTTGTTGCTGGGTTTCTAAGAAATAAATATATTATAATTATAATAATTTTTTTGTAGATGTGGTTCATTCTAAATCAGCAGCATAGGGTGACTCTACAGGGTTAATATCAATTATTCAGCAAGAGGCAAACATCAGCCCATTATATCTGTGTATTTATATTGTGACTTTCCATCTAATATTTATATTGAGGCCAATGGTTTCTCTGTGCTAGAAATAAGATGGTGAGTCACTGTAGTCCACCCCTTAAGCCCACAATGATTGCATGTTTGTGCAATGATCTAAAATCTTTGTAGCCAGCCCCTTTCTAGTCACCTTTCTTCAGTCAGTTTGTACTCTAGCAGAAAAATAAACATTCAATGGAATTAATGATGTACCATCCTTAATGTTTGTTCTTGAAGGCATCTTGTAATGGCTTAGTGACTTAAGAATTACAGCGTACACACAGTCGCAGCATTGTCTTTTTCTTTTCAGCAATTATGTTCAATAAAGGCTTCAGATAAATTCAGAGGCAAATTCAAACAGAATCATTGTGCTCTTCTTGTCTTTAAAGTTGAAGTATGCTGAGAAATAAGTTTTCCGTAGACGTTACTCTTTTCTTGGCGTAACATTGTCCTACATTGCCGTGACCTCCTTAGGTTCAACGTGTAAGGATTTGGGACTATGATCTCTTTTGCCATTCTACATGGGATTAGAGCTGAAACAATTTATAAATTAGAAAATTAATCTGCAACAGTTCTGATAATTCATTAATTGTTCAACCCATTGAACCTGTTCTCAGATTCTTAAATTGTAGCATTTGCTGTGGACTGTGGCCCGGACAAAACAAGTAATTTGAAGACGTCACCTTGGGCTCTAGGAGCTTGTGTTGAGTGTTTGTCACAATTTTGCGACATTTTGTAAATTAATAAAAAAATAATGGAATAGTTTAGAATGAATATAATCGTTAGTTGCAGCCCTACATGGGATTAAGCAAATTAACAAACACTTAAAGCTTCTCAAGCATCTTCTGCAGCATGTCAGAGGGATCTTGATCAGTTTAATGTTGATTATTTGTTAGAAGTCAAGAGATTCTTCTTGAATTATCTGCTTTTATGTGAGTGTGAAGGTTGTAATTGGGCCAGTAGTGAGTATGCATTGCATTACATGAATTGGTTTCCCAATTAAGTGAAATTAAGTAAATGTCAGTCTTCCACACTAAACATCCTCAGTGTTGCAGCAGCGGGCCCCTCGACTGCTTCAAACATTTCAAAGCCCCTTTCCTAATCTCATTTCAATCTTAAATCCCAAAGCCTCCCCTCCTGAAGAAAAACAACCCACTCTCCCAGATAGTCTCTCCTTTATAATCATAAAAAACTCTTATCTTATAGGTAGTAATAAATCACCCTGTTGTTTTGAAGAATAATGGTGTCTGCATTTGTGCAAATAAAATATCTTCGTTGCTTTGTGTCAAATGTTCACAGCACAACAAATGTTCTTCCCATTCACTGCAGGCTTACAGGGAGATGATGAAGCAATCTTGTCAAAAGGGCCTTGTTGGCAATTTCACACATGTATGTGAGAATTTCACGCTTTAAATATAATCGTGCTTTACATTTCAATTAATGGGAGGTGTGTGTGAGTGAAAGGGGCTTTGATTTTAACAGTGATTTACGGGAGTAGTGCAGTTTGCTTTTGAATTCGCTTCCCCGGTCTGCCTTTTTATCCTCATAACTTCACCTAATCCGTGTCAGGTTTTTCTGCTTCACAGTTTGCCATTTGTGAGCATATCTGCATCATCTCTTATTTCAATTGATCTGTGCTGCACATCTCAGACCATTGCTGGGAATTGGTCTCTTCTGTCAGACTTTGCTTGACTTCACAGCACAAAGTCGACACAGTTGTCTGACTTCCAAAATACGACATTTAGTTTTTCCTGTGCCAGCAGGCATTTGTTTAAAGTGGGTGAAATGCACTTTCTATAGTTAAACTCTTTTTCTAGGTCCTTGCTCATCAGTCAAGGTGGAGATAGATGCTAAAATGGACAGTGCTTTTTAGATGAATGTAAATTAGACAATGCTTTGAGAATGCAGCTTGATGTTGTACCATTCAGTGCCGTCCTGGTTCAGTGCTGAAGATGCCCTGGCCAACACTTATTGTGACTCTCTGGAAGCTAAAGCAGATTATTGTAGTAGTCTGGCCTGGCAATCTGTCTAAAGACATCCACTTCATCTCAGGTCACAAGACACCCAGTAAAGACAATTTATTGGGCTTGATCAATTCTAAATTACTGGCAAACACAACAACTCATTCTTACTGCTTGTGTTGGACAAGATTCAACCAAAAATAAGTTTTTACTACATTTAGTACGTTATCTATTTCTTGCTAAGACAATCAAATATATTTCAGCCATGTTTTTGAAAAAGAACTAGCAATTGCAACATAATGCAATTATGTAATGCTGCAGCACATTTAACGTTGTTTATTAAGCCATGAAAACATTTTTACTTTGTCCATCGTGACAAACTTTGAAAGCATGTCTAGTTTGGTCTGAGGATACCTCCTTTAAGAACTTTTCTCACTGGAAAAACGTGTGTTTAGTGAGTAAGTAATGCCGTGTACGGCTCTGCTCTACTCAACATAACTCGCTCTTTTTCTGTTTACCATTAGCAAAAGTTGTCAATGGTACCTGTTTCTTTTTAGTACCACGTCAGTCAAGGTAGCGGGCTAAGCCGATACTAGAAGGTGGAATTAAAACACTGCAGACTACTGATTGGTCAGAAGGGATCGTCATTCATTCGTTTTTCAAAATAAAACCAAAAAGCAAAAAATTACTTGTTTTCTCAATACTCGTTTCCAAAACCAAAAAACGGATAATGGCTCGTTATTCCAATTCCCGATTTTGTGCTCGAATGAAAAATGGAAAAACCGCATAATGAGCGTTTTATTCAATTTTGATATTTTCAACTGACACTAATTGCGTGCACCGGAAGTGACCTTGTAGAGATCACATACATATATACATGTTTTACTTTTTGGGTTTTATTTTGATACCAATGATAGACAGATTAAAAGCGTCCACAATGTCTTTCACTTGCCCCAGATTTTACAAATTGGGAGACCCGCTCCATACAAATTGACCAGACCTCTTGAATTGACCTGTTTTTTAGTTGCCGATGAAAGGATTCAGCGAGTGTCATGTTGAAAATGATATCACGGCAGTTTCACGCAACAGTGCTATGGCGATCAGCTGAAAATGCTGCGTGTACTATCCGCTAGGGGTGCACGATTCAGAAAATGTCGCGATTCGATTCAATGTAGATTTTTAGGCTCAAGATTCGATTCAAAAACGATTCTTGATTCAAAAAACGATTCACAGTATGTAAATGTTTTTGTTTTTTTTTTATAAAAAAATATTAATAGATTTTTGGAATTCTATGAATCGATTTTGAATGAGTAGAGCTTGAATCGCGATTCGAATATGAATTGATTTTTTTGCACACCCCTACTATCCGCAAATAAAGAAAAGGACCTGGTACTAAAAGTGAGTCGAGCAGAACAAGGCTGTAGCACGTAGTGGAAACACGGCATAATTCATTGCATCACACCAATCCTGTGCAAGTCAAATTATTTGCATTGGTCGTGTAATCACTGAGAATTACACTAAATTATGTGAAGACACTCAACCCAAGTCATTTGTGTCGCTAAATTGGATTTGGCAGACTGACATTTAAAGTTGCCTGAAAACAGCCTCATCATTTATTTATGCTTTTGTAGATTTTTCTTTTATCTGGTTACAGTTTGAAGCTCGTAATATAATTGTGGCACAGATTGTGTTATTGAACATCAGACGTTTTCCTATTAGTCAGATAATGTGTAATGTTGAGGCTTTCTGCAGCATGACACGGCTGTAAATTTAATTTCACTATGCAAAACACATTTCAATTAGGATTGAACTGTAAAGACTCACAAAGTAAAATCATTTTACCGCCTTTAATTCTGAATGTAATGTGTAACCTAAGAAGCCTTTTGTGTCAGCTGATTTGAAACGACTAATACAAGTTTTAGCCTAGGTGTTAAATGATGAGTATATTACTTTAATTTTCAGAGGTTAAAATACTGAAAATTGCAGTCCATAATATGGCTGATTAACTTACCTGTGACACAAGTAAAATCTGAAAAGAATTACAGTTTTAATTATGGCATTAAATATATATATATATATAGTTTGCTCATGAATGTTTCTGGTTGAATGATAACAAAATAGGCCTTATAATTGCAAACATAGCTGTTGGAGACTTTCATATTTAAGAAGCATAGTGCAACCTTGTCCTGCAGTGGAATAATTAGCCCTAAGAGGAGAAAATGCTCACCAGGTGTGTAATTGATGTTTAAATTATTTGCTAAAAGTCATCTATTTTTCCCAGATGTATTCTCATAAAACATTAATCAAGACTTCCATCACTTGCTGGTGCAGCTTTTTAAGCACAATATTTTAGAAACTTGGACATTATAGAGAAATCACATTCAGAGCTTTATTTTCCACTGCCTGAGATTGTTCATGTGTTCTTAGATACTTCTGACAACTTAAAGCTTTAGTGCGTAACGTTTTGATATTATTGAAACTACGTTACATACAAGCCAAATGAGTTGCTACAAAGCTAATTAAGACTATCAGCTCCACACAACTCCCTCTGTATTTCTCAGTATGGCTAGTTCAGAAGATTGTGGCGTCCGGTGATTTTCCCGCGCAGAAGCTTGAGTGAAGATAATGACCTCTTCTGAAGAGTCCATCATGTATTTTTAATCCTCTGTGTCCTCCTTGGCTACTAGCAACTGCGTGGAGGAGGGGTGGGGGCGTGTGCGTGATCACGGATGGCTTGTATCATGTGGACGCGGCGACAGTTTTGTTGTCATTACTTAGAATTCCTCATGGGGGCGACAGAAACTATGCACTATAGCTTTATGGCTATATCAAATGCATTTGAAAAAAATAAATAAGCTCCTATAAAACCACTGGCAAATTATGGTGTTTCATAAATTATTAAAAAGCTCATTGATAATCCCAGATGAATTATTACATAACCAGAACAGTTTCCTACATATTGTCCTGTTGTCCGTGATTTCCTGCCATTGATTAGGCTATCACAGTAATTCATTATTAGCATGGATTAGCCTTAATGCATGACATGGCCAAATTTAATTTATCAGACAGTTGACCCTTTAAATTAAGGCAGTAGGGTTTAGGTGAGGACAGAAAGGCATCATGTCTGAACAGAGCAGATGATTTAAACAAGCTCTGAATTTCCTACATTCTTGAGTAGCTTCATCTTCTTTGAGAAAATGATTCAACATTTTCAAAGATTTTACTCAATCAGTGTGATCAAGGAGTAAAAAAGTGGAGCTGCTTGTAAATAGGTCTTGCATAAAGCAATTATGTAATGGTTGCAGTCTACAGCCCTGATTAACATTAGGCTAACTAAATATGATATTTTGCCTGAACTACAATTATCATTCCAAAATACAGTCAAATAGTTGTGTGTGTGTGTGTGTGTTTGTGTGTATATATATATATATATATATATATATATATATATATATATATATATATAATTTGGAAATACATGCTTATTTTGTTAGCGTCTTGTCATCAGGAAATGTACCTGGTGGTCCGTTACCATTCCCAGTGCATGTATTCCTCACAATGCACTGTCAGCCAGAGTTAGCATCACCTTTGCAGATCAGTAGCACAGGAATGCCATCCACTCGCCTTGCTCTGGAGTGAGCACATATTGGCTGTAAGAGAGCTGCATCTCCCCTGCGTCAATGCTGTTTTGTAAGCCAGCCCAAATATGTCACCCACTGCAGCTTTTTCTGCAGCCGCCAGCTATAACAGAGTCCTGTCTGCAGCTGGGATGCTTCCCAGGCCGACTAGTACACAAAGCTGTGAACAGCCCAACTACTGCTCCACAAACCGGCCTGAAAGTCATAGCCAGAGCCTTTATCATACATGTAATGCCCCTGTCAAAATCCATTAACTGATATGGATTGTGGTTCTGTCTGTGTCTTGAAACATTACTGGCATAGAAAATGCTATCCTAAAATCATCTTGAAAGAATTAGTCTTCAGTTTGGATAAATTGAACCGTTTAACAAAAGTACATTGTATTTAGGATGGAGAATGATTGATGTGCAATGGAAGTACAAGAGCAGCAGATTTTCACCCCACCAAATGTTCCACCAGCTGAAACCCTGCACAGTCTTGGTCCTCCTTGGCTCGTGGTTGTTCGTTCCTGTCGTGGCCGATCCCTTCATTGTGCGTGGTTGGTGCTATATATATATATATATATTAAATGCACCTAAAACATCATTAAAAATATACTCAAGCTGCATTTGGAAGAAAGACAAAAGTGAAAGTAGCAATTTGAGAAAACAGATGAAATCTAATTATTAAAAGCAAAGGAAAAAAGCTGTAAATTGCTAATTAGTGGCGGTAAGAGAAAAACAAGTTGCCTGTCAGGACATCTGTCTTTTTTTTTATAGACACTGACATTTCCTCTCTCTGTTTCTCACAGTCAATAAGCACAAACCATGGATCGAGACGACGTACCACGGGATTGTAACGGAAAACGATGACAAAGTACTTCTGGACCCTCCTCTAATTGCACTGGACAAGGATGCTCCTCTACGCTACGCAGGTGAGAGAGGAGGTTTAATGCTGCTGCTGCTGCTGTTCCTTTACTCCCTCAGCTTCACTTTCCTTGGAATGACTCATTTCACAATAAATGAAAAAGAAAACGTATTAATTGCTTTGTACCATTAAAGCTTTGAGATTGTGTTACATGTAATGGATGCAGAAAATCTGTTCATCCGTCAATAATGCAAATTTCATATAATTGGATTCATAGATAAGGACATTGTTGTGTACGTTTGATGACATGTAATCTGTTTGCTAATGGACTATTCAGAAACAGAACTAATGATTCTTTTAAATGAAACAAAAAAAAGCTTTATATAACATGCAAATACAACCTCAAATCTAGCCTCAGCATAATGCTTTGAAATCACGAGTATGTCATAGTTAATATATGAAGGCCCCTCTCTCTTCAGGGTGTTTCATTCTTTCTGTGATATATAGGCTATATTAGAGATTAAATGTTCACTTAGCAGTGAAGGAGAGAACAACTTTGCTTATTGTTGATTCATCATTTATGCACTCCTGGTAGTGGACTACGTGACTCAATGGCATTCTGCACATTAGACTTTTATGACATGCCTGTCATACTGACATACAGCTGGCTGCCATATTCTCCAAATTGGCCCTTTTAATATTCAGATCAAAATACTCTTTCATGTTTTTTTGTTTTTTTTCCCCCTTACAGTGGAGAGGCACAATTAGTGTGCTTTATGTACCAAGGCAGCATTCGCTCTGGGGGTTTTGATCACACCAGGATTGAATCTGGCCAGGAGCACTGGAAATGATTTCCTACCATTTCTCATAACATGAGTTGCGTGATCCTTTGTCTGCTAGTCCCTTCACACTCAGCGCTCTAAGCACTTGATATGACCATTTTCTATGATCTCAGATTACTTCTGTGATTTAGTAAATGAGGCTTTAACATCCACACGCCTGTCAGAGGTGATGCCAAATGTAATATTCTTCACAAAGTTATGTGAAATCTCATTGTTCTCAAGAGCTGATCGGCCTTGCAGCACACAGTTTTTAAGGTGGACAGCTTCAGCAAGAGGCCCATCATTTCTGAATGGCATGGAGTTGAATAATATGCCCATTCTCTGCATGATGTTTGTCTCCTTTCACAGTAAATTAGCGTTGAATACAGAGCTTGTTGCTCCCACTTTTTTTAGCTCGGGCTCCCTTTTTGATGAGCAGAGCTTTGCGAATGGACTGCGTGTTCTTGTGAACTAGCTCTCTCTCTCTAGAGAGAGAGAGAGAGACAGAGCAAGCAATCTGGCTTCATGTGGCAGCGAGGCTGACCTGCACATCTGTGCCAACACACAAGGTTCACTGTAAAGCTGACCCACAAAAGAAGCCCAATCACAGGCTCTCAAGTCAGATTAGTGTGAATATGTAAACATTTAGCATGAATGAGGATCCACTGTATGAGTTTGTGTGTGTATTTAGAGTGATGTACTGTGGGACTAGCTTTAAGTGTGTCTTTATCTGTGTGTTGTGTTCAGTCAGGCCGAGGAAATAGTTGAAACCAAGGCTCTTGCAAACTTGAAAATGAGCCCCGTGTTCATGGATGACTGTGCTCTAAAAGAAGCGAGGAACACAAAGCAGGGAGCATTTACCCACCAGATCTGGGTTATTTGATTCATGTCGGAACATTAGACGTCCTTGTTTCTGCAGCACAGTTCCTGCAAATGGATGCCAAAGAATATGCAGCATATTGATTTATTAGCCACTTAATATTCTCAGATCATAATCCACTGTATTTATTTAGTGCCAGTGGTTAAATGATCACTGCAGTTCAAGCCTGTAAAATGAATACGTAACAATCGTTGTGATGGCTGACCTGGGCTGAGCTGAGAGGCCTGTGTGAGCAGTGAAAAGGGGAGGAATTCCTGAAGCCATGTGAGCTGGTCATTAGAGCTGTGTTGAACATGTAGGCTCACAACTCTCACTGCATGACTGGCCCTGAACAGTCTCTCATGTGCAATCCATTTCTAATTGTTTAGTAGGTGAAAACTAAATGACCAGGTCCAACCCACTGGAGGCACTGACAGGGCTTTAAAAGAAACAGCCAAGCAAAAAAGGACTTCATAAACTATAACTTATTTATTTGTTCTCCCAAGTTGCTTCTTATCTTGTAGTATGGATTTTTAATTATCAAATTGAATTAATAAATCCATCCACTAGTTTTCCATATGAACACTGTATGTGCAGTGTTTTAAGAAGTAAGACAAACTTGTTAAAGGACAGACTCCAGAATCCGCCAAAACATGCTGACATAAAAGAGTGCTATTTCTATAGCTTGCAATTGGATGTCCTGTCACTTTTTCACTAGTTGCTTCTTCTAAAAAGAGTTGCTGAGCCATTAATAAAACTGCGACACAACCGGCTTTTCATACGTGTTTTAATCCTTCCTTTCTTTCAACTTGCAGAAGATGTTTTGCTTGTGAGAACTGAATATTTTTTGGATTTTGTAAGCTTATAGCAAGAGTATGTTTCCTTCCTGTCCTCTCTGTGTTTTCTCTGAGATCCTAACGTTTCTTTTAACTGATCTGGGTTTATCTTCTCTTCCCTGTAGAGAGTTTTGAGGTGACCCTCACTAAAGAAGGTGATCTTGGGCTCTTTCTTCTGCCTTGTGCTTAGTTGTTACTATTAACCCACTAACGCAAAAAACAGCATCCACACTTTTACACAGAAACTCCCGCCATGCTCTGTAATCTCCCCATTTGGTTTTCTCGATTTTATGTTTTTCTCACCCTCAATTTTTTAGACTGCCAACAGCTGGATGAAAAGTGTGATGTGGGGCTGACTGTACTTAGAAATATCTGTGCATGAGACATCCATTGCAGTTTGCAGACCCTAACAGTTTTTCAGCTGTCACCAGGAAACAGAAAGCTGCTTTAAAACAGGAGTTTTCAGTCACTTTGCTGCCATTTTTTCCAATCCTTTTAATTAAAAAATATGGAAGAAAAAGCCAATTATTTCCACATTTAATAATCAAGTCAAATCTGAAAGGACACACAAGATGATTTCACAACCTCTTAACACCCATGGCAATTGGAGCAGAAATTGACACTAGAATTGGTATTTTAATGTGAACGTCTTAAAGGCATCATCCATGTTCATGGTGCCTCTCTGCGACCTTTCAGATCTATGCAGGTACAGTGACTCCTGTGGACTTTTCTGACATGAAAGTCTTCAACTGAAAGCTGCTGAGATTGTTAACTAATGCAAACTCTCTCTGCTGCAAAGTGTCTGTTGTTGCATCTTTGCCTCAGTGGATATATTGAGTTAATTCTCCACCACTAATCTCTACCATTAGCATGGCTGCAGTTGTCATTTGATGTGGATGTCAAGCAAGTTGATATTTCTAACCCCAGTTCTCATCCAGTATTTTTTGTTTGATTACTGTTATTGTAGCAGTTAAGCTCTCTTATGGTTTAATTTGATATTGATTTATTTTGCAGTAGTTTTGAGTGCAAGGCGAAATTACACAGGAAGAATTTCTTTGATTAAGAAAAAATATTTTTGAAGGTGTTCAAATATTATTGATATATTTTTTTCTTTTCACAGACATTTTTGGGCTTTGATGACGGAATTGGTGCTTATCACTAGGCTATAATGCTCTATTGCAAATACTAGTTTCTTTTATTTATGTTAATTTTTGTTTCTATCATACAATAGGCTGTCATTTTATTCATTACAGAGATAAATGATCTTCACTTTAAATACTGTTCTCTATGTACTTATTTTTTCTGGCTTGGTTTCATAAATTTGATTTCTAAAATCCTAAGTACCCGTGTAAAATGCCTGTCCATATCTTTTTGGTTTCTGCCTGCATGACTGGATGCAATGTTTTCAAGTGGCTTGGAAAAGACACTCCGTCTTCTACAATACTAAATGTCCCACACCCTCTCCCAACCCCCCCAAGTACTCACCCATATGACAGTGCTTTTGGGCTTCCTCCACAGACACCACCCACCCTTATCTACAACTCCCTGGCACCCAAAACCTGTGGCTGATCTTTTTCTTTTTTTTTTGCGTGAATTTATGGTTTTGTTGTTAACATAAGTTTTGATTTGAACAATAAAATGTCACACCTGACGTCAGTCATTCTGAGCAAACTCTCTTTTGGCTCTTGGCGTGTTCAGGTGAGATTTGCGGCTTCAGGATCCATGGGCAGAATGTCCCCTTCGAGGCAGTGGTCCTTGACAAGTCCACTGGCGAGGGGGTCATCCGGGCCAAGGACAAGCTGGACTGCGAGCTGCAGAAGGAGCACACCTTCACCATCCAAGCCTACGACTGTGGAGAGGGTCCTGATGGTGCCAACATGAAGAAATCCCACAAGTGAGTTAACCTCTGCCAGTTCAGAAGTGTCTGTACCTGATTTGAACACAACTTTTCCATAACCAGATTCTGTACAGTTTGACTGCAGTTAAAACAATCAGAGTGCAGTCAGTTTAGTTAAAAAATAAAACAAGCTGCAACGATTATTCAATTAGTCAATCGACAGAAAATGAATCTGTAACTGCTTTTGACCAATTGTTTCAGTAATTTAAAAAATGAATGTCTCGGTTGGTAAGGTAAGGCAAGGCAGGGCAACTTTATTTGTATAGCAACAAGGCAATTCAAAATGCTTTACATTAAAGAGCAATTCAAAACATAAAAAATATATATAAAAACAGCTACAGCACACAATAAGACAACTGAACATGTCACCTTGGGCTGTAGGAAATAAGGGGAATTTTATAAACAAAATGATGAATGGAGAAAATAATCGGTAGAGTAATCAATAGGGCAAGCTGGGTATCGCCAATGATTCCCCGAATAGATTAGATTCTGGCTCACAAGGTCCCGATTCGATTACATTTTCAATTTGATATCAATTAGGTTAGAGAAATTTCAGTAACAATACCAGTTTTGCTTGGATACAAGCGAGAACTTGCGCTGTAAATTGTACAAGCAAGAAGCAAGCCTCAAATATTTTTTTATACATTTATGTACCAGGTTAATTAAGAATTGACCCCCCCATGGGCGCCTGGGTAGCTCACCTGGTAGAGCGCGCGCTCACATAAAGAGGCTTAGTCCTCGACACAGCGGCCACGGCTTCAACGCCGACCTGCGGCCCTTTGCTGCATGTCATTCCCCCTGTCTCTCCCCTTTCAAGTCTAAGCTGTCCTGTCAGAAATAAAGGCCTAAAATGCCCAAAAAATAATCTTAAAAAAGAAGAGTTGACCCCCAAAAAGTTTGTTTAAAGTATTTTTTACTTAACAGGACTAATATGACATGTCATTGACAGTCGTCACATTCTTTTATAAAGTAAGTATGTCTTTGAACATCCCTAGCTGACAGTGTCCTAACTCAAGCATGTCCATTTCAGGGCCACTGTCCACATCCAGGTGAATGACATCAATGAGTATTCGCCAGTGTTCAAGGAGAAGTCCTACAAAGCCACCGTTATCGAGGGAAAGAAGTATGACAGCATCCTGAAGGTGGAGGCAGTGGACGCCGATTGCTCTTTCCAGTTTAGCCAAATCTGCAACTACGAGATTGTCACCCCTGATGTGCCCTTCACCATCGACAAAGATGGTAAGAACCTACACCTAGCAGCCTTGTTTTAATGCTTGTCGGGTAAACCCTGCAGTGCATGCGTAAGACACATCACATTGATCTGTGTAAACGCAAGACTGTCATTTAGAATTCAAGGCAGCTTGTTGCCTTGTGAGACGATGACGGTCTCCTTGAAATGTCACCCCAGTTGGTCATTTGTGTCGGACTGTAGGATTATTTATCTTCATGTCTTGTATAACTAAATGAAAGAGCCAGTAAAAACCAGATCAGGCTTTTCAGAGATGTCAATTATTATATTGCGCTTTTAGTTCAGTTTGACAGCGAATCACTTTTGAGCTATTTAGCAAAGATTTCAATTTGGCAGCCTTTTTTAAAAAATATTTGAAAATACTTTGTTTTGGGCTGCTGCTTATCAGCTCAAAGTTTTTTTTAAATACATTTCCTAGCTTAGCTGCAGCTTTGAAATTAAACAAAGTGCGGCCCTCACGCTCTCTCTTTTTTCCTGCTTCACTCAGGATTCATCAAGAACACAGAGAAACTGAGCTACGGCAAAGAGCACATGTACAAGCTGACTGTGACCGCCTACGACTGTGGAAAGAACCGTGCCTCCGAGGACGTTCTGGTCAAGATCAGCGTCAAGCCCACCTGCAAACCCAGCTGGCAAGGTATCAAAGCTCTCCTCTACTCGATGTAGCTCGCCAAACATCACTGTTTAGGCGTGTCTCTGTGTTGAACAAAAGCGATCCACTGATGCCATTGTCAAAAAGGTTATTTACCTCTTTTAAGCTACAAGGCCTTTTATTATGTTTGAAAGAACTGAAGTACTTCTTAATGAGTAATTACCATTGACAGCCCCTGTATGGACTCCTCACATGTTATCGGTGCTGTGCTGAAGGACATCCTTTCATTCTTTCCTACCTCTGGCTTCGTCTTTCAGGTTTCAATAAGAGGATTGAATACGAGCCTGGCACAGGTAGCCTGGCCCTTTTCCCCAGCATGCACTTGGAGACCTGTGATGAGCCAATCACATCCATCCGAGCCAACATTGAACTGGAAACCAACCATATTGGGAAGGGCTGCGACCGTGATACCTACTCTGAGAAGTCACTGCACAAGCTGTGTGGTAAGTAACTGCTCCACTGGAAATGATTATTGTCAGTAGTGATATATATTTTTTTTTTTAGGAACTCCAAGTGGCCAATATAAATGCCTTTGTCCTCTTTGATTGTTTTTTAGGAGCCAGCTCCGGCACCGTGGAGCTTCTGCCTGCACCCAGCAGCTCCGCCAACTGGACGGTAGGGCTGCCTACCGATAACGGGCATGACAGTGACCAGGTGTTTGAGTTCAATGGCACCCAGGCCATCAAGGTTCCTGATGGCATGGTGAGCACCAGCCTAAAGGAGCCCTTCACCATCTCTGTGTGGATGAGACATGGCCCCGGGGCCCATGAGAAGGAGACCATCCTCTGCAACTCTGACAAGACAGGTAACGTCCCCGGAGAAGAGTAGAACTGTTTGAAAGTTGTCTAAGTGGCATACTCATTATTTTTGCACATATGGTGTCTAAACATATGCCTCTAATAAAAAAAACCTTTAGCTTCAGGCTATAATCAGTCTTAGTGCTCAGCTGGCTGAAAACACATGGAAACTTTCCCACCTCTGCCGAGTGCTCACTGACCTTTCCATTTTTGTCACTAGTTGTAAACTTTGTGTGTGGGGTCACTGGTCACAAGCTCCTTGATCTTATTGACTGTAAAGTCTCTGCCATTGTCAGTGAGAGGCAGTTCATCAGCTTCTGTTTGACTGCTTATATAAGAAGGATTACATCAGACGCTGTGCCCTGGACAGGAAGCCCCCAAACCCATGATCATGTGATGAAAATTATTTTTCAAAATGGAAATTGAATTGACTTCCTGTTAGTGGAGTAATTGATTACATGTCTCATACTGGAGTCCAGTATTTTTTCCTCCAAGAAAATGACCTACAGTTGCATTTCCAGGTTAGAGAACAGTACATTTGTTAATAGGAATTGGTTGTGAAACTGGTTGCCAATCTTTTCTGCCACCGTGAGAACCTGTTCAGACATGTTTGTAAATTATGAAATTGGCATGGGCTGATGACAAGTTCCAGTAGTCACATATTTCATCATTACATGGCTACAAGCTTGTGCTTGTGTTTAAAAGTAATTTACTGCCCTCTTTTTGTGTAGTCATCAGTTGTAAATGTAACAGCAAACCATAGGTTACACAAACCTTTTCTCTTTAATGTTATTGTGTGGTAGTTGCTTCATTGTTTCTCGTGGCCTCTATAGAAGATTGCAGTTGATTTTAAATATTCACATATATTCAGTTACATGTTTGCATTTACATTTTAGAGCTACAGTTTCATATCTAGATCTCCCCTCTCATATTCTCCACTGCAGAGATGAACAGACACCACTACTCGCTGTACGTCCACAACTGCAGGCTGATCCTCCTCCTCCGTCAGGATCCATCTGAGGCCGAGAACTACAAACCAGCCGAGTTTCACTGGAAACTCGACCAGGTCAGCTGCTTCTTTTACCAAACTTTGTGTTTAGAGTTTAGAGGGTGATAGACTGTGTCACATGAAATGTAACCAAGAAAAAAGTTAGTTACACAGCACTGTGTAACTTTTACAGTCCACATTCCAGCTTTTTTCCCCCCAGCTCTTCTCTTTGTTCTTCCTCTCAAACTTATACATAAACTTCAAATGGTTCAGAGCTCTGCAGCTCGTATCATCACCGGAACATTTTCTTTTAGTCACACCACTCCTGTTCTTCAGCAGCTTCATTGGATCCCAGTATAACACCGCATTGATTTTGAGATTCTCCTTCTCACCTTCAAGTCCATTCACAACCTTGCTCCTCTGTATCTCACTGACCTCCTTCATATCAACGTACTCTCAGGTCTTCTTCATCTGTTCACCTCACTACACCTCCTGCCCGTTTGACGACCATGGGGTTTAGAGCCTTCAGCATCTCTGCCCCCCCGCCTCTGGAATTCCCTTCCACCAGACATTCACAACATTAACTCGCTTTCCCTTTTCAAACCCCGCTTGAAAACACATTTTTTCCACACTGGCATATCCAACATGATCACCACTAATCTGTACTTAGTAATGTTCTGTTTGTTTTTACTATTATTATTATTATTATTATTATTACTATTATATTGTCTTGTAAGGTGACCTTGAGTGTCCAGAAAGGCGCTCCTAAATACAATTTATTATTATTAATATTTTCATTCTCTCTGTTGTGTTCTTCACAGGCGTGTGACAAAGAGTGGCATCACTATGTGCTGAATGTGGAGTTGCCCACTGTGTCCCTGTTTGTGGATGGAACTACCTTTGAGCCCTTCCTGGTTACAGAGGACTACCCACTGCACTCCTCCAAGATCGAAACTCAGCTCACCATTGGTGCCTGCTGGCAAGGTAAACTTTTTAATACATTTTTTGGAGGAATGCTCTGCAAATGAAATGAGCCATAATTCTCTTGTTTGACAAAATGTATTCATTTACAAATAAATCTGAAGCACCAATACATCGTAAAGAAAATATTTGATTGTCTTTTGGTTTCTGTAACATTTTGCTTTTTTGGTGGCTAAAATAGTAAACGAAAAGTGCTTTAATGCTACCTGATAATCTATTATTATATTTGTTTGATTAGAGCTTGTGTAAACATGTATTGTGCATGTTATTTTATTAACTCTTTGTTAGATTCTCAAATGATGCACCATGGCCTCGTATTTAGCATCTGAATCTACTACAGATCCTCAACCCTCCTCCCTGTCTCTTCCTGCTCTCTTGTTTCTGTCCTTTACAGACAACTCAGGACATGACAATGACACTGAGTCAGTCTCTGAGCCCACCTCAGGTTGCTCAAATCTTTCCCTTACTCCTCAAATATGTCCATGTGTCCACAATGTCCCACCAAGCTAACTGCATCCCCATTCCATTTTGACTAGAATGATTCTTACACATTCTAGATGCAGAAATATTTGTTTATTCATAACTGTTTGGAGCATGATGCAGTATGAATGAGTTTGATTTTTAATGCTGCCTGCATCATTTTTTTAATTTTTTTAATTTTAGTTTAGTTTTCTTCATTCTCCATTTTTACGCTCTTCTCACTGCAGCAGCCAGGTAGTTAATACACAAACAGAGCAGAAGTAGACATATAATGAGCACAAAACTCTGACCTGGCTGCAGCATTTTGGTCGTGATAGCTGTTTCAGAACATGACCTTTGGGTCAGAAGCAGTAACTCCTCCATATCAGATAACAGTGCTACAGCAACACACACACACACACACACACACACACACACACACACACACACACACACACACACACACACTGCTGGATGACTGTGTGACTTTGAGATGCGGAGGTCCAGGTGCAGTGGCGCAGACACTCATTATGGTTCAGCAAGAAGACAACACAGTTGTTTCACCTCTTATTCGAAAGGATTAATGCACCTCACCACCAGCAATACTGAAACACTCTCATCCTTTTTGTGTATTTTAAACATTTTGCAGTCCTTAAGATTCCATTATTTTGTGAAAATAAGGTGACTAAAGAAGATTTATTTCACCATTATCTTAGATAATACCTTTGAGTGTTTTTTTGCTGTTTGTTTTCCACAGTATAGCAGCGGTTCACTCGGTTAATGCAGATGTTGCATGCATACAGCGTGTATAAGCTCATCCATCATTCTCCTGTCTCCCTCACTAGGCCTCCGGCCTTGTAAGGGCACACATACTAACTTGCATGAACGCCATTCATGCCAGCTTTGCACATTGAGACAGCATGCTTGAATCACTAGCCCAGAAATGGTGAAGTCTGTGGAATGTACACTTAACTAACTATTTTTTTTATGTGTGTGTTCTGTTTGCTTCTCCTCTTCACTATCCTGATGTGCCCAGGTGGAAATGCTCGAATGGCCCAGTTTTTCCGAGGGAACCTAGCGGGGCTCATGATCCGCTCTGGCAAGCTGGAGAACAAGAAGGTGATCGACTGTTTGTACACCTGCAAGGAAGGACTGGATGTGCAGCTGCCTGAGGAAGTAGCTTCAGCTGCCAAGGTGAGGAGAGCACAGTGTTTTAGAGACACAAAACAAACTTGGTTGCAAACCTTTTAGGAGTTGGATGCTAGTAGGGTAAGAAAAGTGTGCACTCAAATCCTTCACAGGTTGCATTTAAGTGTAAATTAAAAAAATAAAAATAAAAAACAAATTGACCATTTCAGCTGTATGGTGAACATTGACAGGTTCTCCTGGACTATGGGTGCAAGTGCTTTGTGTGACACATGTTAAATGACTTTTATTAATAGCTTAGTATCACACTAATACATTTTTACGTGTAAGCATGGCATTAGACAATCTTGCCTCAAATGACTCAACTTGATTTCTTCTCTCAGGTTGAGTTCAACCCCAACCAGTCCTCTCTGACCGTGGAGGGCGACGACATTGATGCCTTTGACAAAGTCATGCAGCACCTCTCCTACTTGAACTCTCGCCAGTTCCCGACCCCTGGCATCAGGCACCTTCGCATCTCCACCACCGTCAAGTAAGTAGCAGAAGCCAAAAATACTTCCCCAGTAGTTATGATCTTGTTTGTGAAACAGGTACTTTCTGCCTAATAGACATTCAGAGAGGGTTTGTCTTTCTGCTTTAAATGTAAGGATGGTTTCATGAGGTAAAATAGATCAGGTCAGCAGTTTTTCCTAATTTCCATAACAGAGAGTAAAGGGTCGGAGAATGACGAAGGAGCTGTAAGATTCTGCATTTTCTTTTTCAGTTCTCTCTGATGTATTTTATAACAATGATGTATTCAGGGACTGAAATGTGAATAACAAAACAGCATTACATTTACAGATGATGTATGCAAAGAATGTATTAAGACTCGGGTTTCTGCTGAGACGACTCTAAGATCAGTTCCAGTTAG
Organism: Sander vitreus; assembly: GCF_031162955.1. NCBI lineage: Eukaryota > Metazoa > Chordata > Actinopteri > Perciformes > Percidae > Sander > Sander vitreus. The sequence goes on along the minus strand of NC_135861.1, from coordinate 14,382,163 downwards.
TGTTGCAGTTTAACATTGTTTCTTATTTGCATATGCACACATCTGTATCAGCAGAGTTTCATTGGGTGGACTGAGCAATTAGACAAAATTATTACTTTCTAACTGTGAGGGCAACTCAAATGTATTCACTTTAATTTGCCATGTTTATTATGAAGCTGTAAGAGTCCATCTCAGGATTTTGTCTTTCCCCATCATCCTGCCTGAACCGGACATACATTAGATTATGGAAGCAGGGCACATTTAAAATGCCCCTTATGTATTTTAAAGCAGAGGGAGAACCAGCAACCTAATCAAAAAACGATAAACGATACAGGTTTCTAGGTATTTAAACTTGAATCTCCCCTCAGATGCTTCAACGAGGAGTCCTGCGTAACAGTGCCAGATGCCGAAGGTTATGTGATGGTGCTGCAGCCCGAAGAGCCCAAGATCAGCCTGAGCGGCATCGACCACTTTGCTCGCAGTGCTGCTGAATTTGAGAGCCAGGAAGGTGTGACGCTGTTTCCCGAGCTACGCATTGTGAGCACCATCACCCGCGAAGTGGAGGCCGACACTGAGTCTGAAGCGACAGAGGGAGCTGATGATGACCCTACGGGTGAGAGAAATGCACATGTGACCCCTACATTAACCCCAGATAATGGTATAGGGAATTTGTAGATATAGCTAACCCAATTTTGGGTTGATTAACAGTCTGCTCATCCTCTGATTTATATACACTTTCTACTTCAAACGACCACATATGTAATCTTAGTTTCATGCCCTCTGAGGCAGTGCAGTACACAGTGGTTGCCTTGGTTGAATTACCTTAGACACCAAATGTGAATGTACAGTTGATGGCGGTGTAGATGTACAGTAGAAGGTAATGTTGAGGATTATGCCTGGAGGCCGAAGGGATTGGACAGACAGAGCGAGAGGGAGGGAGAAAGGGATAAGTTGTTTACTACTTAGTGGGAGGGAGGGGCAGTGACCAGCCAGCCATCTGTTAGGCTCGTATGTGAGCTAAGACGTGGAGAGACAATAGACGTGACACAGATACAGGGAGATGCAATGTCCTGTGGTGAACAGCAGGCCATATGGGACAAAAGGGCTTACAGGGATATGTTGCTATTACCTGCATTACCCTGCCCCACCTTCCACAACCAACAAACAAGAGATGTCACAGTAGATGACTGAATCAATTAATAGCAGCTTCCACAGAGTCAAAAGGTGCAAACTGTGCATGAAAGATTAATTTGGTAAACAAGCAAAATGGAGAAGACTCAGCTGGGCTATTAAAATATAGTCATACCTATTATTTGTATGGGTTCCTGAACTATTTTCTGTGTTTTACATCTCTGTTCTTAAACAAATAGAAAATACACTAACTGAAGATATATTATTAAAGTGACTATATGTAACTTTCAGTTTGTGTTGATTCTAGAGGCTGATTTGGACAAAAGTGGTAGTGTTTTTACCACACCTGCTGTCGAAAAGGTCTTTTCTTTACGGTACTGTATTGCCCACTGTAGATTACTGAGTTAGCGTTACTGGGAGGTCATATAGTGGCGATGAATATTTTGCTCAGACAGAAAATCTTTCATTTACAATAAGAGAATATGTTACAGATGCATCGTTGCATACGGCAACTTAGCCTACTTTGGATGTCTCGTGAGCTAAACCAGGTATCACTGTCACTGTGTCACGAACCAAACATTAAGAGTTTGTTGTAGCAACCAACGTAGTAATAACTCATATAGTGCATTTCATGAAACCCAAGGATGCTTTACACAGGTACCGGGGGACAAGGGAAAAGAAAATAGTAGGCCAACACAAACACGGACACAAAGGAATAAAACGTCCGCGCTAAATGGAAGGGGGACGTAATTTAATGTAGGCTACTGGCGTACAACCACTTCGCGCATTGTCCAGTTATTTTATGAATGACATAGACATATTACATACCTGAGGGCCAATTCTGAGACATTTTTTAATCATTTACAATCCGGTAATTGTCTCCATCTGTTAAAAGAACGACTGAGATTGACTTGGTTTTGCCCGTTGTCTTTCACTTTCCCTTTTAGCTTTTAGTTGCAATTAGGCCTATATAAAGAAATCTCCTGCTGCCTTTGGCTGGATACACTAACCCAGGCTTTTTCTGGTGAAACACCGAAATCTGTGACCCTTCAGAATTCTTGCTGTGTTGCACGGTCTACCTGCCGTAAATCATTTTGTGACTTTACTAGAGGCATTACTAAAAACTATATAAAACTAGCGTTCTTTTCACTGTTAGTCTCGTTTGCTGTTACAGGTCATTTATGATCATCAGATGGAACATTACACAGTTTCAGAAACGTGTAAAAGTTACATAATAGTCACTTATAAAGTAGCGCCATACTGCTTTTTAAACATGGAACGTATTTGCTGTTAACAACACTGTGGTCAACCTGCAGTAATTCATGATGAAGGGCAGCTATCGCTGATATGTGGTACAATAACGGAGTAGCTAAGCCTACCTGTTGTATTGACAATGGATGTTGGAGCAGCTTAGGTTGGGCTGTACTATTGCTGATCATTTCTAATGATCAAACTGTGATGGCCCATATTGGGTTATCTCGATTGCATACTCATCTAGATTCAGTTCATAAACCCTCAACCTTTTTAAGTGCTTTTAAAAAAATGTTTTGGAGTGGCTCATTAACTGGTCTTTCTATTTGTGAACAAGTAGTTTCACATGAACAGGCAACTATTTTTATCTTAAATTGTGCATTAGAACAGTGTGTTTAGTATAGGAATATCATGTGTTTCTCATCTTGTATAAATTTCTAGTGTTACCGTGTTAAACTTCACCAATTTTATACAGCAAGTCTGGAGGTCAGCGTCGGTTGGGGAAAAGACTACAAGTTTGAAAATGAAAGCAGTCTGGAGGTGTTGAGTTAGAAAGAAGTGATCTTACCAGACCGCTGTAGCCCACCTCTCATCTCTGCTTGAGGCTAGCGGCTCGAGGCTACATTAGCTTCTACTAGCATAACACACCTGACTCTCTGACCCATCTGTCAGTTGTATTGTGGGTAATGTAGGCGCCAGGTTTTGAAGGAAAAAGAGTGCTTGGAATAAAAAGGTTCTGGTCTGGTTCTGCCGCATCGATTTTTGATCCATGTTTTCCATCGTGAGTCCGACATGTAATAGGACTGCAATGCTAAATAAATGGATGACTCGTTTAACACCATCAACAAACAATCATTACAGGCCCAGTGGACAATCCTAAATTTGAGACGAGCCCTACAACTCTTCTTTCTAAATCGTTTCTCTCCATTGTTCATTCAGTCCAAGAGACAGTGGTGTCAGAAGAGATCATGCACAACCTGGACACATGTGAAGTGACTGTGGTGGGAGACGAGCTGGATGGGGAGCACGAGGGCCTGGAGGTGGACATGTCCCAGCTGCAGCAGCATAGCCTGGAGATGAGTTCCTCTAACCTGGGCCTCGTCATCACCGGTACGGACACGGAGCTGTTCGAACTAGCACCTAGCGCTGCTATAATAATAGCTTTGCAGAAAATATCTGCTTTACATGAGAAGTAAATTCTTTGAAATCTGTTTAATACTGAAGCCTCAAATGTAAACACTAAAAATATGTAACCATATACAGTATAATGTACATGTGTAGGTATTTAAAGTTTAGGCACTCACACTGTCAACTAGAGTGATTGGAAGTCAGAGTTACCAAATATGCCGTCTCTTAGGGTATACTTTTTAGTATAGAGTATTCATACATTTCTAAATCTTAAAACCACACACTACTTTAGAGAGCTTTCCTGACACTTTCTGATGATTGCTGATCAAATTTCTCTCTGACACAAACTCCCCTCTGTGTGTTCCAGGTGTGAACACCATGGCCAACTACGAGCAAGTCCTGCATCTTATCCGTTACAAGAACTGGCACACCGAGGCTCTCTTTGACAGGAAATTCAAACTGGTCTGCTCCGAACTCAACGGTCGCTACATCAGCAATGACTTCAAGGTCGAGGTATGACCGTTTGTCAGTTACATCACATAACAGTGACTCATTCACGACAGAGGAGTGCAGGCAGTGCCCTAATTTTACCGAAACATTCTTGTGTCTCCTCACAATACTTGAGCTACATCTAAAGTGGGGATCTATTTGCAATGTTTTGTGACAGTATACATGTGTGTTTCTGGTTTTCATTCTTTCTAGGTGAATGTAATCCACACAGCCAATCCTGTGGAGCATGCCAACAATGCCATGGTGCAGCCCAACTTCATTAACCCTGTGCATCATGCCTCTGTGGATCTGTCCGGTCACAACCTGGTCAACGCTCACCAGGCCTCAGGTACTGCAACATGTAAATTGTTAGGGTTCAAAAACAATATGAAGAAAGAATGTTTCTTACCTTGTCCATTGCATCATACAAACCAAAACTGTGCCCACTTTTTTACATCTACTGAAGCTGATCTGTCTTAGCGACAGCTAATGTCATTTTGTTGAACTGGTCATCATGTTAAAGGACAGAAAAACTAATTCTGGTTAACACTGACTCTTCTAGTTTTTATACATGTTTACATCTTGCCTAAAAACAAACTTTCAGGCATCATGATATATATTTTACAATCACTTGATGAATAATGATGATGAACTTGGTCATTTTTGCTTACTAAAACTTTACCCAATTGGCGCATTTTACTCATACATTTAAATGAATACCAAACCTCACAATCAAACTTTTAATCTGCTTAATTGTTGGTACAGTAGAAAATCTGTTTGGCCTCTGGTGTGGCAAGCTTTGTTAGAGATGGATTACAGTCTAATAATCAGAAGTAGGGCAAGTATGAAACACTGGGTGTTTTTTTCTGGCACAAATTTAGGGATTATACTTGAGTGCTGTTTGTGACATCTGTACATGCGGCGGTCTGAACACAACCTTTTATTTCCTGGCTTCAGTAATCCTCTGGGCTGTCAGGCTTACTAAGCTTGCCACGCAAAAGAGAGGCCCTTTCCTGTTAATATGGAGCAAAGTGGAGCAGGTTGGAGGGAGACAGGCAAGGCTATTTAAAGAAGGACACACACCTAGAGCTGCCGAAAACATTCATTTGCAGTTTAAGAAGACATTAACATCAGCGCTGGCGCACCATGAAACTAAAGTCGTTGACATGCTCTCAGACAGAGGTGGACGCTGCGTCTCCCCACATAAAGCTTTACCAGGGGTTTTATGTGCAAAATGAACATAGTTTACGTCTAACTCCTCATTGTGTCTGTCTGTGTTTGCTTCTTCACAGTTGTTCCCAGCGCTGCCACCATTGTCATTGTGGTGTGTGTTAGCTTCCTGGTGTTTATGATCATCCTGGGCGTGTTCCGCATCCGAGCCGCACACCAGAGCACCATGAGTGACCAGGAGAACGGCAAGGAGAACGAGATGGACTGGGACGACTCAGCCCTCACCATCACCGTCAACCCCATGGAGGTAAAAACACACAGGGAGGCGAAATGAGGGAACATTTTTTCTGGTGATTAGCCAGTGAAAAGCCAAGCAGAATTCCACTTCTCAACAAAATGTGGTCGGGTGGCAGCCTAGACAGCTTTTCACCTGCTAATGCTCTCTGGGTGATGTTGTGACTGTGGCCTAGTTTCATCTGAGCTCCCAGGATTGACAGCACTGTGGGGACGGTGAAAGAGACTTTGTTGTAAATATTTATGGAATCTTACCTTGCTAGTTAAAATAAAGATGTATATATAAATATTTAGGTCAATTCTGTGCAACCAGTTGGTCTTGTCAAGATTTAGAGATTTTGGTGCCCCAGCCAATAAAACAGCACCAATAGTTGTGTCATCCAAAAGTCCAATGTGAAAGTTTCAAATTAAGGAGTCAGCTTGTAGGCAGGTTATAAATATTTGTACTGTGGACTCATGTCATGAGTTATGTGTTGGCTTACAACTAATTTATAATATTTTCTTTGCTGATAGCTAGACACAATAATCCCGTGACTAGCATCTTAACTTAACGAGTAACTGAACACCAGTTTGACGGGCAGCGTTTTGCTTGCCTCTCTAGTTGAAGGTTTCAGGCCTGGGGGTACAAGCGGCCGAAATGGTGTCTCCCTTAGCGATAGGGTGAGAAGCTCAGTCATCCGTGAGGAATTCGGAGTAGAGCCGCTGCTCCTTTGCGTCGAAAGTTGAGGTGGTTTTGGCATCTGGTAAGGATGCCCCCTGGGCGCCTCCCTAGGGAGGTGTTCCAGGCACGTCCAGCTGGGAGGAGGCCTCGGGGAAGACCCAGGACTAGGTGGAGGGATTATATCTCTAACCTGGCCTGGGAACGCCTCGGGATCCCCCAGTCGGAGCTGGTTAATGTGGCTCGGGAAAGGGAGGTTTGGGGTCCCCTGCTGGAGCTGCGCCCCACCGCGACCCGACACCGGATAAGCGGACAAAGATGGAAAAGGGAAATGGAACAGATGGTAGTAGACAGATGACAGGAAATGATGGGAGAGAGAGATCAAACTCTAATAAAAATTGTTAGTTTTTAATTAAACATTTTTTTAGACACATTAACTGACATTTGTAGGATAATTAACATGATAAAATGACATCATCATGACATGACTGCACTGGGAGAACAAGACATCCAGACATGTTTGATGTCTATGGTTTTTACACCATAATAAAAAAGAACTTATAAACTTTAGACTGCAGTTGGTATTTTACTCCTAATAAAACCTTAAACACAAGTGGAGGGCTTCACTGTTTTTAAATAAAGGACTTGCCTTATTTACCTATCTAAGAATGACCTATCTAAGAAGCATTTAAGGCAGGGTGTTAAGATGTGTGTGTTACATGATACCAAGTAAGATAGTATTGGTTTAAATACGGTTGAAGCTATACACATGAAGGAGCAGTTTAGATCTCTAAATATATAAATTATTGTGACTCTTCACAAACATGCCCACCCTCTCTCCCTCTGTCTCTAACGCAGACGTACGAGGACCAGCACAGCAGCGAGGAGGAGGAGGAAGAGGAGGAGGAGAGCGAGGATGGAGAGGAGGAAGATGACATCACGAGCGCTGAGTCAGAGAGCAGTGAAGACGAGGAGGGCGCAGAGCCGGAGGACAAGCAGGGGGCCAGCAGACAGCAGCAGCTGGAGTGGGACGACTCCACCCTCACCTACTAAAACACACACACACACACACACACACACACACACACTCACACACACTCAACACAAGCTCACACACACACACACACACATCACCAACTCACACTTACTCAGATCCTCATACTCACTGTTCCACACAGACTCCCACCCCCCTACAAGGAGCCATGATGTAAAAAGAAAATACAAAAAAGCAAAACAAAAATTCCCTGCAGCGTATATATGGTCAAGGATTTCCTGTTGTTATCTTAGTGGTGGTACGTAGTGTAGTGTAGTCATCACCGGATTGCTGATTTTTATTGTTTATTTTTTTATTTATTATAGTTTAATTCCCAGGAAAACTTGGCCTACATTTGTTCTGAACTGTGTGAGGCAGCCAACCCTGCACTTTTTTTGTTTTCTCTCAGATGTAATGCTTTCAAATGGAGACTTTTTTTTAATGTATATTCTTTGCTTACTGCTTTTAGATTTGTTTGCAGCTAATCTCACATATAACTTTGACATGAGTTTTATTGACTTGTAGTACACAGTGAAACAAAACAATGCTTTTAACAAGTAGACCGCATTTTCTTTTCTTTTTTTCTTTTTTTTCTTCTTTTAGTGCATGAGGATATTTGAGAAGTCATATGTGTAGAGAAATGAATTGCTTTTTAAAGATTTTGTAAATATAAAGAAACCATGTAATTAGTCAATGTGTTAGTGAAGGCCTACTCAACGGGGTCCAATATCTAAAATGACGCAGTTCGTAATGTGGAGTATTTGTGTCACACAGGCTGTAGCATGTCGCCAAATTTCTGCAAACGCTGTTCCATCATGCTTGTACATGTCTGCTTCGTGATAAGAAACCCTTGCTGTTAAGTGGAGGTTTCTATGACAAAGTGGTGTCCATTTTGTCTTTTTCTTTTTTGCAAAGAGGAATCATTTCTTTTGCTTTCTCGTAGGCAGGACAGGTGGTTGGTTCCAGCTTCATACATTGCTTTGCTTGCACAGGTAGCAATGCTCTACTCCAGGCATCTGTGTTTTTCATTCCCAATGGATCTCACTGTTGTACAGAAGGGATTTTCTTTTTGTTCAGAGTAATCATACCCAGAGAAATGCTAATGTACAAATCAACATTTTGTGTGGAACGTTACAAACACTAGGCCAGCAGGTACTGTAATGCTGTTGATCTTGAAATATGGGTACTAAAGTTTTTGCCAGCTTGTTTTGGACAAGTAGAGAGATTTCCTCAGCAGCTTTAAAAGTCTTTTGTCCGTATCCCAGTCCTGCTGTACTGACAGAAGTAGGGAGATAAAAACCCTTCGAACTACTGAAAGAGCAGATTTATGACAGACTGAGCTTAAGTGGAGCCTGGTTGAATAGTGCACTTGCTGGCATTGTTTTGGGGAAGAGTAATGAAATGAAAGTACTTTTCAGGATTGCTTTGTTGCAAGTTAATTTTCCACGGGCACGGCTATTTAAATCTGAAATAATAAACCATATGTTACATGGATTTTTAAACTGGTTTCCTGTTGCTAAATATGCACCGTCTTTATTGTAGTTTAAGGTATTACAACTGAAGTTATGACTGCATAAATTACAAAAGGAAAACACTTTAAAAAAGAATCTTCTGTTTGTTGAATGAAATATTTTTTTGCCGTATACCACTAGATTTTATTGTACATGGAACTGTACTGTAGAGTTGTTCTAAGATATTTGTTTACATTTGGTAAACTTATTTTCCTTCTGGTGTTAGTATAAAGCTTATACAATTGATTGGGAAAATGTGTCCAACCTCTATCTCCTCTTAGACACTGTTGTCCATCACTGTTGTATATATCTTTCACAAAACCAGATACAAATGTACCTTCACACTTAACTCATGTTTTTGGGTAGCAAGTTACAATGTTAACATTTCCTAAACCTGCATTAGCCTAATTAAAGCAGATCAGATTTTGGGCATTGAAGTTAACAGAACATGGCATTATTGATATTAGAAATGTCAGTGTTTTGAGCCTCATGTTTTGCATGCAAATCAAATTTTAGATGCCCAAACTGAAACATTGGAGACAATTTCCAGGCTACTTTTGAGGGTTTAAGTCGCGCACAGTTGCGATTCTTAAGTTAGATTGATTTATAATTTTAAGAGGTTGGTGGTGGAAATGTAGTGAACAGTCTCCCCTCCATGATGACTTGGACTTTTAAAAAGTGGGCCAGGTCTGAGCCGGCTGAGATGGGAGTGCCTTTTTTCCGATCATAGCGCAATTAGCAGGTCTAACAAAAACACTCATCCGTGCTCTTTTATTCGTGGCAATTTTCTGTTTGTTTTTTATTTGTATTTGTCTAGATTTCTTACAGAGCGTAACAATAGTCCACTGCTAGTTTTATTAAAAGTAAAAAACGTTTTACATAGATGTCATGTGTCCATGTTGATGTGTAGAGGAAGTAGAATCATATTGTATCTTCTATAGATATTGTACTAAATCATTGACGAAATCCACCTTTAAAAAGATGTACAGTACATTATGAAATTGCTTTGGCAGCATACATACAGTATATATGTATACTGTTAACTGACCTATTTGTGTATAGTGGAAGGTAATTTTGAACAGTGTCCTATTGCCTGAGTTGTTGAGAAATGATTTTGAGGGCAGCATGAAATTCACAAGGACCAGAGTATAAGCCTGTTGAAATTCTCCGTTTCATTACGTAAAACACTTCATGTCCACATTTCATCTACAGTACAATACCATGGGTCACTGATATGTGCACACTGACTCTTAAGTCACGTCTCCACCGTGACTGGACCATCTCCAGTTTTCTGGGTTTAATGCTTTCTGATCATCCCCCTAGCAAGTGTAAGTTGGTTGAATTGAATGTCACTGCCTAACAAACTGAAATGCAGCCATAATGTAATAACACTAAGATTTAGGGGAATTTACTTTGCATGAACCACAAGTTTGTGTACGTTCCACGTGGGGTTGTGAGACTGGAGTGAGAAAAGAGACGTGATACACTACTGATTCTCAGATCGTCTGTTTCACAAGTCCACAACACTCCAGATATATATATTTTTTTCTTTTCTTTTAAAAATGTGCTCAAAATGGAAAATGGTGACAATGTTTTCAGAACGGTTGAATGCTTCCTTTGTGCTTGTTGGAGCTGCTCTCACTTTTCTACTAACTGAAAGGCAAATTGTAGTGAAGTTGATGCTTGCTCGTAAACAAAATAAAGGATGATGAGATGGGGTATAACTTGTCTGCTCGTTTTTCTTCAGTCATCACTCTACTGTTAAGTGTTTCACTAGTGTAGACTTAGTGCTGGTGGTACACAACCTGGGCAGCTCTACTGAATTTTTATTTTTTAAATATTGAGTATTAGTGTCCTCTGGTGGTGAAAATGAAATAATCTAAAGCCCAAACCTAAAAGGTGAAACAGAATTCCACAGGTTAAACAAATCAGATGAATACATAAAACAAATACCATTTATTTTGTTTTACTCACATAAAAAAAAAAAGTGGCTTCCAAGCTGAATATCAATCATGGTTGATGCTGTAAACATTGTGACATTAAGTTCTAAATACGTTCAACTAATCAAACTTGAAATCCAATGCAATGTTGACGATTACTGCAAATGTTTAACTACAGTTGTCAATTAAAGCACACATGCAGTTTATAATGCTTGATAACCGATGAATATATAGAGGGTGGAAAAATAAAAAAAACCTGACAACATAAAAATTCAGAACCTAACAAGGTGTAGTCCTCAATGCATATTCTCAAACGTGTGAACTATTCTTTTATTTTCCATTTTCAAGATGATCCTTTCAGAGGTGAAAATCACTTCATATTCAGCCCTCCAGTGTGTTCTTTAAAACAGCTCACTCTCCCATGTCTAGTGATTAAACGTGGTTTTAGTTCATCCTGTTCACCCTTTATTGTTTGTAACCCTGCAGAGTAAGGACAACATAAACAACTTATTGGCTGTTAAACATCCAGACAGACTATTAATCAAACTCTCATGTCACTCTCCTAGATGGATGCAGAAACTAGTTATTCCTTATAACACTATGTTTGCACTGGATGAACGCAACTTCCATGCAGGCTCATTAAGAGTATATTTTGTTGAGACAGAGGCCATAGTTGTATTAAATACCTATTCTGCCACGTTTCCATTTATTCCTGTCAGAGAGCTATGACTTGTAACTGCTGTCCCTCTTTGTCAATAGTATACTGCATACACATTGACTTACTAGTGTTACTGTCCTGGTAGTGTACTTTTAGTTATATCAAAAGTTTTCTTTTGTGTGGTATTTCTGTTATTTTGTCCAAACCCCTGTAAACGGAACAATTTAATTAAAATAAATCTTGAATATTTGCAGCACTTATACAGAAAATCAACAATCTTTAAAACAACAATGCAAGACAGAGACACAGTAACCCAATAAGAAATACAGCCCAAATCACAACAGAGTATTTCTCTTGAACTGCCTGGGCCATCTTTTTACATTCATGTACATGTATTCATATTCCACAAATCACATGCTCGTACCTGTAATACAGTTTCACACGCATCTGGACAAATAGACATTTACAAAAGTGCAGGGGTATAAAACAATACTGTTAAAAAGTGTTAGCATCTACAGCAAAACCTAGAAGAGCACTGGCTATTTACAAAATCAGTGATCAATTGGCACATTCCATTCTTGATAATAAAGACAGAGTTAAAATTAACATTTTGTAGAATTACTATGCCTTGGTTTTCACACCAGAGCTAGCTAAAGCCATAATTTTGTCTTCAGAGCCTGAAAGAGAAGGCAAAACAAGTTAAATATGAATGTTCATCCAATAATTTGTATGATTACAAATTTCAGTTAAATTACATGTTTATTCTCACCTAAGTTTGCAGTCACTTTTTCAAACTGGCTCAGAGTAGCTGTAGCATTTTCGGTGAGAAAAGTCTCATCCTCCAAAGTGAGCTGTCCAGAAACAGAAATAATGCATTGATGTTTAAAATGTTACAGCTCCTTTTGAATTGAGATTTAGGCCTGTTGTAGCAAGCGGACTAAAATAAGTTATGTGGACTCATGAGCACAAGCCTCTGAATCATCCATGAACCCGTGGAAAAACGTCACATCTCTGCTGCCTGAGAGTGTTCCTCACCGTCTCTCCAAGTTTTCTCAAGGCTGTGAGGATTTCCATTTTCTGCTGCGTGTACACATCCCGCGACAATTTCCCCACCATGACATCTCGGTCCATCTGTGCAAAATATCACACACTAGTTTGACAATTTTCAGGCCAAGCAACACACAGATGAACACTGAGGAGTGATTGAGCAGTTGGATTAATCAACAAATTGTGCATAAAACAAAAAACATAACATTTTGGGAAGAAGCAGGGAAGGAACTACGGTCCCTTAATATGAACAGGTCCTCTGTGGAGAGCTTGGACAGCTTCAAGTACCCTGTTGTAAACCCCCCCAATTCTATGATGACTCATGCAAAAGGTGTTGAAAGAGCTGAGGGGATTACACTTAACTGGAATTGTTTGGAATTTTCATGTGACTAATAAAATTGAATAATTGACAGATTGATTGATTGATTGGATGACATTGCAGTGCAAACCTCTGCTAGTCTTGTTCTCAGCTGTCCTGGCTGCTTCTTAGCAAAAAGTCGGATCACCTCTGGGGTTTTGAAAGCTTGGCTGATGGCAGCCTGGATTGCCTGATGAAGACAGAACAATTGGAAAAATTGTAACATTTCACAAATCACTGTTTAAATTGGATGGTTTTAAGATACTTGTTCTATAAGCTATACCCTCTTTAAACTCAATACACAGTAGTTGCACATTATCCACTGATTGTCCATACCAGCTGCATTCCACTGAGTTCATCCACAAGTGTCATGTCTCCTGTCATGATCTTCTTCAGAGAGTCATTGAATTCACTCAACTGTTCCAAGGTTTCCTTTTTTGTCTCCTCATACTCTTCCTCATCCAGTTCTTCTCTGGAATGAACAAATAAATGACAAACTAACAGAGATAAAGGGAAATATGGAGAAGTACTTTCTGGCATAGACTAGATCATTACTTTTCAGCTATATACCAGCCAAATTTGGTAATTCAGCAAAGGGTTTTAGTGAATTTGAATGATATAACGAATGTCTCTAAATGCACCTGCATTCCTCCAGATCCTGAAGTTGCTGCATCAGTCTGTCAAGTTGCTCTTCCATATTTTGCCTCAATTTTCCAGTTTCTGATTTCCCGCGAGAAGCCATCCTTAGTTAAAATCGTATTCCCAACCTATGGAGAACGTAAACAGAACAGTCAACAGATCTTACTAGGCATTAGTAGCCAAGTATGACACGAATAAAACTTAACGTCAAAAATAGCATGCTATTTAGACTTCATCGGAATGGCGTTGTTGGAGCTAGCATTACAAAAAACACTGTTCAACATTTAGCGAAACAACCACTGTCAAATTGTCGATTAATATATTTGTTGGAAGCTCAGACTGTGCTATAACTAAAGACTGTATAAATAGCTATAACAGCTAAAGTTGTTTTGTTAGCTCAATAGTTAGCTAGCATGCTAAAAGAAAACGTCTCACCCGGGACTCGTTTTGTAAACAGTAGTAACGTTAAATCAGTCGTGCAATGAGTTGAATAGTTGCACCAGCTTGACGAATATACAATAAAATTAACTGAATCATTGAATTGGAATTTCTCGGGAAAAAAACTACCTTCAAGAACGGTTACAAAATATTTAGTGTTTGTCGAGGCGTTTGCTTTAGGTTAATACACGCATGGGCGTTTGGTTTGTGGATTTGTGATTGTGAACGTAGCTCAGGAGTGTAGGTGCGGCTCTCTTCTTCCTGGTCAAGTCTGTCCAATCAAATTTCTTGATCTTAACGTAACGTCCGAACGTCGTCGGAAGCAGGTGACACAGACAGAGCAGCCGAGAGCAGCTCATGGAGCCATTGGCTGCCGCTTCTTCTCTGGTAGTACAATAAATATTTCATTATTTATCTCTCTCTGTGTTAGAAAACGCCCCCTTTGTTTTCCAAGCTCAGTTTTGAGTTTATTACTCGTCTGCTTGAGTATCATGTACCAACCGACAAGCTCGCGTTGCCTGGTTACAGATAAAGCTAACGTTAGCTACGGTTTGCCTTTTTTCCTAGGATGGCGAAGGCATGACCCGCCCTACTCTCCCTCTGATTGGCTAGTACTCATTGTCTTCGTTGGTTGGGTTGGTTAGGTTTAGGCAAGAGGAGTGGGGTTTGTTAGGGTTAGTATAAGAATGGCAGGGTAAACCAATCGGAGGCAAAGTAAGGCTGAGTAGGGCGGGACATACCTTCGCCATCGTGGGACAATACAAAAAATACTCGCTCGTTGCCTACGGTTTCAAGCTAGCTAGCTAGCTAACTAAACTCACCATATAGTTTCATTTTCCCAACGCGTGTAGCTCCTATCACATAGCTAGCTAGTCATTTAGTTTGGTGTAGCGGATACAGAGCTTCCCCTCAAAGGGAGAGGGATATTTGACATTAAACAATTAACGTTTTCCCAGCTTACTAACGTTACAGTCTTGTGTTCTTCCCCATGTTCGCTGTTGTAGTGTAAACACAGTCAAAATATAACCAAAGTGGTCCTGCTGTCCTGCGGGTCCTTCAACCCCATCACCAACATGCACCTGAGGATGTTTGAACTGGCTCGAGATCATCTGGAAGACACAGGTTGAGTGAAACGAGAATTAGATCCTTTAAGAAAACTCAGAGGCTGATATCTCAAAACCTGAACAAAACCATCTGCATGGCTACCGAAAAAAATTGTAATATTGTAGCTGGTCATTGTTGAAATTATGTTACTTTATGTAGTGTTGGGTAGTGTATGTGTAAAGTAACTAACTATATAGCTGTCAAACAAATCTGGTGAAGTAAAAAGTACAATAATTCCCTCCTGAACATAGTTGATTGAATAAAGCTATTAAAGGGATAGTTCGGATTTGGGGTTGTAATGTGTAGTCATTGTATTACTAGAGTAGATGGCGGTCAGCATGCCCCCAGTTTGGAGAAGCAGGCAGGAGTACAAAAAACGTAATTTTACCTGGCACACACAGGACACAGGATTTGCTGGTTTACCGCTGCCTCGATCATATTCTGCAAGGTAAATTACTGTTTTTGTCAAAGGAGTCTGGTGGCTTTGAAGAGAGCAATTTAACGACTTCAGTTCCATGCTTCCCCAAACTGGGCATGCCGACCGCTATCTACTGTAGGTAATACACTGACTATGGTTTAAGTACCTCATACAATCCCACTTCAAAAAATCCGAACTATCTCTTTAATAAGCAGAATGGAAATATGCAAGTACCTCAACATTGTTGACAAGTACCACACTTGAGCGCTACTGCTAGAGTCCACTGGAGACAAGAAAAAAAAATCTTAATTTGAGTGAGCAAACTCTTTACAAGTATTGTTTTTTTTTATTCATCATATGAATTTGTGTAGATGTGTAGATAACACAAAAATTAACAGTTTACTGCATCTGCTGTGTCATCATTACTGTAAACCATCTGTTCACACCACTTCCTTAATGTCTAAGGTCAGTACAGGGTGGTGAAAGGCATCATCTCTCCGGTGGGTGATGCCTATAAGAAGAAGGGTTTGATTGAGGCCTGCCACCGTGTGGAGATGGCCAGATTGTCCACGGAGAACTCAGACTGGATCACAGTAGATTCCTGGGAAAGCTTGCAGCCAGAGTGGGTGGAGACATGCAAAGTCGTTCAGTAAGTTAACAATAGTGGCAGTGCCTGTGCTTGCTAGCTGTGCTCTTATTATAGGTATAAGGAAATCTGCCAAAGAATCTCAGACACTATCTATCAGACATTTCAATATCCTTAATCAGAGTTTTCTTGCTTGCTGTTTTCCTCTAATTCTTCCTCGTCAATGACTACACCTTAAGCCAGTGGTTCCCAACCTGGGGTCCGGGGACCCCTCAGGGGGGCGGCAAAGATCACAGGGGGTGCGCAAGTCTTTATCTGGTTTGTGGTTGAGGTAAAAAAAAAAAAAATTTGCACATGTGAAACAAATTATGATAGTACACTAGAATAGATAGTGTATACAAAAGTCTGCATAAAAACTATGTATTTTTGTTCTCGCTTAAAATTGTAGGCAGGCTACTTAGTAGGCCAAACCTCCGGGACCTCTTAACCTGTGGTCCTTGCTGTCATCAGGTCAGCTGCTAGCTGCTATCATCCTATCATTTTTTTTCCTGCCGCCACAGCATCACTATTTTATGAATGAAACATGGCGGAGAAACGTAAAAGTGCTGATAACTCCTGTGTATCAAAAAAGAAAGTAAGGCTCTATCTCGAGAGTTACCTCAACTTCGGTTTCGGGGGGGGGGGGCTCAGCTTTTCTTAGACATAAGTAGGGTGGGCGCCAAGGAGAAAAGATTGGGAACCACTGCCTTAAGCCACCCTTTCATCAAATCTCTTAACATAACCATAGTAGGTACAGTAGTAACGACTGTTAAACTAATGGTTTACAAGTAGCCCCTCAAGCTGTTTAGGATTTGATGTTATCGTTGAGTACAAGTGATGAATGGTGCAAGTAAATAGTGTCTTAGTGATGTTAGCTGAATTCTCTAGACTTTGTAGTAACTTTTGTATCGTGTCATCTGTGCTGTTCATACATACAGCATAAAAACCCTTTCAGTTATACTCATGATCACAAAGTTGTACATATTCAGTGTCACACAGGATTTCCTATCACTTCATACATGTATCACTCTTTAAGCTTTCTGTTGCTCTGGGGTATAAAATTGCATTTTTGTATTTTACAGCAATAGAAGTAGAATGATCTGTCTCTAAATCCATTATCACACACGTATGTTAAGGTTAAGTCTTTAAATCAAATTTCAGATCTGATATCTGACATTATTGCTCATTATGGCCCAATAAATGACAGCATAATTCACATAAAACTCTTGCAACACTTGAAGTATGCGGAACAACTTTATTGTTAGACCAACATGTTTCGGCTTGTGACCTTCAGGATGACGCTGATGACGGCCACAAGCCGAAACATGTTGGTGTAAGATACTACAACTGCTGCTGGAGTTTTACCTCTTCATTAAACTCTTGCAGAAAGTCTTGCTAAACAGTTTTTGTCTCTATAAACAGCTGAAGAAATGTTAACACTGTAGACAGTTTTCTACCACAATGGGGCAACAGTCGCAAGATGGTCCCAGGTTGTAAAAAAGTAAACTATATTGTAAAAGAATTGGACAATTTCCCGTTCCTGAAAACTTAGTTAATTCCATATTTATGTTTAGAAAACTTACGTTTTGTGCTTTCAGTTGCATCTTTATCTCACAGGCTCTGATGTACTGCAAAATAATTATTAATATGAATCACTGAATACTGCCCAGAACCTTGTGGTCCAAACTAGAAATTAAAGCATGGATAAAGTCAAAATAAAATATTGAAGTCAGACCAACGGACTGAAAGTATCACTGGCAAAGACACACAGCTGCTTTTTAAATGTTCCCATTAAAGTGGTCAGAATTCTAATGTTTCAATCAATGACACATTTAATTCTGGAGACTCCTGAGAAGTACAGATGTTAGGGGTGCACGATTCAGAAAATGTCACGATTCGATTCAATATCGATTTTTAGGTTCAAGGTTCGATTCAAAAACGATTCTCGATTTAAAAAAACGATTCCCAGTATGTTAATGTAGTTACTTTTCCAATGTGATTGCAGTAGACAAACAATTACAAAAAAAATTATATATATAAATAAAAAACCAATTGGAAGTTGTTAACAAAGGGAAATGTTAAGTCAAACTTAAAGTTTAATTTTGATTTAAAATCATATACTTTGCACAAAGAAAACCTTATTTGTAGCTAGTAAATAAAGGACATATTTAGTGCAAAGCATAATCACAAAAAATATATTTTACTCCAGAGTTTGAGGGCATTTATATGTTGTGTGATTTCCCAAAAGCCTAATCCACAGTCAACAGAAGTTGATGGATACTGACTGTTATATTGCCAATATGACTAATATCGCCTGCATGGGAAACTGTATGCAATGCAGTTAGCTTTTGATGGTATGTTAATTTAGTCTGTATCCACTTAGGCATTACTATGACGAAATGCTGGCAGCAGAGCAGAACAACGATGACGTGGACACGGTCAAGTATGCAAAAAAGAGACGCGTAGAGGAGAATTATTTTGAGGGTTCATCCTATCACAAAAGGAGAGGTAGGTACATGTACAAATGTGTAACTGAAATGTTGTTCTTTTCAACTCCTCCCTTCTCCAATCCCTGATTCCAGACAAGTTTCATCCTGCCTCTACTGGTTTCATGTTTTATTGTATTCAGGTTAACTCATAACAGGGGACAATGGTGTTGGGGTGTGTTGGGTGTAACCCATCACACACCGCCAACCGTAAAGACAGGCAAGATGTAAGCCTCATTGCATCAGTGACACAGACACTGTGTGGTTTTACAACATTCTTTACCCTAGTGACAAGTTTAAACTCCAGCATGTAGCTCCACTGCACAGGATTCTAAACATGAGTAGGAGAATTGCATGCTGTCCTCAGTCATAACTATTTTTGACACCTAATTACAATATGTTTTTAAGTGGGTCTGCAGAGCACTGATTGGTTGCAAAACTAAATCACTTGAATCTAGCTGAAGTGGCTTCCCAGCAATGACTGCCATCATAACAAAACAAAACTATGATATTAGACAGGCTACATCTGTAATTTATGTTGTTCAATATTTATTTTGTAAAACTGCCTTTTATAAATACTGAATATTTCTTCTTAGCATCAATTTTTAATATTCTGTGTTTAATTATCTCATTGTTAGTTTTTGTGATCTCACTCTCTATTTTTATTTATTTAATTGTATTATTTGTATTAGTTATTTTCTCCTTAAAGCACTTGGTAACTGTGGTTATACATACAAATAAGATTTATTATGATAAACTCTTTTCTTTCTTCATGCTCAGACGGCCCTCAGCTAATGTTGCTGTGTGGGGCCGATGTCCTGGAGTCCTTTGGGGTCCCTAACCTGTGGAAGCAGGAGGATATCGCTGAGATTGTGGGCCGCTACGGTTTGGTTTGCATCAGCCGCAGTGGCAATGACCCCCACAAGTTCATCCACCAATCAGACATGCTGTGGAAGTATCGTAAGAGCATCCATGTGGTCCAAGAATGGGTGACCAATGAGATCTCAGCCACTCACGTGCGCCGGTCGCTGCGTCGAGGGCGGAGCATCAGATACCTGCTTCCAGACAATGTGGTTGATTACATACGAGAGCACGGCCTATACAGCGATGAGAGCGAGCGGAAAAATGCAGATGTAGTTCTAGCACCACTTGAGAGAAACACGGGTGCTTCCTCAAGCTGAGGAAGTTCATGGCTGCAAAAACA
Source organism: Sander vitreus (assembly GCF_031162955.1). NCBI lineage: Eukaryota > Metazoa > Chordata > Actinopteri > Perciformes > Percidae > Sander > Sander vitreus. The sequence goes on along the minus strand of NC_135861.1, from coordinate 14,362,602 downwards.
GAGATGTAAGCTATCTACATTAAGTGCTGTGTTTACTGAGAATCTAAAACAAATCATACACAATTCAGACCACCAGTGCCTACTATACATAAACAGTCTTTTCTAGTAATGATAGTAATAAGATAAACTGCCCCTACAGTTTCAGAGTACAATTCACTTATACACCGCTGTTGTAAATTTGCGCAGCTGGACACACGTGCATTTGTTATGATTACATTACTCATGATCAAAAACTAGTGAGCCGACAGCGTTGTTACAGCCAAACATCAAGCAAGTGCAACAACACAAGACACAGCAAGCCAACTAATATTACTTAGTCCAACAGCAAGATGGCCAGCTCAAAGTCTGTCTTGCAGCCTTTAATTCATGAAGCTCTCGCCAACGACTAAAAGCCGTCCGAGATTTACTTATGCCCGTTGGCCTCTTGCTCGGCCACTCTCTCCTTTTCTCTTCTTAGCTTCCTTGCGTCATTGCCCTCTTCGGTCTCTTTGCCTCTTCAATAATGTCCGTAGAGGCTGCTGAATCAGGTTCTGTTGCATGCTCATCCGGCTCTGGTTCGAGCATGACACTGCTCCCCGCCAGCTTCAAGCTGGTAAAATTTGTTGCATAATGTTGCTTTAGATTCCGTGTGTGTGGGTGTAGCTGTGTGGTACAATAGTCAAAAACAGAATAACTGAGCAGCAGTTCAACCAGTTGGTGTGTGGTTATTGAACTAGGGATTCACAATTGTGTGTGAAGCAGTCAGCATACACTGTGTTTGGTATTTCATGAAATATAATTAGAAACAAATTGATTTTAGTCTTTTTACTTACTTGCTTCAGTATACTCTCTCAACTCATCACATTTTATTTTTTACCTAGAGCAGGGTTTGTTCATGCACCCCCTCAGGCAAAAGCAGGTGATATAACTACTAGCTTATAACATGTTTGCTTAGTGCTGCAGATTTGAAAGTGATAGTGTGGTTGGTATTGACTGGAAATGAAATAAACAACTCTCTTTGTTTTCGTTGCTGTTCCGGTGCTATTGTCACACATATAAGAAACGTCTAACATCCCCAGTTAAGAAAGTGCCAAATCGACACCTTTTCTGTTGGATTAAAATGCTGTTTGTCAGCGGGGTTAACTTATCTTTCAGGTAATCATCGCTGACATAAGATAATAGCTAAGATAACACAATGTAGCCAACTAAAGACTCATTGTGATAGCAGTGTTTTGACATTAAGGTATTAAGATTACATCACATTAGTATCCGAGTGCGGGCCTTTTATTGTTGGAACAATGATGTTAGATTGCTTTCAAAAACCTGAATATAGTATTCAAACTCAAGTTAACACTTAACAATTGCTATCAATAATTGGTAAATTGATAGTTAATTCAACTTTAGTTAATAGTTATTTTACTGTTAATAAAATGATTTCTAATATTTACGTTATGTTATTTTATCATTAGGGTAGTGTAATATAAAATTAAGTTTATAAATTTAGATAGTTAATGCTTTGTCAGTGATCAATCATTGTTTTGTAAATGATCTATAAACGTTTGGATGGCTTTTATGACGTTTATAAATTGCCTGTGCATTGTCTAATTTTATGCGTTAACATCATTACTGGGATTGGATGTCAAAGTTCCTGCTTCAAATGCAACCAATAACTTGACTCATTTCTAATATGTATAATAATAATTTGTTTCTGTTAACCCCCTCTCCCCACCCCCTTAACACACACACTCAAGAAAGTTAATCTTGGAGACAGAAGTAGTAGTTCTGGCTTTCTGGCACTGCTCTGGTCTTGGTCTTGACTCCGTCTCAACCCCTCACAGTCTTGGTCTTGTCTCAGTCTCGATACACTCTGGTCTTGAGGATGACTGGGTCTCGGTTAAGGTGGTCTTGACTACAACACTGATAGCTATCTAATGTTTATTGCTGCTTTTACAAAGTTTTTTTTTTTAACCATTAACAAGGTATTATTAGCATCAGTTGCAACTTTACAATAGCCATCCAATCCTTATCAATTTAGCATTTTTAGTGATGGTTATTATAGTGTTACCAAACTTAAAAGGCCCAATGCAAAGTTACTGGGTTAAGACTGTGATTGATTCTTATTACGTCACAAAACCATGCTTATTAAACAGTTAATGCGTCAGGTGCCTATGACAGTTTGGGAGTGTGGGAAACAACCTTGACAAGGTTTTCCCCCATCACTTCTGAGCTGTTATTTTGCTGCTCAGTTAAAGTCACGAGGAGGAAAAACTACCATAATGTTTTGACAAGATGTTTTATTTTCTTTCAAACCAGAGTGTTGTCAATTCCCTTCATGCTGCAAGTATGACTACGGATGCCAGAATTATTTTCCTCATTGCACAGATAGGTGTGCCATTTTAATATAGGTCATCTTCATACAAACAGCAGGTGTTCGAAGCCAGGAAAGGTTTCAGTTTTATTTGCACAACTGAAAAATAGGACTTGGCTTACACATATATTGCTAACCTGGAGAAGAAGAAAAAAACTCACCTATTTGTCATTTAAAATAGGAATATTACGTATTTCAGAATTGTACTTATCCATAGCTGTAGGTGTGGTTGATTTTGTGATATTCTCTTTTTTATGGATACAGTTGCATCACAGAAAAGTCTTTGAATTACTATATTTACACTGTTTATTGTAATGTGACAGATAAAGGACAAAAATACCAAAAAAGAAAGATTTAAATAAGCCTTCCTCCAAATATTAAGGTCAACATTATTTTTCCTTGTGTGTTTTCCTTGCTTGGGTGTGCAATTAATGTGTGAGGCAAATTATGAAGGTTTTATTATTCCGTGAAGTTTGTGGTGAGACCAGTCTGACATGTCTGGCTTCTTGGCTTCACCCTGGCACTGATGACAGCAACTCCCTCACATGGTCCTCAGGCGTCAGCGTATGAGGTAAAGGCACACCTATCTTTATACCTCCAGGTCGTTCACAAAACAATATTTTCTCAGCCTGTTTTCAGAACACCTCACCAGCCCAGCAGCTTGAGGGTCACATTTTATTCACACGCATCTCAGGAGGAAAGGAAGAAATAAAAAGGTCATCAAAATGCCAGCCAACTTCTGTGGTACATGGGACCTAATCAGCAATGTCAACTTTGAGGGCTACATGGTTGCACTGGGTAAGTCCTTAAAGCAGTTTTTAATCCAAAAATGTTCTCAGGTATTAAATCTGTTTTGAGTGACCTGAGGTGTTTGCATTTATATTGCTCTGACTTTAATTATGCTGTGAAATACATGCAGATATAACATTATACTTACTGGGTGACCTCTAGCTCACCCAGTAAGAGCGTACGCCCCATGTAGGCTGAGTCCTTTGCAGCGGCCCGGGTTCGAGTCCGACCTGCGGCCCTTTGCTGCGTGTCATCTCCCATCTCTCTCCCACTTTTCCTGTCTATCCACTGTCACTATCAAATAAAGGGAAAAGCTCAAAAAAAAATCTTAAAAAGAATAATAAAGCACTAGGCGTGAAATACTTAGTGCTGTGCTTTTGTAACAGTGCTATTTATGGTATGCATAGGACTGTGGGAGGGAGCTGTCTCTGTAGCCTTTGGATTTTGTCCCCCAGATTTTTACTCTGTACACTCAAGGGAAACACTTCCTCTACCATTCCAGGTATTGGTCGTCCCTTACGAAAGATTGCTCTGAAATTGAAGCAGAGGAAGGTGATTGAGCAGCAGGGGGACCAGTACGTCATCAAAACCATCAGCACCGTCAAAAACTACACCATCTCCTTTAGAGTAGGTCAGGAGAATGAGGAGTTTACCAAGGGACTGGACAACAGACATGTCAAGGTGAAGATAAATAGCTGATGAATTGTGTGTTCAAAGTGATAATGAGCCTAATGATTGCACATGTTGTAATTCATATGATTTGTTTTACATTTTATTTGGGCTGCTTAACTGGTTCTGTGTTGTGATTTACATTTGCTCTCCTTCTCTGCCACCTGTGCAGTCACTAGTGACATGGGATGGGAATAAACTGGTGTGTGAACAGACTGGAGAGAAGAAGAACCGGGGCTGGGCTCACTGGATTGAAGAGGACAAGCTACATCTGGTAAGAATATGGACAATTTCATTATTTGTTCCACATAATGCACAAAAATAAATTGATAAACTGTCCCACATTTATATTTCTGTGCGTTTTAATAACATTTTAGTTAACAGCATGTTTTCTGTGACCTATTACCCCTCAGGAGCTGTACTGTGAAGGAGAAGTCTGCAAGCAGGTTTTTAAGAAGAATGTGAACGAGTGAAGAGGAATGAAAGTTGTATTTCTGGAGAACTTACTATATGATGAAAGGCACCACCACTCTAAATCCTGAAAAACAAAAACGCACGAAAAGTTAAGTTTGTGTTAGTTCCTATGTAATGTGACTTCAATGCTCAGTCCGGGAGAGACTATCTTCCCTGTCAGGATATACACTCACCTAAAGGATTATTAGGAACACCTGTTAAACTTCTCGTTAGTGCAATTATCTAATCAACCAATCACATGGCAGCTGCTTCAATGCATTTAGGGGTGAGGTCCTGGTCAACACAATCTCCTGAACTCCAAACTGAGTGTCAGAATGGGAAAGCAACTTTGAGTGTGGCATGGTTGTTGTTGGCAGACGGGCTGGTTTGAGTATTTCACAATCTGCTCAGTTACTGGGATTTTCACGCACAACCATTTCTAGGGTTTTCAAAGAATAGTCTGAAAAAGGAAAAACATCCAGTATGCGGCAGTCCTGTGCGCGAAAATGCCTTGTTGATGCTAGAGGTCAGAGTAGAATGGGCCGACTGATTCCAGCTGATAGAAGATCAACTTTGACTCAAATAACCACTCGTTACAACCGAGGTATACAGCAAAGCATTTGTGAAGCCACAACACGCACAACCTTGAGGCGGATGGGCTACACCAGCAGAAGACCCCACCGGGTACCACTCATCTCCACTAAAAATAGGAAAATGAGGCTACAATTTGCACAAGCTCACCAAAATTGGGCAGTTGAAGACTGGAAAAATGTTGCCTGGTCTGATGAGTCTCAATTTCTGTTCAGACATTCAGATGGTAGAGTCAGAATTTGGAGTAAACAGAATGAGAACATGGATCCGTCATGCCTTGTTACCACTGTGCAGTCTGTGTGGGGGATGTTTTCTTGGCACACTTTAGGCCCCTTAGTACCAATTGGGAATCTTTTAAATGCCACAGCCTACCTGAGCATTGTTTCTGACCATGTCCATCCCTTTATGACCAGCATGTACCCATCCTCTGATGGCTACTTCCAGCAGGATAATGCACCATGTCACAAAGCTCGAATCATTTCAAATTGGTTTCTTGAACATGACAATGAGTTCACTGTACTAAAATGGCCCCCACAGTCACCAGATCTCAACCCAATAGAACATCTTAGGGATGTGGTTGAACAGCAGCTTCGTTCCCTGGATGTGCATCCCACAAATCTCCATCAACTGCAAGATGCTATCCTATCAATATGGGCCAACATTTCTAGAGAATGCTTCCAGCACCTTGTTGAATCAATGCCACGAAGAATTAAGGCAGTTCTGAAGGCGAAAGGGGGTCAAACACGGTATTAGTATGGTGTTCCTAATAATCCTTTAGGTGAGTGTAGATTTACACCACTAGATGGCATCACTGTATTATGTTTCAGATACAGGGCGACACTGGTCTGTAGCTAAGTGGTGCTTGGTCTTGGATATGAAAATATACAGGACTTCAATGTGTTTGGCTCCTTTAAGCTGGCTAAAGACTCAATGCAGGCTCCGTTTAGTGCAAACGTTTTGTTTCCTTCAAATCTCTATCTGATGAAGCACATTTGAAATACCACATTTTCTTTGCACTGGCTTGTGCTGTCTATTTGTCATTGTTTGAGCTATTTGTACAAAAATAAAAAATCTCTTAATGTACATACATTTATATCCAATGAACAACAGAAAGTGAGGTGTAGTATATGTCGAATACCGTTTTATATTAACTTTGTATAATAAAATGGACTTTGAAAGAAATCTGAAGTGGCATATTTTGTCATTTATTAGCTATTCCTTGTTATTCTATCTTCAGTAAAATAACCAATCATATTTTTCTAATTGGATGCTATTTGATTCTCTCACTCATATATCTGGCCTGTGTCATGTTTTCATCCCACAGGTGATGATGAGGCATGAACTGTGATATAATAAATCTGTGATTTAATGCAATGGGGCTGTATACTGTAGCTGATCTGCCATCTATAGCTTCTAGTGTCTTGACTTGCACTAACCTCCCAGCACCACTGAAGACTCCTATAAAATCTCTTGTAGTGACCCTGTGCCCAACTGGCTTTTCATCCACACTGAGTTTAATAAATAACCTCAGGATGTGCTGTTTATTTTTTAAGGGAGAAAGGGAATCAGAATCAAAATGAGATTTATTGCCAAAGTAAGTTTTCACTTGCATGACATTTGGCTTGGTGTGTTTGTTACACACAATAAACATATGAAAAGGGAATAAACAATAGAGCAAAGTACTGCAACAGTCAAAAACATAGATATAGAATAGAAATATTGCAATAAAAAAAATATGTAGAAGACAAAGTACAAGCATGGATCTTATTAATTTAACAGCTGGCAATCCATCCATTAGTATGGCAAACAATTACATTGGCACAATAATATACACACCCAGATATATCACAGGTGAAATAGTACATTTATCTGTGCGACACAGTGAAGCCCATCTGGTAAAGCCTCCCCAGTAGGTTCTTAGGTCACGTGACATTGTGTAGAACCAAAATGGCTGCTGCTGTATTTTGACGTATAATAGCTAGCTACTTTTCTTTTTGTTTCATTCTTGGTAGAAAACTAGCAAACGTTTGACTTCATTGAGGAACTGTATCTACCCACCCTCCGTATACTGGCGTCCTAGATTTGAATCTGAAAGACAATCAAGATTGACACTTATTTGTTTAACGAGTTGGACTATGCATATTTAGTTCTTATACAGGCGAGCTAGCTGGCTCTGGCTGGCACACATTAAAGCCGTTGAAAGTGAAATAGCGAGCTAACCTAGCTGCGATGGAGGAGTTGAGCGCAGATGAGGTAAGGGACAATGGAGACTCAAAATGAGTGCCCATAATTAATGTACCTCTATTTTGCTAAAGTTACCATTCTTCTTTCCTTTCGGACCTCATGTCAAATGGTTTGCCACTAGCTGACTTGCTACTAGAGCTAGCTCAGAGGCTAGCATCTTCTAAACTGAAGAAATGTATCCGCGACAAAATCCCACATTTAACGCTTGTTCAACACCAGCATAAATAAGTTTGACCCCTAAGATGTTTATGTAGTAGAGTCAGTTAATATAACCGAGTGAACGAACTAGAAGTTAGATTCGTGTTCGTATATTTCTGTCACCGTTACCAATACGTTGATTTAATTTAGCCGGCGCAAAATGCTAACTAGCTAACGTAATGCTATAGCTAAATACTGTGCACAAACTGACCCATGGATTACATTGCTTTAATATAAAACAACTAATTTCATATAAAAACATTGTATTATTTTCACCTTACGTGTTTTTACACGTTGTATTTTGACAGATAACGTTACATTGTGTGTACTGAGTTTATTTGGCATGTTTTCCTGTGGTAACGTTTAGCAAGCTGACAGTTGCTAACGTTGTTTTGCTAACAGACAAAAAATTAGCCTGCGAGACGACTCAGCATAAAAAACCCACCATTGTGCAACCATCTGTGGGCCGACTATGTGACCACTGAGCTGTTCCCCTTGAACCACACATACTATTTTATATAGTGGTCTTTCTTTGTCACCTTATAACGTTACCCGTATTTACCTACTCTATAAGTGTGCTGTTGATTTACTATAGTAATAGTTTTCTGTCGAGTTGCACGATTATACCTATACTCACATGTGACTCGTAATGTAGGTTATGTTGTGTCTATTCGACAAGGCTTGTATTTAAAATTTAAGACAATGTTACTGCAAAACCGACAACTGAAAACCGATCACTGCTTCAGTATGTCTTCTATCTTGGGCTAATTATTAGAATTTGCTTTAATGGCCAAGTAAGTGTTTACACATACAAGGAATTTGACTCCGGCTTTTTGTTGCTCTCTAAGTACAAACACAGAAATAGACATAAGGCTAAAAACAAGGACAACAAATGTAACGACTACTAGATTTACGTGTGTGTGTGTGTGTGTGTGTGTGTATGTGTATATATATATATATATATATATATATATATATATATATATATAAATAAATAAAAACTGTATATATATTTACACATGGATATGCATACCCACATCTAAACAAACAGCTCTGTGAGGATTGTAAACAAAATACAATAGGGCAATGCAAATGTTGCTGGAATAAATAAATAATTATAAATATAACAGGTTGCTTATTTAGCTGTATATATCTAATTAACAAAGATTGATAATGAAGAAAAACATGTCACCTTACATTTCTTATCTTATCCAGACTGATTGTGCCAATCATTACACATGCATTTTTAATATACATTATAAATAAATCATACATTTCAACAATATAGGTTAATATTATATAGGGCTTTCCAGTGAGCTTCCATAGTACTTTTAGTGAATGTGTAAATTTGCTGATATGTTCATTTAAGATCCGCAGAAGGCGACTGGCACGACTGGCAGGGGGACAGACATCACAACCCAGCACCCCTCTCAGCACACCCCTGACATCCCCACAGAGAGAGACTCCCCCAGGACCCCTCCCTGGACCCTCAGGTGCCGTACCCCAGCCCCTGCCACCAGCTGCCTCTCAATCATTGGGTCTCAATGTCCACAGTGGTACCCCAGCCACATCTCCTATGGGCACCTCCGGTAAGAACTGAATAGGTTCTTACAATAGATCAAGTTTTGAGATGTATTTAACCATTTTGTCATAATAACTGTTATCGCAGCCAATACTTTAATCAATCAATTTTTATTTGTCACATGAAATCGTACAAGGTAAAATTTCAGTAAAATGTTTTTTAGGTTAAATACTTGCGATTTAGGATTAATGTTAACAACAGGCCAGGATCCACTCTGCTTTCTCCGGTTGTCATCATAGAGTTTTTATTGTTAACCTATTTTATGATCTTAGTCTAACACTATCATCCTAATCGTCCTGCGACACATCGTCTCTGAGGCTTGGAAGATAAAAAAAAAAAACCTTGGTTGTTGGAGTTTGAGCGCACCACGGAAAGGGACCTTTCATATTTGTGACCTTGATATTTGAACAGCCAAGAACCAGTCCTACACCCATGACATTAACACAAACAGCAGCAGCCAGTGTCCCTGTGCGACAGCAAGTGTAGGCTTGTTGTACAGAGTTGATGCTTTTATGCATTGCTCTGAAAAATACACTAGTGAGCCATGTATGGATAGAGTGACAATTTCCTGGCATTGTTTGTTGGAATGCATAGATGTGGTGTTGTTGCTATACAAGGCTGCCTTTTATGGCTTGTAGGGCCAGTGGTACTTTTCATAATTGGGGAAATTTGTGATTTTGGTATTGGCAGTTACGCAAGTCTTCATTGCATATTAATGTATTTGTTATGAATATTCTCCTTGACACTCTTGTGCAACCAGGAGTGAGTTGTTGATTCCAGCCCTTCACCCACACTAGGATCCTGGGTGTTAATCAGCTTTCTCTCTACCTGTTTGCTTTAATCAGGGCTTATAAAGCTATAGCACCCCATGTTGATCAAACACAACAATCTGAGCCTTTGCTAACCTAGTGTGGCTAAACAATTTGTTCTTCAATAAACAATAGTCCTGACATAAAAAATAAAACTAGGTAGCTACTTAAAGCTAATAAACAAAGTTTATTAAAAGTGTGATACCATATTGTACAAAAACTAAATTCGAGGCATCATAGCATGATGAATATAAAATAAAACTAAGAAAAGACATGACCGACTAAAGTCAAAGGCTCCAAGTACAAAAACTTAGATGAGCTGTAATAGATACATTTTTAGAGCAGACCTAGTAGATTAAACTGTCTTTGCAAACTTTATCTCCTCTGGTAGGTCTCTGCAAAGTGAGGGGGCTTCGATTGCAGAGATTCGATCAGTCTAGACATTCAGAGAAAACGGAAAAGCAAACAAAATTAAAACCTTCAAAGGTGCTCAGTTGTGGTGTTTTTTTTTTGTTTTTTTTTTGCAGGTGTGGCATATGGTAGTCAGAGCAGCGAGGGGGTGAGCTCCCTCTCCAGCTCCCCCTCCAACAGCCTTGAGACTCAGTCCCAGAGTCTGTCTCGATCGCAGAGCATGGACATTGACACTGTCTCCTGTGAAAAGAGGTAAGAGTTTCTCATGGCATATTGTAATAACCATTTCAAAGTATTTAATAAAAAAAAAAATAGTTTTCTCCATCATGGAGAACAGAGAGGTCAGCTTGAATTATATCAGTAACAATAGATTCCAATGGTGACAAGTTTTCATGACTCACACCAAAAAAGTGTATCGGAACATTAATTTACAAGATGACCACAGAGATGCATTAAAGATCTCAGATTGTTTCTATATAAAGGTGTAACAATATTCAAGAGGGACGTGCTCCTTTTGAAATTACTTCAAAGTTATATTCTTCTTGTGAATATTTGTAGCGCAAACACAAATACAAATTAGTGTTTCCTAGCATGGCCACATGTTTTGCTCTTACTGGTTCTGGTTATGAAGTTTGTTGTGAAAGAGATGAGACAAATGCAACATTTTATATGGACCATCGAGGTTTGAATGTTGGCATCGTCTGCTTAGGCACGAAGATACTTTCTAAGCACTGCACCTCTGTCTTATTCCAGCATGTCCCAGGTGGATGTGGACTCAGGGATAGAGAACATGGAGGTGGAGGACAGCGATCGCAGGGAGAAGAGGAACTTGACTGAAAAGGTAAACGGCAGCAGTGAACATTACTCAAAAGAGAGGGTCTTTTATCTTTAATTACTTAGCCTACTTGACTTTGATCATGCCCATTTTGAGATTAAGTGAGTCTTTAAATGAGTAACTAAAGTAAAGGAGTCTTTGGGTATTTACAGAAGGTGATTTAGGGACTTTCCACAGGTGCTATTCTTGGTTTCATTTTATTGATACATACCTGTTTCTTGATAGACCAGAGTAATAATGACATGATGATGATATGTATCATGATAATCAGAGTAATGCTAGTCCATTTAGTTTACTCTAGATTGTGATCAAACCCTCAGTGTTGTCTCGCTATTTCTGCACCTCAGGAAACCTCTGCAAACTCAGATGTCTCAGAAGAACAGGCGCTGCAGCTCATTTGTAAAATCCTTCGCGTATCGTGGAAGGAGCAGGATAGAGATGTCATCTTCCTCCCTTCACTAGCTGCAGAGTTCCACCAGAACCCTAAAGATGGTATGTCACTGAATAACGTCTTTATCTCTGTCACTGTAATGAGCTGAATGACTGTTTACAACTCACTTCCTACATTTGATAACTTGACTGTTATCTTTTTTCCCCCTCTCCTGTAGTATACTCTGACTTCAAAGACCTGATTGGCCAGATCCTGATGGAAGTCTTAATGATGTCCACCCAGTCACGTGTCCACAACCCCTTCGCCAGCTTGACCGCCACCTCTCAGCCAATTGCAGCCAAATCCGCCGACCACCGTCTGACGCTGGTGCAGCCCTCTAGCCAAGCTGGCAGCCCCATGGGCCCCAGTGCAGGGTCTTTCGGAGCCAGCTCTCTGTCCAGGCAAGTGTCTTAACTCAGTATAATGTGCTCTGACAGTGTAACTCCCAGTGACATATCAATGCTCTCAATTGGTCACCTACCCTCACCTCAAAGGTGTGCTCTATTGATATTTAATGTGATTGGAAGCTGCCATGTGTTTTTCTTTTTTTCCTAGATTTTCTGATTTTGCTTTGGTCATTTCTATTTTTTAAGACATCGTTGTTAGATGAGTTTTGCCAATCATCGTGTCAATGTTATCCACAGTCTGTATGGGTGTGGTAGTCCTCAGTCGATGGCTTTGGATGCAGCCAAGAGGACCTCCCCATCTCTCTCCACCCCTACTCCACCCTCTGTACCTTCCACACCCTCTACCCCACAATTCATTGTGCCCCCTAGCCCACCCGCTACTGCTACTCCGAGACAAACTCTCAATCCTCCATCTGCTCCAATGCCCATCTCCCAGCGCTATCGGCCTTACTCTGTCTCCTCTCCCTTGGGGGCTCCTTCCCCATCTAGCCCGGGTCAAAGAGGATTTAGCTTCTTTGGACCCTCTCCTAGCCCTGCAGGGCCCTCTGTTCCTCCTAACACCCCAGTTCCTGTGCCACCACCCAGCCCCCAGTCCCTCTCCTTGATCTCACCTAGGGCTCGCAACCAACCCTCCTCCACACCCCCTCCCATGGTGCCCCCTTCTCCCAGATCGAATACCCGACAGGCTGCCTTTGCTTCCAGGATCCCACCGTCTAGGTATCTCATCTGCTATTTGCATGTCGGTGTGTGGTGCACATGTAAGCATACTAAAACCATAACTTTTTGAGAACCACAAGATTTGAGGTTGGGTGTGAACTGAATCTTTGGCCAGATCCCTTTATTGTATGTTGCTTCTTTTGCTAAGTTTCATTCAGTCAGTTCTCATCTACACAAACTTATAATGATCCCAACTGGCTAATATTTAGACTGCTAGTCTAAACGTCAGTGAACAACCTCTTATTTTAGCATTTTTATGTATACAAATCTTAAGTTAATAAAAATGGAGAGTTCCAGCAGCAACTGCATATATATATATATATATATATATATATATATATATATGTAGTATGTTGTCTGTTACAAATGCCCAAATGGTGATTAAGTTTGAGGGAATTGTTAAATATACAATAAAACATTTAAATTTTTACTTTCATTACTTGAGATTTAACCAAAAATGCTAATATACGGGGTGTCGAGACAATTAACAGGCATTCTAGTTTGAGTTAGAATTGCTTGTTGCTAACATGTTATAATTTTGAAAGATCTAACCCATTTGCAAAAACTAATAGTAGATATAGTTAACAAACATGTTCTATAAGTCCTGTGTTGCTATGAAATTCTCGAGCAAATAAGATGTGGCTTACGCCTCTTTGCATTGGCTTGCTCAAGACAAGTTGTATGAGTGATTGTGACAGAACCTTTTTTTTTTTTTTTTTTTTTTCAACCGATAACTGAACTGACTGACAGGGAATAAAAGCTGCAGATAAAATGGCATTAATGAATATTTAAAAAGCAGCACAAGAAGTAGTCTTCAAGCAAGCATGCAGCCCTCCAGCATCCTTTCCTTGGTGCTCCCGTCTTTCTTGTCCTCTTTTCTTGTGACTTGTTACCATTCCACATTTGTCTTCAAGTTTTTCCACTTCCCTTCTGTCTCCTCATGCTTGCACAACATCCTCTTTTCTTCCATCCTTTCTCCTTGTCTTTTCCTCGTCGTGTTAGCCCCTTGTCGGTCCTGTTCTTTGCCCTCTCTGACATGTCTCAGGACAGCAGTGATGAAGATTCTGAGGAGGAGGAGGATTTTTCACGGGTTCAGTTTGGGTCCAGGTACACCGCTGCACGGTGTGTGTGTTTGTGTGAGCTTGCTCAGTTATGTGTCCACTGCATGATCCAGTGGGTCCACAAGGCTTACCACTAACGGCGCACAAACACACCAGAGTAGAGTGGTGAAAAATAAACGGACGTAGGCTTCGCCATCTTTCATCAGACGTTTAGACATAAGGTCCCTTAAGTATAACTTTTAATACATAATGTGGTGGTAAGTATTAAATACTCTTTCTACAGAGCTGCATACAATACATCCACTTTCTTTGTGGTTTAGGTCTGCCAGATTAACTGTAACCCTGAACCTTCAAAATCCTGTCCCATCTTAAGACATTTATAATATAATTTAACCCCATTAGTACAGCATGAGACTGTTATGCCTTTGGTAGACTTGAACTGTGTGTTATTAATTTAATGATCAGGCAATATCATTACGTGAGATTCCCTTCTCTATGGACATTTGTTTGTCTATGTAGTTAAGTGTATAGGTTAGATTTAGTTTACCTTGCATCGCATCTTTATTCAGGAAAATAAAGATACATTGTTATTTGACAGTATGTTTTTTTATTTTAAGCTTCATGGACAATTGTAGCACAGGGCAGAGGTGATATTTCTGCTTACAAAGTTAATTTAATTACTTCCTAAGGTTTGCCATGCTTTGAAGTAGCTCACATACAGGTTTTGCAGTTACAGCTGACCACTAACAGCTCTTGTCACCACCTTTGTCAGTTAAACGTGGGAAGCTGAATCCTAATATCAGCTTTAAAGACTTTCTGCAGACAGCTCTTGAATGTTTAATATTATCTCTTTCTTTTTCAAGAGCCCACTACTGAGATGCTGCATTGCTGTCATTAATGCTTTATAGTCTGTTTCTTTCAGGACCCTTGAGAGTGGGTTTAAATTTGTTAACCATGCATACATGATTGTTTGATGCTAACGCTATATCTCTCTGGGCTGTGACGTTTTCTGTTATTTAATGAGCTGCTCTGTGTCCTTGTTTACCTTTTTGTTTATAGTCTTGGTGCATGTGGAGTGGGGATGTCCTGTGAATCAGCCAGCGACCGCTTCACCATTGAAGCATGCAAAGAGACAGAGATGCTGAACTACCTCATTGAGCGTTTTGACAGTGTTGGCATGGAGGAGAGGAAAGCTCCTAAGGTAAGTGTCTGTCTGTAAGACAAATGTTTATTCGGATGATTTATACTAAAAGTATTGTGTTCTTTTCATATTTAGAGATTAAATCAATCAATCCTTCTTATAGTTCTTTTCAGCTATTCATCATGTCTTAATTGGTTACAAAATGTCCTGAGGACGGAAGAACGGTCTGTATCTCAGAGACTAACTGTAGGCCAGATGATCTGGAAACAAGTGAAGGTTTTGCTCGACAAAGAACACTTTGATTCAACCGAGCCCAGGGAGTTTCTGTGAAATCAACAGCATACAATTTTACATTTACCTCCAACTGTTTTCTCTCTTGTCCTATCCATTTCTGTTTGTCTCTCAGATGTGTAGCCAACCAAATGTCAGCCAGCTTCTCAGCAACATTCGCTCTCAGTGTATTTCCCATGTTGCCCTGGTCCTGCAAGGCGCCCTGACCCAGCCGCGGTAAGAAAGCCAGCCATCCACTGTGACCATCTTTGGGTTATTTTCTTATCTGTTGTTATACTTGTGTACGTTCTGTTCCTTTTCGTTTTAGTCTGAGTCTCCATAGCAACTACTTTTCACTCCACAAATTATTTCATTTCCACACAATGCTTAACTTTCTATGTTTTCTACGTGTAGGAGCCCTCTCCATCAGTCTTTGCTGGTACCTTATCTGCTGTGTCGGAACCTTCCTTATGGCTTTATTCAGGAGCTGGTGCGCATTACCCACCAGGAGGAAGAGGTTTTCAGTCAGGTGGGAAGCACGTCCATCCATTTTTGGTACATGTTGATAATTATTTCGGGTCACTTTGGCTAAAACCTATCCCAGAAGACACTGGGGCAAGAAGACACTCCATATCTCATATTCACTCCTATGGGCAGATTGAACTACACTGTACTGATGTTTAGTTTGATTACATCTGTCTGTACAGGGAAGAATGAACCTATGATATACAGTAGCAGTTTACACAGTCTATGTACATAAATGTTATTGGGTGGTCACTCTAAAGCACCTTCACAGTGATGAAGAAATTGCAATAATTAGGCCAACATCAGACAACTTTATACTGTGAGCTAGAAATGCAATTCTAAAAGTGGACATGTCCCTGATGCATGACATGTTTGCTTTCTTGTTTTTCAGATCTTCATTCCCATCCTCCATGGGCTGGCTCTTGCGGTGAAAGAATGCTCCTTTGACAGTGACAACTTTAAATTCCCCCTTATGGTAAGGAGATGTTGTCCTGGCCTGACTCATACTGTAGTACAGGGGTCTTCAACGTTTTTTTAAGTCAAGGACCCCTTAGCTGAGAGAGAGAGACGCGTCAGGGACCCCCTACTACATATATTGTATAAAATGAAGTTGCATATTAAACTGGGCCTTTTTAATAACATGTAGGGCGGCCTAAAGCCTTTATACGTACTTTTTTAGTGCATAGAATACTAAGCTATTAAAAAAATAAATAATTGTGGGCATTATTTATGAAATCATCTTTTAATGTTAAACATACATTGAATCCTTAGGATGAACTCTATCTGTGGATGGCTATTTTAGTGACTACCTTACCTACAGTATAGGCCAATAAGCCTAATATTCAGCGGGGCTTTTTCACAAATAGGCAGATTTTTTTAATTTGCTAATAATTTGTTGGATTCATGTTAACACATTTTTAGTTAAACTTTCAGGAAATGAACAAGAATTTGGCGGACCCCCTAGGGGTCCCGGACCCCCTGTTGAAGATCTCTGCTGTAGTACCAGGCATAAATGTAGTTACAGTTGCAGGGAATATGCAGTACATAATGATGTCCTGGCAGCCTGTTAGACAACCTGTCTGCTTAGTAGATAGACCGCTCTATATGTCCAGTATAGTACCCATGTGTGCAGATGTAAATATGCAGTATAATAGTGTTTTCATGGATTTGATTCTCCTCATGGATGGGTATGATGATTATTCTCTTCCTGCTTTGACAATGTAATCTCATCCTATCTCACCTTCTGGGGAGCGGCAGTAGCTCAGTCAGTAGGGACTTGACTTGGGTGCCGGTTCAAGTCCAGTGCAGACCAGGAATGGAGTGACTGGTAGCTGGAGAAGTGCCAGTTCACGTCTTGGGCACTGCAGAGATGCCCTTGACCAAGGCACCTAACCCCCCCCCTGCTGCTTGGAGTGCCTGACTATGACAGTTCTATCACTCTGACATCTCTCCACAACAATAATGCATGTCTATAGGTCCTCTGTGTGCATGTGTGTTTTTCAGGCCTGTGTGTAGTATATCTTCTTCTTCATCCATGCTAGCAAGCACAATAATAAAGTACTGATCTCATCTGATTTGGACACTTTGGAATTTGGTGTATACAAGTAGTTCATTTTCAAGAACTTTGTCATTGGAGTGTGTTAAATTATATTGCAGGCTGCATGTTGCTGGTTGTAATTAGCTTCTTACAAATGTAACAAGTAAATAATATATTGAATAATCAAATAATCTCACACCATTGCTAATTGTATTGAGGTCATATAATGTAACCAGTTTACCTGTAAACCAAACTTGAGTCAAGCATTGCTTGTTTTGTTTTGTTTTTGCAGGCGTTAGCTGAGCTTTGTGAAATCAAATTTGGAAAGACTCACCCAGTGTGCAATTTGGTGAGTATACCTTTTGAGTAGCCAAAGCTACATTATGGCACTGAAGTGTTCATCATTATGTCCTCATGGCTCAGATTATTTGTGCTGGTTATTTCTCAAAACAAGCCGCCAAACATTTTAGTTCTAATCTCTAAGTATGTGCAAGTTTGGCGTGGTTTATACCTTCATCATCCCAGCATCGCCAGTTGACGACAGCAAAGAAGAATGTGCTCTGCTTATTTTATTCATAACACAGTCTTCTTTATGCTTCACAGAAGAAGGGCAAGACAAAATTCCCCTGTACATGGAAAAACCTATATTTAGCAACAGCAACCTCTCAAATCAAGAGTTCTTTGAGTTTATATTAAGGTCACTTAGTTGCTTGTTAAATGTGCGTTTGTTCATTATGTTAATATCATAACAACTGCATGTTTTTTTTCTGACAATAAGGCATATTTAAAATTATCTTTCACTGAACAGAAGAGCGCTCCAAATGTCATTGTACAATTCCATGTACAATGACAATAAAGCCTATATATCTATTTTTTTATTAGTAACTAAAACTGAGTAAGCAGGTAGGAACACAGTACTTTCAGTTAATTGTTTTCCACAGCTGTTGACAGACCTTTCACTGGAATTTAGCCTTTGGATGATGGGATGGTTACTAGCACCACTGGACAATAAAATGTGTTAAATGTTCAACACAAAAAAACATGAAATATGTGTCTGTCATGGCTCTTCTGTACAGGCAACTTCACTGCCTCTATGGTGTCCCAAACCTCTGAGCCCTGGTTGTGGCAGAGAGATCCAGAGACTGTCCTACATGGGAGCCTTCTTCAGCCTCTCTGTGTTTGCCGAGGATGATGTGAGTTGTCTCATCAGTTTCAATAATTAAAAAAAAAAAAACCTGAGGAGCACTAGATTGTAGCCAATTTGCATTGTATTCTCATACTTCAAGGTTCTGCCAAAACCTGAAAAGTGACAACGGAGAGCAGACCTAATTCAATAATACTTCATAAACAAAGCCCGACAAGTTGTTTAAAGTACAGACGATCTTTAATGAATAAAGTCAATACTTTTTTCTTTTTTTTTTTTCTTCTTTAGACAAAAGTAGGAGACAAGTATTTCTCTGGCCCAGCCATCACTATAGAGAACACACGAGTCGTCAGCCAATCATTGCAGCACTACCTGGAGTCAGCAAGGGTGAGTCTCAGCTTCATAATGCATTTATTCAATAGCTGTCGTTTGTATATAGAATGTGTTGAAATTATTTGTCATCTTTTTCAGGGTGACCTATTCAAAGTTCTCCATAACATCCTACTAAATGGAGAAACGCGTGAGTGGGCTCTTAATTACATGGCAGCTCTGGTCAACTACAATGTGAAGAAAGCTCAGATGCAGGTAAGTTGCAAAACTAGTTCATTCCACATCCAACAGAATTATTACAATAAATGTCACTTTGAGTTACCAAACTGACACACACGAGAAAAATCAGTTGTGTAAAAATACAATTCAGTTTTAAATGTTTGTATACATTTATTAGTATTTTGCTCCAAATTAAAGTGTATTTCTATTAAGTCTGAAATTTGAATAAATGAAAAATAGACTATGCAAATTATGCCCCCCACTGTGTCATTAATGTACTGTATTGTAAACAACCTAGTTTTTTTTTTTTTTTGCTGATTTGTTCATATGTGCAGGTTGTAGGTACAGCTTTTGAACATTGCCATTGTTCTAAATTCACTCTCTTTTCTCCTAGACTGATGACAAGCTAGTGTCGACAGACGGCTTCATGCTCAACTTCTTATGGGTGCTGCAACAGCTGAGCATGAAGATCAAGCTGGAGACAGTGGACCCTTACTACATTTTCCACCCACGGTGTCGCCTTGTTGTCAGCCTAGAGGAGACGCGTCTGAAAGCCACCATGGAGGAGCTGAAGAGCTGGATGGCTGAACTGCGTAAGTTGACATTTAATAAAAATACAGAGATTTACTTTTTAGGTTTAGAAGGACTTTTTGTACTTTTTTGGTACTAATTCAAGTAAGTCGACTCCATCATTCATAGATTAATGCCATTTTGACAAAATGGAGGAGCACTTTTGCATATTATCAGTTTTCAGAATGATTCATCAACATTCCAGATCTGTGATTTATTTTTTATTGTCATCCAATTTGTCTCAGATGAATCATTGTTGTGTTGCTGTCACTGTATTCCTTCTGCCTCTGCTTTATTTGGAGTCATGTACAAAATAATGGCAGCTACACATGCTGCACTGTATTTGTCGTACATTACGACGTATATGATCTAATGATAAAATAACAAAAAATGTTCTTAGGCAGTTAAGCTGAATTTTAACTGTTTTGATACTGGCAGATTTGGTCTGACTGATTGTGGTATGTGTTTCTATATGTGAAATTATGAACTTTATTTGTTCACATGGACAGATGAAGACCCCACAAAATTCTCAGAACCCAAGTTCCCTACCGAGTGTTTCTTCTTGACACTGCACACCCACCATTTGTCAATCCTACCTGGCTGCAGACGTTACATCCGCAGGTTGCGAGCCATCCGTGAACTGAACAGGTATTTTATTCATTTTCAGGGAGAATGCAGTACACACATATATTTATAGCATGCTCAGTCAATGTGTGTTTCATGGTATTTTTCCCACGTTAGGACTGTAGAGGAGCTGAAGAACAGTGAAAGCCAGTGGAAAGATTCTCCCCTGGCTAGTCGACACAGAGAGATGCTCAAGCGATGCAAAACCCAGCTCAAGGTTAGTTTAACATCTTTTAGATGCACCCTCTGTCTTTCCTTGATTAATTGATTGGTTGGTTAAACCTTGAACACTGATTTGAAAGTACAGTGGTGCTCATAAGTTTATGAACCCATGCTATGGGTTGAGTAAAAAGAGGAATAAAAAAATATTTTTTTGGAAATTGATCTTAATGCCTTCATTAAGATAATTAGGAAAATCCAACCTAAGGACACCAATTTTCTTTGTGAATGAATGATGTATCGTACATAAATAAATGTTCTTCCTTAAAATACAGGGGGCATAAGTAAGTACACCCCTATGTTAAATTCCCATAGAGGCAGGCAGATGTTTATTTTTAAAGGCCAGTTATTTCATGGATCCAGGATACTATGCATCCTGATAAAGTTCCCTTGGCCTTTGGAATTAAAATAGCCTCACATCATCACATACCCTTCACCATACCTAAAGATTGGCATGGGGTACTTTCCATAAAATCATCTCTCAATGCAAATCAAACCAGCTATTAGGCCAACTGAAATAAAACCATGCTAATCTCTTTATCAGGGAACTTTATCAGGATGCATAGTATCCTGGATCCATGAAATAACTGGCCTTTTAAAAAATAAAAATCTGCCTGCCTCTATGGGAATTTAACATAGGGGTGTACTTACTTATGCCCCCTGTATTTTAAGGAAGAACATTTATTTTTATTCCTCTTTTTAGTCAACTTTAGCATGGGTTCATAAACTTATGAGCACCACTGTACACACCTACAAATACTGAGCTCTCAGTTAACTATATTTGAACTTTAGAGAAGCCAGGACTATCCTTAAATGCTGAAGCATGCAGTATTCTACGATAGAGCATATTTAGAGAGATGTGATGCTTATTGTGTGTGACTTTGTCCTGTCAGAAACTGGTGCGAGCCAAAGCTTGTGCTGACGTGGGCCTTCTGGATGAGAACCTGCTCCGCAGATGTCTGCAGTTCTACAGCACAGTCATCCAGCTCATTCTTCGCATGGTGGACCCTGCCTACCCAAAGTGAGTCGCCCTGCCACTAGGGTTGCACAATATTGACAAAATGTGATATTGCGATATCGATTAGGAATATTGCGATATCAATATTAATTTCTATATTTTCAAACATAAAATTACAAAGGTTATGGGAAAACACATCAAAATAGATTCATAACAACGACCATGTCCACAGAACAGGACATGTTTTACTGGTTGTACAGTATAAAATAAATAAAGAGAACAGGACACAACTTTTCTTTTGCTTCTCTGATTCGTTCCGTTTTGTTGTCACTCTGTCGAAATATGCACACACGTGGTACGCTTCATAGGGTTTGTCACGTAGTGGACTCGTGCGCTGATGTGCAATAACGTGTGCAAGTGGCACGGTAACTGGCCAATGAAATGATGATCATTATAGCGTTTCAAGCGGGCTCTTAATCGAACACGACTAAGCCACACAGCCAACGGACGGGACGCAGCGCTCCACAAAATATTGCATACTTATTGCGACACTTTCGATATAATATTGCGCAACGTGATATCGCGATAACAATAGAGTCGATATATCATGCATCCCTACCTGCCACTGACAGACCATGTTACTGTTGTACTGATGCAAAAGGAACAGATGTGGTATCACACAAAGCCTTTGTTTTTTCTATCTTTCATGCTGTGTTTCTCTTCAGAGTGTATTATAAATCAAAATGTAAGGACAAAATTTTTGTTTCTTCATTCCTTACGCAGCATTAACCTGCCACTGCACCCTGAGATTCCCAAAAGCTTTGCTGCTCTGCCTGAGTTCTACGTTGAAGATGTGGCTGAGTTTCTGCTTTTTGTTGTGCAGTAAGTTAATATATTAGTCTTGCACACTTGTCTCATTGTTCAACCATGTTTTAACAAATCACATCTTGTGGATGGGAGTAATAAAATAAAACGCTGTAACATGCCTGTTTAAAAGAAAGGACGATATAATATGAGGAAAAGATCTATTAGAAGTCAAAGAAAGCTGGGACACGCAAAGCAATAAATGCAAAAGATGTGAAAATTCTTTGTGTTATAAATCAGAGTCTGCATCCATACAGAAGCTAAAGCTAAGAGTTATGTATAAGCCGTTTTGTTTGATCCCCTCCTCCACCTCCAGGTATTCTCCCCAGGTTTTATATGAGCCATGCGTCCAGGACATTGTCACCTTCTTGGTGGTGTTCATCTGCAGCCAGAACTACATCAGGAACCCCTATCTTATCGCCAAGTTGGTGGAGGTGTTGTTTGTCACCAACCCTGCTGTACAGCCTCGTACTCAGCGATTCTCTGAAATGATGGAGAACCACCCGTTGTCGGTCAAACAGCTGGTCCCCGCCCTCATGAAGTTCTACACTGGTGAGTTCTATGTATACTGTAATTGACAGCTGTTGTTGTAGTGAATAGGATGTAGTGTAGAATCTTGACTGTAAGGTCTTGATCCTTCTCTTTTTCTTTTTAACTAAAAACTGTCTCCTCTGGTCAGATGTTGAGCATACCGGCGCCACCAGTGAGTTCTATGATAAGTTCACTATACGGTACCATATCAGCACTATCTTCAAGAGTCTCTGGCAGAACCTTGCCCACCATGGCACCTTCATGGAGGAGTTCAAGTGAGTTTGCTTTTGACAAACAGTTTGTGTCTGTAATGTAAAGAATGACACTATTTAGGTTTGAGACAGTGGGAATCAATTCTAACCTGACCTACTTTTCCACCTTCTTTCATGCTCACCCCCTCTAGCTCTGGCAAGCAGTTTGTGCGCTACATCAACATGCTGATTAATGACACCACCTTCTTGTTAGACGAGAGCCTTGAGTCCCTGAAGCGTATCCACGAAGTTCAAGAAGAGATGAAAAATAAGGAGCAGTGGGAACAACTGCCTAGGGTCAGTGCTCAGCCTTATAGGGTCTTGTATTTATTTACCATGCATTACATGCATTCGGACAAGAGTAATGGTTAAGCTTAATATACTTCAGCAGTAAAACACAGAAGTTTGATAATAAAAAGCAGTTGGAAATTAAAGTGCTACATTTTAAAAGGAAGAGATAAAGAAATGAAGCAGCAAAGAAAAAATGGTAGCAAAGTGGTTATTGTATGAGCTGCGGCATGTTGTCGCCTCACTCCTATTTGTGCAGAGCTGTGAAGGTAACTTGCAGAATAGATTAGAATAATATTGTTTGTGATTATGTGCAAACTTTTAGGAGCAGCAGCAGAGTCGCCAATCCCAGCTGACTCAGGATGAGCGGGTGTCTCGCTCCTATCTGGCCCTGGCCACGGAGACGGTTGAAATGTTCCACATCCTCACCAAGCAGGTCCAGAAGCCTTTCCTTAGGCCTGTAAGTGTTCCTGCCCCCACTAGACATTTTGAAAAATGGTCACACTTAAAGTTGATGTGTTCTAGGCTCTATAAGTAGAAATGTATTCTCAGTTATACAATAACAATTATGTAAAGGCAACATTATCAGCCTACATTGGTCACTCTGAGCTCAACAAGTGATTCTAAACTGTGCTTTCTTTTTCACACAGGAACTGGGGCCTCGTTTAGCTGCCATGCTAAACTTTAACCTCCAGCAGCTCTGTGGTCCTAAGTGTCGGGACCTGAAGGTGGAGAACCCTGAGAAGTATGGCTTTGAGCCCAAGAAGCTCTTAGACCAGCTGACTGACATCTACCTGCAGCTAGACTGTGCCCGCTTTGCTAAAGCGATTGCAGATGACCAGGTTGGCACTAAGTAGTAATAGTAGTCGATCACAAGTACAGTATTTTTATAGTTATAGTACAAGGTGCTACCGAACGCTAAACAAGACATTTTTAGGCGTCCATAATGATACTGTCAACTTTGATGACGTGAAAAACGCACAGTGAGAGGGTCAAAGTTTAGCACAAAAACAGGGTCGGCACCTCAAACAAGTTCACGGCAATTTTAATGTACAAATTTGCCATGGTTAGCATTTCTAAGCCTCTGTTCTGATTGACAGGTTGGCATGTAGCCATGCCCTAAAACATCCCCTGCTTTACCATCTATTTTAAAATAAATGGGAACATAATTTACTAAATGAACATCATGCTGTATTAAAGACTTGAAACTAGCGATAAGACCATAAACTCATTATGAAAATGTTTGCGGCGGTAATAAATCAAGTGAGAAGTAGGGTCATTTTCTCATCGACTTCTATGTAATCAGCCCCCTGCTGGAAATTAGATAGAGG
This sequence comes from Sander vitreus, assembly GCF_031162955.1. Classification (NCBI taxonomy): domain Eukaryota; kingdom Metazoa; phylum Chordata; class Actinopteri; order Perciformes; family Percidae; genus Sander; species Sander vitreus. The sequence continues at coordinate 14,338,257 of NC_135861.1, read as the reverse complement.
CAGGTATAAAGCACTTCCGCATTGCATTTACTTTTCATATCTGAAAGCTCCGTCCATTATTTTTTTAGTCTATGTTCTGTATTGATGTTATTGGGCTTAAGCGCCGCAGACAACTACATGTCAAATATTGACTGTAAGCAGTTGATGATAAATTATTTGTTTTATGGAGAATACTTTGGATGATAAAGTTCCAATTACATACTGGTTAATCTTATAATTTGCCAGTGTTGTTCCTATTGTAGAGTTGGCAGTGTGAATCAGATGTAATAAGTTAGGGAACCCAGCTGCTGCTTGTTGCATACAGTGTCACAACCTATGAAAAAGTCTTAAATATGATGTCAATAACACACAATTAAGGTACTGAAAACCTTGACGATGCTCTTCTCTTGCAGCTCCCTAACAAATGTTCCCTCTTTTTGGTCTATGTGCAGCGGTCGTACAGCCGCGAGCTCTTTGAAGAGGTGATCTCAAAGATGAGGAAGGCTGGAATTAAGTCCTCTATTGCCATTGAAAAATTCAAGCTGCTATCAGAGAAGGTGGAGGAAATAGTTGCCAAGAACTCTCAATCTGAAATGGACTACAGTGACGCACCTGACGAATTCAAAGGTGTGTGTGTGTGTGTGTGTGTGTGTGTTACAACTTTTATCTCTGGATATCCAGGTGAGGTAACTTGTTGTAAGAAGCACTGCATCTGTGTGCTTTGCTATCAATCCCATGTTATCAGAGGATCCATAAGCCTGTTTCTCATTTTTCTGTATAGTTGCCAATATTACAGATGCCCAAGCCTACATGTATTTTGACAATTCAAGCCTCCAAATCTTAAATTTTGTTCGTATTGTCCTGCTTCTAGTAGCATTACACTAAACATCAACCAAGGTCTTTAAATACAGTTTTTAATTAAAATGTATAATGTTTAAATAAAAAATGTTATAGGAATAGAAAATATTTAGGTGAATCATTGGTAAGAAAAAATGATGATATTTTTTGAAATGATGATAATATTGTTTTTTTTGTTTTTTTAACCCCTAAAATGTAATGTTTTTTTGTGGTTACCCTACCCACATGTAGTATGTCACTGAATCTTTGGCCGAAGCAGGAAAAGTCACTTAGAAATCTGGTGTGACCTTATGTCAGTCAGTGCAGAGTCAGACAGACAGGATCTTCAGCAGCCTCTGTTGCTGTTGAATGCCAGACATTTTCAGGGGCTTTTGCAGCTGATAGAGGTCATATAGACAGCTTAGAGCAAGGTATCCTATAACCACAGACTTAATATAATCTAGAAGGAGAACGTGGCCCACATACCTCCTTTGATTCCCAGATATGCCAGCCAACCCATCACAGTTGACAGGAGTGTGCCGTACAGGAGTATCATCTTTCTCTGTGGTTAAAATCTCCCACGCCAGGTTTTATTTCTGTAATGCACGTCCTGCTGTAACAACCTTGTGACATTTCATTATAGGGCACACTTTATTTAAAGCTCTCATTAAGTATTATTGGATATTTTCTTTACTGGTGTTTTGATAGGTGCACCAATATTGCTGTCAAATAAAACACTTTTTTTTTTCAGCAGCTGGGGTTCGACATGTCACAATAGTTTGATAAATACATGGTGCTAATATTTAATTTAGTTATTTGATTTAGTTTACTTTATTTTTTCTTTAATTTATTGATTCTTAATTCAAAGACAATTGCAAAAGCCAGAGGGTAGATTAGCTATTAGCTTACCCCTGTTCAGATGTCTTCTCCAAACACAAGAAGCAGCCTGTTGAGCAGGCTATAATGTTTGTTTTGCCCTTTTAAAATAAAAAAAAAAAGGAAAATGGGATATGATGACAATAGCTTTTGCTGTGATGAAAGAAAGGTGCCAGTGCTGCTGCTGGTAAAACTCACTTTCTGTGTAGCACAGAAGCACAAAATCAGGATTGTCAGTTGACGCTTGTTGCTTATTGTTTAAAGAGTGTTTGGTCCTTAATCGTCTGTAAAATGTGCATACAACTTCTTTTATAATAGACCCTCTGATGGACACACTGATGACTGATCCTGTGATACTGCCTTCGGGGAATATCATGGACCGATCCATCATCTTGCGCCACCTGCTGAACTCCCCCACTGATCCCTTTAACAGGCAGCCCCTCACAGAGAGCATGCTGGAGTCAGGTAACCCCACCATGATGCCTTTTCACCAGTAATTACATGTAAAGTTCTATTTAAGGTAGGCAAGAGCAGAAGTCTTTCTTACTAGGAGCAGCAAAGCAATTATCTAGTTTTGGGTTCAAGGCAAGTGATTTAAGGATGTCAAATTAAACTGCTGTTAGTTTAGTTCAATGGTCCTAACAATCTGTTTTTAATTCTACAGTCCCTGAACTGAAGGAGAGGATCCATACCTGGATGAGAGAGAAACAGGGTGGACGGCCTGTCTGAGGACATGTCACCAACGTCCGGCCTGCTAACCATCATTAAGAAAGCTGTCCAAATCGCCTCAATTCAGTGTCACTACTACCAACGACAAAAAACATTTGAATGAAAAAAAGACTTGATTTAATTTTTATTCGCATTTACCCTTTTTGTCTCAAACCATCATCATGGTTCTAAAAACAAAATGTAATAAAGTTAAGACTTTTAAGTTTTTTCTCATGAGTTTGTGTATATATATATCCAAATATATACATATATTTAACAAGAGTTAGTTAATGCATTATAGTGCTGCAAGAATACATTTCCATCACCAACATGTTTACCAGCGAGGTACATAGAGTCACTTCATCGTCATTTTCCTTTACGGTTCTAATTTTGTTTTGTAATACTCTGTATGTTGGCTTCATTAAAGACTTATGATTTTAGGGAGAGGGGAGGGCAATACATTTGGGAGAGTGGGTGGGTTCTCATAAAAATTGCTAGCCCTGAGTTTTCATTATCAAGACTGTGACAATGATGAACTTGAGTCCACATAATAAATGCTAATGTCCCAGAGCTAACAGATGCACATTTTGTGCTTGCAGACAAAGTTCAGAGCTGGGAATATTCATTAAGGATGTAGCTTAACGTGAACTAATCCTAAATGTCAGCTTCCATTTGAGTACAGTAGGAAGATAAGCAGTGGTTAACCAAAATACAGTATGTTCAGTTGTTCCTTTCTAGTCACATTTTCCCTGCTGACTTCAATGGACTGAATTTACTTCAAGTGTGTGCATGGCCTCAAGTCCAGAACCTCCTAAGCGCCTCGTGGACAAATAACCCTGTTTTAGGCAAAATGGAAGGAACATGAGAATGTAGCATGACCACCAGAAACGCCATCGTAGGAGCACACCATTAAAAGTCTGCTCTTCGTAACCACTGACATCTCATGTCAAGATGGTCTCTCAAATGGCACT